>NW_027206068.1:12015000-12450000 GCF_024711535.1 Dipodomys merriami
GACTTTCCTGCCCGAGCTGGCTTTGAACCTCAATCCTCAGATCGCAGCCTCCTGAGTAGCTAGGATTACAGTCATGAGCCACTGACGCCTGGCTGAAGGCCAATTTTTTTAGGGTTGACAGTTACCACGATTCAGTCTAAGCCAGAAGAACATGTCAGAAGGACATCTTCAAAAGGCCTTAGTGTGGGTTAGGTTCAGTGGCTCATGTTTGTAATCATAGCTGCTTTGGAGAAGGATATTAAGAAGATAACCATTTGAGGCCAGCCTGAGCAAAAGTTCTCCAGACTCAATGTCAACCAACAAAAGCCAGGCATGGTGGTATATGCTTGTCATCCTAGCTATGAGGGAAGCATAAATAGGCAGATCATGGTCTAGGCCTGCTTAAGCCTAGACCCTAGGTTAAGCCTATTCAAAAAATAATTTAAAAATATTTAGAGCAGAAAGGACTGAGGATATGACTCAAGTAGTACATCACCTGCCTAGCAAGCATGAAGCCCTAGATTCAAACCCCAGTATCAGTAAAATAAAAAGGGGGATGAAAAGAAGGAGGAGGAGGCAGAGTAGGTGGAGGAGGAGGAGAAAGGATCCTAGTTTGATGGATACAGCTTCCTTTCTGTGAGTAATAAGATGTGGGGGCAGAAATGAGACAAATCTGCTGTGAAGGCCATTGCGGCCATGAGCAAGGCTTGAGAATCAGGCCCAGATTGATTACATTCACTCACAGGGATAAAATGACTCTCACTGCAAAAGGGAAGGATAAGGGTGGAAAAGTGGTCATGATTTCATCTTACATATAACAAAAGTTGGGGGGGGGGATGAAAATGCCTTCTAATTCAGGTATTGCTTTGCTTTAATTATCTGTGACTGGGATGTCATCTTTGTCTCTCGGCAGTTAGCAGAAGTATTAAAGTGTATTAGATCTCTGCTGGGCCTTAATGACAACAGGAATCGCCCCAATTCAGAAGGCAATTATTTATCTGGTGACCTTTTACAAAGTGGCAAGTTTTCCTTCAGGATTTTTCCTTTTGTAGTGACTGATATTGCCAATAAACTTGGGCCTCTCTCCTCCCCCCCACCCCCAATCCACTGTTGATATCTGAATGTCATGAAACTAAAAACTGTGAAATTAAACCTGCTGTGCAAGTTATAAAAAAGAGAGACTGAGATGAGGCCATAGGCCCCTCTCATGGCATAATCAGTGTACCGTTAGGCGACAAATGATCAAACGTGAGGAAAAATGGGCTGCTGTGATCATGAAGATATGTACTTTAGCATGAGTCCTTGTCTGGAAGGGCTACTGTCTATTTCTTCAGTACAGAATGACCATGGCTGCTGGTCATGCTGGAGGAATTCTTTGTATGAACTTCCCCAATTTCTACCCCAATCAACTGTGATAGGATGGACAATTCCTTTGACAAACTGTATAGGTCTGAGGCTGAGGGAGTGAGTATCTAGACTAGCCCATTATGCCACAGAGAGAGAGAGAGAGAGAGAGAGAGAGAGAGAGAGAGAGAGAGAGAGAGAGACAGACAGACAGACAGACAGACAGACAGACAGACAGACAGACAGATACACAGAGAGACACAGAGAGATATAGAGAGATGCTTTTATGGCTTGAAGAACGTAAGCTTGGTAGACTGTATTTAGTGTCACTGTGGTTAGAGATGGCTTTCAGAAACATTGGAAAAAAGATTCTGTTTTCATCTGTGACTTATAAGTAGGAATGCTGTGCTTTTCAATGTAGGGTTTTTATTCTTCAGCTGCTACAGAGGATGAGTTCCCTGTGACCATAAGGCCAGAGGCACCAGGGTGGATTGGGAGACCGAAGGCACAGAGTAAAATGTGGGTGAGGCAGAGCGGGCAAGCAGGCCAGTGACTGGCTAATCTGAATACTTGCAACAATGTGTGGGCTATCGGGGCAGTCATTGGCTGTCTGATAACTGGCTTTAATGGATTAGAGGAGGGGAAGAATGGCCAAAAGAGCCTAGTAAAGCCTGATAAAGGGGTTGGTTGAGGTTTGGGCCCTGGGCTGGTTGGCTTACAAATGAAAAGCATACCTAAAGACAAGATTTTTATTTATTTATTTATTTTTTACTGTCTCTAAGAATTGACTGGATTTCCTTTCCGGGGTCAGCAAGGCTCCAGATGTTAGAGCATCATCAACACTTGGCTAATGCAAAAAGAAAGCACAGCGCTCAGGCAAAATGCAAAATACAGAAGTTTCTTGTGCTTCTGTATAGAATCACAGCTCAGACTGGAAAAAAGATATCAGACTTGTCCTACTTTCTTATATAGATAAAGGAAATTGGAGTCACCATGGCCTGCACAGGGTCACCAAGCATTGTAACCTAATTCTTCTCTCTCTCGTCCCTTTCCACACCACCTCGACCTGCCCACTGCTTCCAGTCTTACAACACTGGCCCTTCTCCTACCCTTCCCCCAGACACAGGCACACCCTGGACCTTTCTCATTCTTTTACCCAGTTTCCTGTACATGAGTTGTAATTGGTCCACTTGGTATGAGTAACCAACATTTAGGGCTCAGAACTTCTCTCAAGGTGAGAGGAGGTATTGAATACTATGATTTGTGGGTTTAGCTCTCAACTGAGTGTCAGACCTGTGCATAAGTCACTTTTCTTATTTCAGGCTGTGTGGTTGGTGAGGAATTTTCTATAGTTCTTAAGCTTTTGAGTGTGTGTATGGGGAGGGGGGGGTATCACATTAGAATCCCCCTTAGGATTCTTTGAAATTTCTATGTCTGAGCTCCTGTTCCCCATACATTCTTCTGGGATTGATGTGAGGTAGGGTCTAGGAAATGGAATAGTTTAACTGCTCTGTAGTGAACCTAATACCCAACCAGCAGTGAAAATCACTGAGCTAGAAGGGATAGCTGTGGCTGATAAAACTGACCAACAGGGACAGAAAGGTGACACTACAGATATGCCAAGGAAGAAGACCCACGGACCTGAGATGCAAGAAGCACTAACCAGATGGTAGTCTCATTCACACTGATCTCTCCAGTCCTACCATTCAGACTCAATGCAAAACTGGCTGGCATTAAGACGTATTCCAGAAAAATCCTCTATTGGATCCCCATTACTGCAGCATGGTTGATTTGTTTACTATCATGCTTGTGGATGCTGTGAGTTAGGAAACCAGACAGGACACAACAGCAATCACTTCTGGGCTCCACAGCACCTGGGGTCTCAGATGGGAGGCCAGAATGGCTAGAAGAGGCATGGCAGTAAAGGGTGGAATCATCTGGAAGCATTATCACTCACATGTCAGGAGGTTGATGAGAACTGTCAGCTGGGCTCTCAGCTGGGGCTGTTGACCTGAGTACCATGGTCACCTCAGGCAAGTAGGACATAGCTGGTGGCCCAGCACTGCCAGTGTCCCAGTGGACCAGGCAGAAGTGACATTGTCTCAGAAGTCATATAGCATCACTTCCACCATATCAGATCCTATTTGTCAAGGCTGTCAGAAGCCCATTCAGATTTGAGGGGCAGGAGATAACCTACTTTTAGGCCCCTGGATGTAAGAGGGTGGCAGACAATCTCACAGAGTAGACATGGTTGGAGCTTTCTGGAAAATTCAGTTTGCTATAATGAAGCAAAACTCTTCATTCCAGTCAAGCTGAAATGTCTGCAGATTCCAGAGGCACAGCACTCTTCAGTGCCCCCTCATCTCATGTTATTACCCTTTTCTGAAATGTCTCTCTCTTCTGCTGAATTCCCCCACTCTAATTCTCCTCTGCCCTGTGGAACCTGGCTTCAGTCTTGTCTTCTTAGGGTAGCTGCTCCAGGTGTGCCAGGGAACCCTTCTCTTTGGGGCTGCGTCTCTCTGATTACTTCAGAGCTGGTTTCATCTCCCAGAACACTGATTGGTGATCTTGCCTCCTTACTTGCTAATCTTCAAGTTCCTTTAGGGGAGCAGCTATTTTCTTTTCAGGTCTGGATACACAGTGATTGGCACATAGTGCACATAGTAGCATTTACTAAATAGTACATACATCTTATAGAACTCAGACTGAAAAATTATACTTGCTTGTCAAGCTTGCAATGAGTCCCTAGTATTTATGAGGTTGAGGAATCCAGCCCAGTGGATACTTTAGGACTCTTTGTGAACCCCAGCAAGACTTGTACCTTAGCCCTAAGCCCTTATTTATATCTTTTTTGGCTTCTTCTTCTGATTACAGAAAGGCCTCTTGATTATTGGTGAATGAATTGGCTAATGTTAGAAAATGTAGTTAGAAGATGGAAGGAGCCATTTGTGAGCTAAATATTATTATTAATAATGGTAGCAAGATTGATTATTCATTTCCATAGTACTTCTATTCCATCTGTGCAAAATTAGAAATTGGTTGTGCTAAATTGGCTTACCTGTTCCATTTGGCCCTGTCAGGAAAATCAATAAGACACACATGAATATTCTTTTATGTGTGTAGCCATTTAGACAATCATTAATATTTATTGTAAGTGTTTATGGAGAAAAGGGATGAATATTTAACCCATGAGAGCATGTAAGTATTAAGTACATTTGGCTGGGAAAATTTCGAAGCTATACTTTGGCATTAACTGAAAACGGAAAATCTATATTTTCAAATTAGAAACATGATCGTGTTTAATAGGGTAGTGCTTGAAAGGACTTGGAATCTGAACACCCAGACAATTTCTGAATGGCAATAGATACTCTGGGCCCAGCTAGAAATTCCAGACAATTGGAAGATAGGGCTTCAAGAGATTTCCTGGTTGGATCAATAGGACAACATCCTACTGTCAAATACAGACATACCCAATTTAGAGTCACATATTATTCTGCGGACTCTCGATGCCCCCATATGAGGACTAATAAATTTATCTTTGCAAGAATAAATGTTGGTACTGGAATGGTTTGAAAAAGACTAAAATTCCAAAATCATCAGAAAGACGATGGATCAGAGGTTGTGTAAAGAGCACTGAGATAAGAAAAAAAATGTAAACAAGTGAATCCTGGTCCTGGGCTGCCCTGGCACCAGGACTGTCCCAATCTTAGCTTCACAATTCTATCAGCTAGGATTAGAGAAGGAGTGTAGTGACTTTGATTAGCTTCCTTGGAATCCCTAGTAGCTAAAATGAGAGGTTGAGTCACTTGCCAGTGGCTTTCATTCTTAAATCCTATCTTGTTAGTTTCTACAGTCAGAGTAGTAACACATTGTATTGACGTTGCCTATAAAATAAACTCAGAGTGATCCTTGCTCATCAACTTCCCTAGTGCCACCTGCCCTGGGCCTCACTGATCTCTCTTCTGGTTGGATACTGCAATTCTCAATCTAGTTTGCTCTATACCTCCTTGTCACTCACAGTCTGGTCAGTAACTGTGACTAAGACGGTAGCAAGAAGGATTCATCTAAAGCAGGAGTCACATTATATCATCCCCCTGCTCAAACCCCTCCAAATGGTATCAGATTAAGTGTCATCACAACCAGTTCAGTGCAGCAAGAAGGCCTCCCATTACTGGTACTTAGTGGTCATTCAGATCCTTGGTCATTCTGCTTCAGTCATATTGCCACCTGTGGTTTCTTGACCATATCTGGAATGCTCCTGGATTATTCCTTTGCTTCCTTCCAGGCTTTTCCAGAATGTTCCCTTTCAGTAAAACTTTCCCAATATACAAAATTACAACCTTTTTCCTATTTTTTAATTTAATTTATAGTAAAAATAAGATAGAGAAAATAGGCACCCAAACAATCTTGCTTTCAAGAACAATTACCCTTCCATGTGCTGATTATTTCAATATGGCACCTATCTGGTTTGGCCACAAACAAGAATGTGCTAGCAGATACTTAGATTAGGTACATTTCTGAATGTTATAACTTTTCTTCCTTCTGGAGTGAGGAAGCTCAAATCTGCCAGAACCATGGCCATGAATTGGCAGCAGCCAGTGTTACAGGCGATCGTAAATCTTGCTCAAGGGTGATGTAGATGGTTCTGGGGGCTCATACAACATTCATGGAATTCAGCTATTTTCAGCCTGAACAGTCTTATAGCCAGAGGACTTGCAACACAAAGGAAACGTCATCTCACAGGAAAGAACATGAATGTTTTACATCCTGATCTCATAGCCTTCCAATGCTTTGGCATGACTTTGAGAACTATGGAATCAAGACTTCAGCATTCCTAGGTTTCCTGAAGACTCTTGCCAAGTAAGGAGAAAATAGGTACAGGGCTCTATTGCTCCAGCTTCCAGTACTTCATATACTGGCCTCTTATACTCACTTGCTTTTGAGAGTCCCTCCCAGTTAGAGCTGCTGGTCTCCAATTCGTGCGTCCCAGTGCATTTTCTTGCCTCTTTGGGCTCTTTCCTATTCCCACATCTGTTAAACACACTGGTGATCTCCTCCCCTAGAAATGTACAGCATCCAAAGGTTTTATAACTGATGGGAGGGGAATATCTTTCTTTACCTGTATTTTGGGAATGTTGAATGTTGTTTTAAATGTTGTGCCCCAATGCAGCCATACGCTATCCCATCCCTCCCTCTTACAAATGTGTGTGTGTGTGTGTGTGTGTGTGTGTGTGTGTGTGTGTGTGTGTGTGTGTATGTGTTCCAGTCCTGGGGCTTGAACACCAGACTTACTTAAATGCTGTTCCTTAGCTTTTATGCTCAAGTTAGCACTCTACCACTTGAACCACAGCTCCACTTTGAGATTTTTGGTAGTTGAGTGAAGATAACAATCTCTTGGACTTTCTTGCCTGGACTGGCTTCAAACCACATTTCTCAGCTCTCAGTCTCTTAAGAAGATACGTGAGTCACTGATACCCAGCTTGTCTATGTATATATTTACCATCTATCATTCATCTTGTTTCGTGGGATTTTTTTGAGACAGGATTGCATATGTGGCCCAGGCTAGCCTTGAACTTGTTCTGCTCTTCCTGTCTTAACCTCAAGTGCTGGGATTACAGACATGCATATGATTGTGCAACTATGCACAGCTCAAAATTACGTCTCTTATATAGTTATATAATATTATTATTACTGACATTGGTATTATTAATAGTCTAATAATATCCATATCACTAACATTGGTATTTGTCTCTGTTCATTTTCTGTTGTTTGTTACCAAAAATATCTGAGATTGGATAATTTAAAAAGGGGAGAAGTTAGTTTGGCTCATAATTCCGGAAATAGGGAAGCCCAGGAACATGGTGGCATCAAGGGACCTTGTAACTTTATCTCATGGCAGAAAGCAGTAGGGAAAGCAAGGATATACATAAGGGACAGAGCAGGAAGGCAGACTCACTTGTTAACAATCCTGTCATGATAATTAACTCATCAGTAAAGAGAACAAAGTCATGCCAAGAGGAAGCTGATAATTCTACTTAATCATCTGTGAAAGGCCTCACCTTCCCATAATGTTAGTCCAGGGTCCAAATTCCAGCATGAGTTTTAAAGGGAACATACCACATCCAAGTCCTAGCAGCATTGGATAGGCCCTTTCCTTCAGGGACAATTTTACTTCTTCCTATCTATTACCTTATTCCTCACTATCCTCTATTTTTCTTTCATGATTGCTCTTTGGAGAAACATATTCAGTCTGGTAGTTGCAATGTCCTTAGGAAATCTCCAGATCAACAAATGTTTTCCCTGAACCTTCTATCCAAGGTCTGACATTGACTTTGAGAATTTGAATATCACTTGCCTTGGATTCATATCTTAAAACAACAATACAATAGAAAGTCCAAACGTTAGTGCCTCCTTTGGCCAGCACCTCCCTTCTCAGCCTCTGCTGCTACATTTCCACATTTCCACTTGCCTGCTCAATTTCACACCATCTGCTCCATTAAGAGAAGGTTCTCAGTAGAGTTGTCACCAGCATTACACAGTGTTAGCAACAGCTGGTTAAGCATATTTATGCTACAGTGGAAACATGAGGGTTTGATACAATAGCACAATATGGGCTTTTCTGGCAAGGAAGAGTAATGGGCGACAGATGTGGTACATGATGTTTCAGGGCTAGAGACCCGTGTGACCCAGGCATATCTCAGAGGTTGTATAAATCCAGCTCCAGTCATGTGGAAATAAAAGTCAGAGCCTGGACAACAGCGGCTCTGGAAACACAGCTGGATGATACTTGCTAACATCGAGTAAACTGATTACTTTAGACATAAGACTTTCAGAAAGCCATTAAACCATGTACCTTCTTACCTAAAACTCAGATGATCACGGAAGATAATGTCACAGAACTGCAACAGGAATTAAAATGATGCAATGAATGCAAAATGCTTGGTTCAGCAACACAGAATTTCGAAAGCTCAATAAAGATTAGAAAACATCGGGGAATCATCATTATCATCTTACTCATTGTGATTGCTAAGTTATGTGAAGCTGAATTTACTCATTAAAAAGTTCTGTGGTATTTTGGAAGGGTGTTATGAAACAATGAAGAAAGAAAGGGAGTTGATCCACTTTTTCTAATCAACTACACACTATTTATGAAGTGGTTCTCATGTACTGGGCACAAATCTAACCTTTATTGTTTTAATAGCTGGAGGAAGCAAGCACACCAAGGGGAAAAGGCAGATATCTATCTATCTATCTATATATGTACATGTACATATCCATATACATATATATACAGATAGAGATATAGAGATAAACATAGACACATGCAAATATATTGCCCAACATGCACACACAAAAGCAAAACTATCAGAACATGCTATACATTTTGCAGATGATTAAACCAGGTAATTATGAGAGTTTAATTTGGATGATCTTAAATGATAATGGAAAGACATCATGTGAAGGTCAGAAGGTGGAACACTCCAGGCAGAAGGCACAGCAGTTCAAAGGCCCAGAGGTAAGAACAGATTGTATCTGAGGGATGGAAAGGAGACCAGTATGGCGTATAAGGAGGGTAGCAAGGAAAGAGATGTTAGATGGGGTTAGAGCAATCAGGAAGCAGATCAGATAGAGTTTAATAGTCCAAGGCAAGGAGTTTGAGGCTATTCTGAGATATTAAGGAATTGATATTGGGTTTAGTCCTGTTGGTAGTTAATCTTGATTGTATTGATAGATACATAGGAGATCAGTAAAAACTATATTTGGGAGGGAGTTTGATTATATCTGGGAGTTCCGGGAGTTCCCAGATATAATCACATCATGAAGTCTCTGTCATGATCAATGGTTTAATTCCTTGGCAGATTCAAACTTTGAAGAGACTATTGGGACAGGGTGGAAATTGTGTCAGAGGAGGCTAGATTAGGGAAGTAAGTGCCTCTGAGGGTCGTGTTCTAACCTGGCCCCACTTCCCTCTGCTTCCTGGTTACCATGAGTTGAACAGCTCTGCGCCATACCTTCCCACCTCTGATCAACTGAAGCCTCTGAAACTGTGAAGTACAAAAAGATCTTTCCTCCCTCCTTGAGTTGTTCTCTCAAGTATTTGGTTTCAGTAGCAGCAACAACAACAACAAAATCTTACTAGTACCATTTTCTTATAGTAAAAGACTATATAATTAGGAAATGTATGAACCACTGATTTTCACCCAGGACAAAAGACAGCACAAAACTGTGATCCTTGAAAGAAAAACCAATGCTCAAAGTAAGCCTGCTCTATACACATGCACTTTCAGGGATGCTGGGTAGGAACTTGGACAATGACATGCAGTTGAGTGGCAGAGTCTGGGATGGAGGGAAGAGTCAACAGCTAAAGGACAGGAAATAGACATTAGGCAGGTAATTAAGCAAATAAGTGAAAAGCCTGTGGCATGTGTGAAGAAAGAAAAGTCCTTGCTGCTGTATGCCACTACTGTAGGGATTTAGGAAAAGAGTCCTTGAGATAGTGATCATCAATTGGGAAGTTAGGTAAGGAAAAACAGGTGAAGATGGAGAAGGGGCACTACCAGGAGAGAAAATGCAAAGGCTTCAGGAAGGAAGAGAGAGTATTTGATTTGGAGGGTGACAAAACAGCCAGTGAAGCAGAAATGGAGAAAGAAAGGAAGAGAAAAAGAAAGAGTGTGGGAAAGAGAGAGAGACATAGACAGAGATAGAGAGACAGAGAGACAGCAAAAAAGAAGTTGAAGACCTAGGTAGAGGCCAGATTATGAAGGGGGTTTTTCCTATTAACAGTGGAATGGCAGGAACTCAGTATAAAGCTTTAAGTTTTAACTAACACAGTACAGTAAAACCCCAAAGAGTGGTTTCTGGCCAGTATTATTGAAGACCAAAGTTCGAAACACACTCACCCTAGGCTTTAAGACTCACAGAAAATCGGCACAGAATCTCAAAGTCCTAAGATTACTGGTCAAGGCCAAAGTCCAGTGGTGGGCTGCACTGAAGCTTCAAACTGAGAAGCTGTGGGGGGAAGCTCAGACTCAGCACTGAGGAGCTGAAAGAGTCACTGAAAAACAGCCGGTGCTGCCCAGGAACACAACAATCTCACAATTGAATCAAATTACTGAATTAGATGGGAGGTGTTTAAGACGAATGGGAGTTTTTAACATTAATCACCTCCTAATGATGGCAAAGCCTGGGAGATGTCAGGTTTGATTTGATAGATTTATCCTGAAAGTGGTATGCTCACTGACAGTTGAGGAAATTAATGGTTTGACGTTATGGAGGACCGACAGAATAAACTGATCCTGACAGGCTAAATGGAGACAAGGTTGTTACACAACGTAAAGGCCAACTTCATATTTTGAACGGAATATTTTAGAGGTTTTGATACCTGTTTCAAAGGCTTACACATCCATTTAAGTGAACGGAAATTCAGAAGACACCGTTGCAAAGATGACAATAGAGTTCTGTGATGAATTAAAAAAAATGTGTAACGGCACCCTCAACCATATACCTTTTGAATGTACAGATTTATAAGTGGGCTCAAACAAGCTAGAGCAAGATAAACGCATTGCAGGTTTATGTTTGTAATTTAGTGTTTATGCAAACTCCTTTCATAGCATCTCTTGCTGTCTTACCTGTCTCTATATTTCTGGTGTAGTACAGTGAAATTTCAGCTGACATTTCAGAAATAGTCATTGCAAAAATATGTGGGAGTAATCATTATTAGAGATTGATACCAGTAATTGCTAAGCATTCATCATTTTCTAATTTACCAAATACTGAGGAGTAAACACACATTATTTTTATGTGTAAGAATGAATTATAGGATTCCACTGAAAACATTTCAGTACACTTCTTACCCTGTAGGATACTTGGAAAAAAACAGAATGATATAATATATTTCAAAGTCAATGCCATTGAACTAATTTAATTATAGTATCAGTTTTCTGCATAAAAGATGCACAGTTATCCCTCTTTATACTTTTTCCAAAAATATTTCCAATACAATTGATTCCTTTTTTAAAGAGAAAATTTTTTTTTGTTTTTTTTTTAGCACAGATGTGATTGAGTTTGTTTTCAATTCAATATTATACTTTAGATAGCCAGGATTCAGTGCCTCCTGCGTGTAATCCTCACTACTTAGGAGTCTGAGAGCTAAGGATCACATTCAAAGCCAGCCAGGGCAGGAAAGTCCATGAAATGCTTATTTCCAATTAGCCAGCCAGAAGCTAGAAGTGGAACTGTAGCTCAAAATGGTAGAAGGCCAACCTTGAGTGAAAAAAAGCGACTGCCTAGCTCCCAGGCTCTGAGTTCAAGCCTAAATACCAGCACACACACACACACACACACACACACACACACACACACACACACACACACACACACACACACACACACACACACACATTTACTCTTTTGAATTATTGCCATACATTTCCTAGCTGTTGTTTGTGTCAAATCCAATTCACCTGACTTAAAATTTATAAATGTGAATATTGCTAAAATGTTTTTTCAACAGTTTTATTATTGTAACAAATTCTATCATACACCTGTTTAGCTATTGTCAATTTTGTTTCCTGTTACTTTTTCTTCAGGTAATGATCTTCATGTATTGGAGAAATATCCTTCATAAAATCTCACGTAATGTTGTAAAGTGTAGGGATGTAGAGACCAGATGGGAAAGTTTAGACAAATATGAGGAGAGGAAGATCAAATAGAGGTGGAGGGAGGGCGAAAAAGAGAGAGGGGATAATGGTTTCACCAGAATGTTAAGTAAAAGAAAATATGCATTGTTTTTCTTTTTTCTCTAACTGCACTAGGGCTTAAACTCAGGGCATTGTCCCTTAGCTTTTTCATTCAAGGCTAGATAGCACTCTACCACTTGAACAACAACTCCACTTCCAGCTTTTTGGTGGTTTAGTGGAGATAAGGGTTTCGTGCACTTTCCTGCCTAGACTGGCTTTAACCCCATATTCTCAGATTTTACCTCCTGATAAGCTAGGATTGCAGATATGAGCCACTGGCATCGAGCAAAATATGTATAATTTCATTAAAGGAAATGATTTGAGTTCTTGTGTTTGTCATTCCTTAAATGTTATTAAAAATAAATTACCCCATATTTTCATTAAGTGAAAAAAATTCACATTACTGAGAAATTTCATAAAGGCTGAGTTACGGTCCTGTAAGCTATCCTCAGAGCTTCCTATCTTGTTTGACTCGAGTCTCTGTTTTGAATCCTCCCAAACACAATACCCCCAGGCACCTTGTACAAGTGAAAGACCTGGCCTTGAAGGGCAAGAACCAAAACGAAGCCTGAAGACAGGGCTGAGTGTCCTTGTGTGCTATCAACTGTTTTTCACTGTGAAAACACCTGGCTGCCTGGAGTGGAAACCTTACCCATCCCAGGCTTCGCCAACATCAGGTAGTGATTGTTTTAAGTACATAGAAATTACAACCTCCGAGAATGTGTTACAGGGTAGTATTTCTTCCATGCATTTTGACCAATACTTTTTTGTGAATTGTCTACTGAATTTACTTGCTTCCTTTCACGCTGAGTTATCTGCCTTTGGTTTTTATTTGGAGGCATTCTTTATGCTTTTAAAACATTATATCTGGGAAGGTGGCTCAGTGGTAGAGTGCTTGCCTTGCATGCATGAGGCCTTGGGTTTGATTCCTTAGCACCACATAAGCAGATAGAGCTGGAAGTGGCACTGTGGCTCAAGTGGTAGAGCGCTAGCCTTGAGTTGAAGAGCAGAGGGACAGCACTCAAGCCCAGAGTTCAGACCCCATAACCAACAACAAAAAAAAGTACAACTCCCCCCCCAAACCATTAGCCATTTTTTGTTATATGCATTGTAAGACTTCCCAAGCTATGATGTCTTTTCTCTCTTTTTATGGAATCTATAAATAATAAAAAAATTTAAATTTGTTTTTAGAAATTATTATTATTATTATTATTATTATTATTATTATTATTATTTGTCAGTCATGGGGCTTGAATTCTGGGCCTAGGTGGTGTCCCTCAGCTCTTCAGCTCAAGGCAAGCGCTCTACCACTGGAGCCACAGCGTTACATCCAGTTTTCTGGTGGTTAATTGGAGATAAGAGTCTCACAGACTCATATCTCCTGAGTAGCTAGGATTACAGGCATGAGCCACCTGCACCCAGCTAGAAATTATTTTAAGGGAGTCAAATTTAAGCATTTTCTTTTGCAGATCTTCCTTGAAAAATCCTTTTCGGGGGTGAGGAAAGGGCTGTGAGAAAATGAGGAGGGCTAGGTGACACTGTTCAAAGAGAAATGCACTCATTACCTGACTTACATAACTGTAAACCTTCTGCACATCACCTTTACAATAAAATTTTAAAAAATATTTTCTAACCCTGAGGTCACAAGTCCACGTTTCTTTAATAGATTCTAAAACCTTCATAGTTTTGCCTTTCAACATCAGGGTGTTTGTCTACTTAGAAGACATTTTGTATGCAGTGCTGTGTTATCCAGCAGAGGTCCAATTTCATTTATTTTCTCCTTATAACCTAATTTTCCCAGATACCATATATTGAAAAAGTCATGTTTTTGGCTGATTTTTTGCTGATTTGTCTTACACAATGTTCATATATAAATCATATTTTTGTGTTCTTTATTTCTCTTGAATCTCAGATCATTTGTCTCCATCTTTATACCTCAAGAAGACTCTTCAGAATTTCTGCTGATAGAAAAAAGTCACTTTTTTTTTTTTTGCTAAACATACCTTTATTTTACCCCAATTCCTTGGAGTTATTTTTACTGGGTTGTAGTTCTAACCTGGTACTAATTTTCTCTCACTGAGGACTCCAATGTATTTGACTGCAGTATTGCTCTGAAGTCATCTGTCTGTTTTTCTCCCACCTCACCCCATCCTACTGCTTTTCAGACCTCCTTGTTTCTGGAGTTCGGTGGTTTCACCAAGTTTCTAACTGTATATGCAGTTACCTTCCTTGATATGATGTGGATTCTCCCACCAAAAGACATTTTATCAAAAAGAAGTAAAGAATTTTCATTCTTTCATCCCCCTCTTCTTCATGGACTGGGAAGAACGAGAGTGTGTGTGCATGCATGTAAGAGACAGGATGGGAGGAGATGAAGATATAGAAACGAGGGTAATAATAGATGGAATGAAGTCCTCAAGAAAGCAGCAAAGCATGGGATCCATAGCCAGGAGGCAATGAAGCCTCCGTTCCAGGAAGAAAAATGGGTGTGGGAAGACATTATATATATATTTTGGTTTTATTGTTAGGGAATTTTTTGATATTATTGTTTTTTGCTGGTTCTGGGGCTTGAACTCAGGGCCTCTCACTTTCACTCAGCTTTTTTACCCATAGATTTTCCATTCATGCCTCCAATTCTGTTTTTTAGTTTAGTTTAGTTTTGTTTTGTTTTGTGGGTTAGGTTGAGGATAGAGTCTTTTGAGTTTGTCTTCCTGGGCTGTCTTACAACCAAGATCCTCAGATCTCAGCTTCCAGATTGGCTAGGATTACAAGCATGAGCCACTAGTGCTCAGTGAGAGAATTAATATTTGCTAATGAGAAGCTCAGAGTTCATGGTGTTTTGTTCCATGGGCTCTATTTTGTCTGTAAAGAAGGAAATGGATACAGGGCCCCGACATCAAATACAGTGAAAACAGGGGTATACTATAGGGGAGGAACATACAAAGAAACAAAAAAAAAATCACATGGTACATTATAAATACATTAGAAACAATAGCAAGAAAGAAAAAAAAAGTTGTGTTCCTGTCTTGGGGTTCATTTTGCTTAACATCATCTTATCTGGTCATATGTACATAGTTTTTGACCTTTTCTGCTTGTCCTTCACATGTACTAGTTATTGCAAATAAGGGAAACCATGGGATCTATGTTTCTTTGGGCCTGGCTTACTTTACTTAATATAATTTTTCCAAGTCTTTCCATTTCCTAACAAATGGGGCAACGTCATTCTTTCTGATGGAGGCATTGAATTTCATTATATATATATCACATTTTCTTGATCCATTCATCTGCCGAGGGGCATCTGGGTTGGTTCCATATCTTAGCTATGGTAAATAATGCTGCAATAAACATAGTTGTGCTGGTAGCTTTAGTATGGCCTTGTTTGTGATCATTTGGGTAAATGCCCAAAAGTGGGATTGCTGGGTCACAGGGGAGCTCTATGTGGAGTCTTTTGAGGAACCTCCATACTCCTTTCCAAAGTGGTTGAACAAGTTTACCCCCCCCCACCAACAGTAGGTGAGTTTCCCTTCTGTCCACATCCCCTCCAGCATCTGTTGTTATTAGATTTCTTGATTCTAGCCATTCTAACTGGGGTGAGGTGGAATCTCAATGTTGTTTTGATTTGCATTTCTTTTATGGCTAGAGAGGTTGAGCATTTCTTCATATGTCTATTGGCCATTCTGATTTCCTCTTTAGAGAAGTTTCTCTTTAAGTCTTTAGCCCACTTATTTATTGGACACTTCTCTAATTTGGGGAGGGGAAGGGAAAAGACATAATGCTTAAGTAGGGATACAGGTTGACCCATTGTAACAATGAGACGTACAAGACACTATGTTGAAATCCAACTTTACAACTTTGGAGTGGAGGGGGGTAGTTGTGGAGGTGGGAGGAAAGGGATGGTAGGGGAAAAACAAAGGAGGAGGCAACAATGCTCAATAGGAAATGTTCTCATTACCTTGCTCATGTAAC
Organism: Dipodomys merriami; assembly: GCF_024711535.1. Classification (NCBI taxonomy): domain Eukaryota; kingdom Metazoa; phylum Chordata; class Mammalia; order Rodentia; family Heteromyidae; genus Dipodomys; species Dipodomys merriami. The sequence continues at coordinate 12,031,029 of NW_027206068.1, forward strand.
TGTAACCCCTCTGTACAGTATTTTTACAATAAAAAATGCACAAAAAAAGAAAATTCGTGATACATTAAGTGTTAGTAAAGAGTTTCCCCCATACTCTAATGTTTCTAAATTTGTGGATTCACAGGCTTTGCTTGTCATTTGTCAGTACTCTCCCCCTTTTTAACTTAACTTCACTCTCTCTGAAAGTCAGGTCAAATAAATTTATAAATATTGAAATATCAGCTCTGTTGCTTATTGATATCTATGTTGAAAACTATATTAAGTAAAATGCAGTCATTACATTTTGCTTATGTTTCTATTTCAGTGTAGTATATTGTCCTGTTAACATATACATTGGACAGTTATTGTCACCAAAATCTTTTTCACTGAACTTTAATAAAATTCATACTCAATCAAAAAAAGGAAATGGATCACTCATCATTGATTAACTATGTTTAATCAGCTTTTTGTTATTGTGACAAATACCCAAGATGAACAATTAAGAGAGGAAAGATTTATTATGGCTCATGATTTAGTACATGGTAGACTGGTCCCATTGCTTCTGTAACTGTGGTGAGTAAATAGCACATGGTGGAGAGGATGTGGTGGGGCAGCCAAGAAGCACCTGGTGGCAGCCAAGGAGCGGAAAAAGACAGAACATTCAGGAACAAGATATGGCCCCAAGGATATGCCTCTATGGACATAGTTTACTCCACCTAGCTCTCCTACCCCAATGTTTCTATCACCTCATGATGTAATTGCATCTCAATGACTGGCTCCACCACCTGAGGCTCAGTCTCCCCCCATGAGCCTCTGGGGGGACACTCTATATGCCAGTCATAACAACTGTTAGGTGCTAGGGGCATAAGTGCAAACAAAATAAGCATGCCCTTTGCCATTGGGATGCTTATGTTCTCAAAGGGGAAACTGTCAGTGTTTAAGTTACAACTAAGAAAGAATCTCCAATTAAGAAGGCACTATTAAGAAAGTATCTAGTATTAATAGAGAATGGGATGAGGTGCTTTTTCTGTATGTGCTGGTCCTGGGGTTTGAACGCAGGGCTTAAGGGCTGTCCCTAAGGTTTGTTTAGATTTGTTTTTGCTCAAGGCTAATACTCTACCACTTGAGCCACAGCTCCACTTCCAGCTTTTTGGGGCGCTTAATTGGAGATAAGAGTTTCAGGGCTGACAGGGCTGGTGTTGAACCTTGGTGCTCAGATTTCAGCCTCCTAAGTAGCTAGGGTTACAGGCATGAGCCACCTGTACCTGGCTTTAGGGATAGGGTGCTTCTTTAAATGAGGTGATTAAAATTTTCATCTCTGGATGGTGAATTTTAAGCTGAGCACTGGAGAATAAGAAATCAGGTACTGGAAAGAGGTGCCCATGAATAGGGAATAGTAGGCCAAAATCCTGAAGAGGAAAGAGCTTTGCTTTTTTAGAAGTTCTGTTGGATATTAGATACAATTTATTTATCTATTGTGTATTTATTTATTGGTGCAGATCCCACTGAGCTTTTGTGTTCAAGGCCAGTGCTTCACAACTTTGAGCCACAACACCATTTCCAGCTTTTCAATAGTTAGTTGGAAATAAGAGTCTCCAGACTTTCCTGCCCAGTCTGGGTTTAAACTACAATACTCAGATCTCAGCCTCCTGGTATCTAGGATCACAGGTGTGAGTCACGGATTACTGACCCTGAGTAAAAATATTTTAAATGCCTGTCAATGTGATCTAGCTGTAGCCAAGTAAATTTCCTTCAGTGGCTATAATGAGTAGTTCCTAAATCCTGAATCGCTGAGTCCAAAACCATTATAGTAGGAGGTGTGGGCTAATGCCCTCATTACCCTGGCCACAGAGATCCACAAGCCCAGTCAACTGGGTGAACTAGGAAAATTTCACTTCACTAAGACAGAGAAGAGAGAAAAATTCTGTCCTTACTTTGGCTCTGAACGAAAGAGGAAGAAAAAGTTCTTCTGAGAATTTGGACTAGAGTCTGTCCAAAGCATCTAACTCCGAAATGACCCGACAGGTACCATTATAAAATCTGCACAGTAAGAACTCCAGGCAGATTGGAATCCCCAGGGGTCTGACAGAAACAACCCAAAGTGCTTTCAGGAGAAATGTGCCCTCTGCAAACACTCAAAGAATTCCCCAGATTAGCTTCTGATGAAAACAGTCAGTAGAAACACAAAAAAACACAAGACTCTATGCCAAGATGGAAGAAGCAGTCAATAACAGAATCAGATATAGAGAAAGGAAGCTTCTAGAAATGCTAAGAAATTTTCACCCAGGTTTCAATGTAACTCCAAAGCAAAACATAAACAAGGAACATTAAACTTTCCCTATAAGCACAATCTATTTAAAGATGCACACAAAAAGGTTTAAAGAAAGAAAGAAAGAAAATCCACATATGTACAAACAACCAAACAAATAATAAAATAACAAGTCTAACTATCTGTTTAAGAGATTGAAACTTCTTGTTAAAATGTATATAAGCAGATCACTCCCACCCTGATAGAGACCGTTTCCCATAAAAGAGAGGGAACTTTCCCTATCAGCCCCATTCTAAAAGGTCTAAGAGAATATTGAGACTTAAAATTAGATAAAGACTAAGTCAGAAAGAAAAAGTACAGATCAAGCACCCTCCTGAATTTAAAGGCAATGACCTTGAATTAAATGTTGAATAAAATAAAATAAAACCAAACCTAGCAATGTATGAAAAGCAATCTAGTATAGCTAGATATCAATTTATCATAACTAGTTTATTCCAGAATTGTAAAGGTAATTTTACACCATAAAGCCTATTAGTGTTTTTCACCATATGAAGAGAATAAAAAAAAAAACAGTTTGATTATGCCAATGAATATTACTGCTCCGCATACTGCTAGGCATTTGATAACATTAGTAGACACAGAAAAGGAGTTCCATAAAAATTTAAAACAATTTATGATCTAATAAAATCTCAGTAACTAGGACAGATGGAAGTTTCTATAACACTACACATGCTATCTATCAGAATTTTGGTTTCATTGGCATTATTTAGTGAAAATGAAGATATAGTCACCCTAACACAGAGGCATTGTAACATTTGTAGTTAAGTACATTTTCCAGGATTATATACAAGAATGCTCACTAAAAGCTGGAAACAATTCATGTGTAAACTAGTGAACCAATCAATAAATTTGAGGCAATCATGCAACAAAATATTACACAGCAATGAAAAATAAATGTACCATGTGTGATACTATAGGTAGCTCTCATAGGCAATATAAATGAAGAAAGCAAATATTACGGACTGACTTGTGTTCTTCTCCTCATCCCTCAAGATTCCATCATGTCCTAACTCCAAGTATCTCAGAATTTAAGTATATTTAGACCTTAAGTTTATGGCTTGGTCTCAGCCCAAGATTAGGGCATAGATATACACAGCCCAAGCTAGCAATGCTACTGACCTCTTGATCTTGTTTTTCAAGCTTCCAGACCATGAGAAAACACATTTCTGATGTTCAAGGCTGCTAATAGGATTGTGGAGGCCTTAGGAAGCAGCTAGTTCCAAAATATGTAAATTTATTCAACAAACTAAAGGCTTGGAGTTTGCTATTCTTTAAAATTGAAAAGAAAAAATTAATCTTACAGGATCCAAGGCTTTATACCCCGCTTGTAAAGACACGCCTGGGCTAGAGATAAGGGTTCCGCCTCCCTAGAAGGACAGTTAGGGGCCCTGGTAGCCCAGGCAATCACCTGGCCTCAGACGTGTAACACAGCCAATGCTGTATGTCCAGCTCTTTCCAGAAAACATCTTGACTTTGGAGTTCTGCCTTGCTGGTCTCTAGATTCTCTACTCACCCATGAAGGAGGAGGCCCTGGTGGAGTCTCCTCAGGACTTCTGGGGCCCTAGACACAAACTCCCCCAGTTCTTCATCAATCCCATACTCACTTGGCTTATCAAAGGCAGGGGTTTGGTGCTGGCAGGAAGTACAGGGTGGCTGTCACAGGTGGCCATTGTCCCATATACTCAGCTATCCCAGGTTTGTTTATAAGGTTTATGATGGCTACAGGCCAAAGTTTGGGGATGCCTCTTTGCAGGGGAAGCAGGGCATGTAGAAGCTGACTGCGCCTCGCTGTCCTGGGACACAGTTTAGAACACAGATCTCATTCAATCCTCACATCAGAGAACAGCAGTTGTGGCAAGTGTGATGATAGAGAGGCCCCAGGCAGGGAGGGCCTCTAAGCTTGAGGAGGACAGGAGTCTCTGCTGAAGACACAGTGCCTAGCAGTATAATGTACACCATTGTTTAGTGCCTTGGTTATGAGAAAAGGGAAGGGTTTTAGGACACAATGAATGATGTTTATAGACCAGAGCCCAGGAGGTTAATTGTTAGAAGTAGAGAGAGAAGCTCTAAAGCATGCAGAGCCAAGGAAGGAGGTTTTCATTTATCTTAACATTAGGAAAAGACATGGGGGAAGGGGTGGATAGAGGCAGGAAGAGTGATCAGATTTGCACTTTGAAGAGCCATGTGCGTTGGATGTGGAAGGGATGTTTTGTGGCAGTGTTAGGGCATAAAGCCAGGGTGGAGCCATTAAGAGTCTAGGATAGTATGGGATCCTGGGCAGCAGTGGTGATAGCTTGGGTTAGTGTGATCAATGTGGAGATTGCAGAAAGATGAATAGATTCAACATTCATTTAAGAGACATAGTTAACAGGCTTTGCATGTCTTACTTGTCCAAGTAGCCATATGAGGTAGGCTCTATTGTAAGACCAAATTCAAGGCTGAAGAAATATACATACCCATTGATATTAAGACAGTTGCTTTGTTTAAAAAGTAGCTTTATCTTCTGCAACTAAATTGGCTATAGGGTCAAAAAGGTGAGGGTGAACAAGAGGTAGGTGTTAAGTAACTATGGGGTCTTTGATTATACAAATTACCCATTTGGGGTCATGCACTAGGCCAAAGAGCCTTGGAAGAGAATCAGGTTCTGTAGAAATAATTTAATTTTAGTTAAGTGTAGAACTTTGAACATATGAGTTTACAGTACTCATAAGACATCTGAAAAATGTCAAGGAGGTAGCTGACTGTGTAGATCTATATGCAAAGATTCTTTCTAGGCTAAGGATATCAATGTCAGTTCATAGCATTGATGTGATGGACACTAATGAGATCATGAAAAACCAGAGTAAGAGGAGCAGAGAACTAGAATTCAATCCTGAACTTTTCTAAAGAATTTAATGGCCAGAGAATGGGAATGAGAATGAACCTGAAAAGCAGAATGGCAAGAAGTAATTCACACTTTTGGAGGAAACTAATGAGGTGACTAATGTATATTGGAAGCCAAGGAGGAAAGAATTTAAAAAGAGAAATCGGTTAATAATGTTCACTGCTATGGAGTGACTGGCAATGAAGATGAATGCAAAGGAAATGTGGAGAATGGCAGAATGGGGGCAGAGAGCTGACAGGGGCTGTGGGCCTGGTCACCTTGCGGTATGTGGTAGCTGTGGTCAAGGAGAGGAAAGGATGGATGGTACATGTGCAATGGGAAAGACTTGAAAGCAAGAATAGCTTCTAGGTGTCAAGCTGGTGGGTCTACATGAGTGCTATTACCATTGACTATAGTGGAAGAAATGATGAGGACAGACACACAGACTTCAGGATAGAGATCAAGTCTGCTTAGGCCATATCATGTTCAAGTTGTCTAGGAGCCTACTTCATGGATAGATAAGGTAGTCTGGGATACAGAGAAGAAGCCAAGGCAAGAGCTGGAGACTCTGGAATCTTTACTGTCAAGGTGATGTTTAAAATATTGGGCTGGAAGATATGAGCCCCAACATGGCTATCCACTGAAACTGAAAAAAAAGTTGACAGAGGAGGTGCTCAAACATAGTCCTGATAGTTCGTCCAGAGAGTGATCAGATCAAGGGGTAAAGGCAGATCAGTGGGTTAGGGTGGATGAATGGGTAAGGTTCATTCATGGATTCAAACAAGGTAAAGACTCCTCATGTTAGTGGCACCTATACACCACGTTGTGTGATGTTCACCACTGCTCAGCAGCCTAACTACAAAAGTCAAACAGACAGAGCTGAGTCTTTAGACTCAGCATCAAAATCTGTCTTCTTCACTTCCTGCCCCAGAAAAGGCTGCCTTGGATCTTGCAATGAACTGACTGACTAGGAAAAAACAGCTGTGCATGTAGCCTTGACATTACCAAATACGTTTCTCTTTCCACCACAGGGGTGCTACCATCAGTGTGTGATGAATCTGAGCTCATGGTACCCATTTGGATGGACATGAGTCCATTTCTGCAAATCCTGTTTTCCCCCCTCAGAGTTCCTGTTCCTTGTTACCAGAGTCCTCGTTCTTAAGTTCACGATTCACGGTCAGGCCTACCTAAGTTATAGCTTTCATTACCTCTCATCTAGACTGTGGCAAGAGTCTCATAATTGGTGTTCTGGTTTCTAGTCTCTTCTCTAATTTGTCTTTCAGTTGCCAGATTAATCTTTTTGAAACATAGCTCTAATCCAGCCTCAGCCCTACCCCAGCACCTCTAATAGCTTCTATTTATAGAATAGCAATATTCAGTCTGTAGAGCAGGGCTCTGGGCTTCCAGCAACCCAGTAGGTGTGTGGCTGGGGCCTGTGCCTCCTCTGAACTCCCAGCTAGCTCTGCATATGCACCTATTCACATCTCACCTTTTGGTGTTTCATTTCAGACTATGCAGCTCAAGAATTCATTATTTTTAAAAATTTTTATTTATTGTCATTGTAAAGGTGATGTACATAAGGTTACAGTAACATAAATCAGGTCATGAGTACATTGATCAGCGTCACCTCTTCCCTCACTTTCTGAGAATTCATTATTTCTACAGCATAGAGCTACTAGAAAGCTAGACCCTTCAACCCCTAAGTTTAATACATTTTGGGCTATCTTGCCCACTGCTCTTGATACTCTCTCAGGGTCTCGAGTTCTTTCTCTTCACCAAATAAAGAATTATGTGGCAGGAGAAGTCGAAGCAAAGGCAAAAGTCATTTGAAAGTAAGGGTAAGATGTCAGGGAAACTGAGGCAAGCCTCTTAGCTACTGGTGGGTTAGTTGTTATAAAGCCCCAACCAGGGATTTTGGCTAGGACGGTCATCTTATGACATATGAGATCTTGTCTTGCTTTCAGGTGATAAGGAGGAGGAGGAGGAAGAGGAGGAGGAGGAGGAGGAGAAAGTGTCGCCTCCAATGGTCACTGTCTCTCCCTATGTGCCTAATATTTCCCCTTTTGCCTCTCCCTCACTCTGTTTTCTAAAAGTTGCTGTTCTACCTCTTCACCTTTGCTCACCTTATATCCCTCACCTACACTTCTTTCCAATCCCCAAATATCTAAATCAAACCCAGAAATCTGATTTTAGAAATGAGACAGTCCCTTCTCCATTCATCTTTCCTTCTTTCCTTCAGCAACAACACTCTCTCCCTTTCCTAGACTCCCAGAGCATTTTATTATATATGTACACACACACACACATATGTGTGTGTGTGTGTGTGTGTGTGCATGTAATTTTTGGAGACAGGGTCTTGCTATGGAGCCCATGCTTGCTTGAACTCACAATCATCTTACCTCAGCCTTGGGGATTACCGTGGTGCACCACTATAATCTCAGCCCCTGAGAGCATTTCATCTAGCTCACTCAAGGTGTTTAGCACTTGGCACTTATATTGTTGTTTATTTGTTATATGAATGAGTGCACTCCTCAAACTTTGGATACAAATATATCCACATCTCCTTCAACAACAAATGTTCATTAAAATCCTATTAAGCACCTGGGCCAAGTAGAATTCTGTGTGCTGGCTAAATATAAGAAAACAAAACAAGTCCTTGATCTACTAGAACTTGTGTTTAGATAGGGTAAGAAGCTATAAACTTACATAAATACATAATCTAAGGTGGTGGTTAGTTCTACAAATAAAAGGAAGACAGGCTGCTAGGAGGGTAGTGTTATATTCTGGAAGGATGGCCTCATTGAGTAGAATTCTCATGTGTAAGTGCTCTCCAGGAAGAGCATCTCAGGCTTAGGGAGCAGCAACTTCAAAGGCACTGACTGAAGTTAGCTGGGAACTGGTACTCATACATATAATCTTAGTTGCTCAGGAGGCTGAGATCAGAGGAACATAGTTCAAAGCCAGCCCAGGCAGGAAAGTCTGTGAGACTCTTATCTTCAATTAACCAGCCAATGAGCTGGAAGTGGAAGCTCAAGTGGTAGAGACTTGAGTGCAAAAGCTAAAGTAGCACCTAGGCCCTAACTTCAAGCAAACGAGTTGGAGACAACAGCTCTGAGGTGGGAGCATGCTTGGGAAGAAGTGAAGAGGTGAAAGAGGTCAGCTTGTCTGGTGCTAAGTGGGTTAGCTAAAAATGAGGTGGGCGGGAGAGAGGTGTGAGAGGGATCCTAAGGCTTTTGGCTTTTATTCATTTACCTATGGAATCAATTACTTAAACAATCACATGTTGGTATTAGCAGAAACTTCATTGTTGTGTTTTGGAGACCTCCCTTCTACTCCAAGTTGTTAACAATTGAGAGTAAGGATCCGTTGTATTCAGGAAGTTATCTCTGCTTGTACATCCTGCTCGGTCAGCTCTTGACTACTCTGGTCTTGGTTGTTCACGTGGAGTCCTCATAAGCCACTCATTCTGGTCAGTTTGGTGGATGTTTTTGGAATAGTGCTGTCCACCTTTATGATTCAAGGTCTCTTCCATGTGTTCAACTCGGCGGGACGAAGCTGTGAAGGTTGAACTTTCATTTGGGATGACTTCAGTGCTCCACTGGGAACAGGAGGCTGGTGAAATCATCACAGGATGATTTCTTCCCTTCCAGGGGTATGGGGGGAGCTAATTGGCTGGAGAAATCTGTCACACTTAGCCAAGTCACCGCCACAGCACCCAGCTCATGAGTGCCACTCAGAAAGCATTTGGGGACTGAGATCTGATATGTTTTAAATGACCCAATCAATCTTTCATTTGCTGTGAAGTGTTTTCAAATGGGCTGCTAGTGAGGAAAAAAGAATTTTTTTCCTTCTCCTTCAAGCAGCAGCTGAGAGGATGGAATGGGGTTTTCATGTTTTATGTCGATGCACCCCACTGCACCAGATGCTCTGGCTTTGCTATCACCTGTCCAATGGCCCTAGAGGCAAGAGGGGGAACAAGGGGACCCTGGCCAACAGTGCATTTGTGCTTTGGGGGCAAGGTCGGGGGGAGGGAGGCAAAAGGCCTAACAAAATGGTAGAGCCCAGGTTCCTAAATACAACTTCTTCAAGAATCTGAATCCCAGCTGGTGACTGGTACCTGTACTACTAGCTACTCAGGTGGCTGAGATCTGAGGACCAAGGTTCAAAGCCAGCCAGTCAGGAAGTGCATGAGACTTACTTATCCCCAATTAAGCCCCAAGTGGAAGTGTGGCTCAAATGGTAGAGCACCAACCTTGAGAAACTAAGGGACAGCACCCAAACCCTGAATTCAAGGTCTGAAAGCCACCGACACTTTCTCAGGAACCTGATGCTATTTCATGTCTTGAACTGGGTTGCCTGGCAGGATTCATCAGCTGATCTGGCTCCATTTACACCTGATTCCAGAGGCTGTAAGCAGATTGGATTAAAGTCCCAGAAAACTCAGCCTACACAGCCCTCTGGGCACTGTGACTATTGCTTCTGAGAGTCTTAAAAAGCTGGATTTCTCTACTGGGCGATTTTCTCTTTAAGCTGTCCCCTGGCACTCTATTAATTAGCAAGTCTCTTATTTCAAAGTGAAGGCCTCTTCATCCAGCTGCCTGTGATCCACAGTAAAGTCATAAAGCTGGATTGGATGCCTCCTCTTTATTTCCATAGCAACTGGCTATAATCACCCAGGTAAAAGTTTGTGCCTGCACCCTAGATCCTGAGAAAGAGAATCCCTTATTCACACACAAATCCTTTCAACAATGGCACCACAAATTAATCCATGAAAAGAACTGAATTGTGGCATGCTTCTTTTGTTAGGTCTGACACATAGCTCCTCTTCTCCACCCTCACCCTGCTCATGTGTGTCTATAAAATCATCAAAAGGAATATTGTCCATTTATCTCTTTATAATAACTCTCCTTTTAGATGTCTGTTGTTGGTAAAGAAATCGGAATTGTGACAGGTTAATATTTTTGACATTGTATGTAACTTAAAATGAATCTATTTTCCTAATTTGTTCTTAGCTTTTCACTACAAGTTCCTCCCCCAAGGAAAACATACCCATCAAATATGCATGTTTGAGGGCATCTCCTTCCCATTGCAATACACATACACACACACACACACACACACACACACACACACACACACATTGAAGTATGATGCAGAGAAAGGCTACATCTAAAGGAAGCAGCTGTTGTTCCCTCCTTTGACTCCAATAGCCAAACAGAGACAGTGGCACAGTGTACATGAAGGTCTGGCCTAAATTCCCAAGTTAGATCTGGTGTGGTATCTGAGGATAATCCTTGATGTCCTAACTGCTACAAAAAAGTTGCCCTTTTGCCATTTTCTGAAGTGCTGCCAATGAAGCTGACTCCTCACTGCATTCTTAACAGACTGGAATGGTGACAACCAGTGACTGTGTACATTATGCTCACACTGTCCTCATCTTCTTCCCTCTCAGCAATCAAGGTTTGACTCATGCTTTCTGACAAGGGAACACCTGGTAGAAAACACAACCCAGCCTGGGCATCTCAGCCACCCACAAATGATCACTTTCCTGTCCGACACTGGGTGGTTACGAACCGATAATCCTAGCTACTCAAGAGACTGAGATCTGAAGAGTCTAAGTTAGTTCAAAGCAAGTCAGAACAGAGAAGCCCTTGAAACTCTACATCTCCAAATAATCACCCAAAAGTTGGAAGTGGAGCTGTGGTTCAAGGAGTAGAGCACTAGCCTTGAGCAAAGAAGCTAAAGGACTGTGCTCAGGCTTTGAGTTCACGCTCCAGTATTGGTACATACACAGAAAGTATCACCTCTCTCTGCTGACTCATTTTATGAAAAGGGCGTGTCTTCCAGTGGTACTTGGGGTATAATTTGGGGATGATATTCCTCAGCCCTTAACTGCACCCTATCAGCATGGAAAGCCAAGTTCCCAGGAGGCAGTGCTCTGAGCTCTGTTCTCATTCCCTCTTTCATGAGCTCCAGCATTTTTTTTCTACCCAGTAGTCTCTTCTATGTTCTTCTTTGTGAATAACAGTTTTTGGTTTAGTCCAGTTGTATGTCATGGTGGTAAATGTAATTTCCACTTGCCACTAATCACACTCTGGGACTCAGAAGCAGCCTTTGAGAGCACAGAGGAGTGGACTCCGCTCAGTCTCATGAGGAGTACTTGCTGGTTCTGATAGCTGTGACACATTGCCTCTGCCTTAGCAGAGCCCCTCTATCCCAATATACACCATGCCCCGGGTCTATGGTATTTTAAGGGACCTCAAAATTGTTTAAATTTCTGTTAAAGTCAGAAGACAAAAATAAATATTATCTAACTTGGCTTATACTTCTCTTTAAACCAAGCCATAAGATACCATTTATGTATTTTTTTGTACAAGTCCTGGGGCTTGAACTAAGGGCCCTTGCCCTCTTGCTTAGCTTTTTCCACTCAAGGCTGGGGCTCTAATATTTGAGCCACATCTCCACTTCTGGCTTTTTGCTGTATAATGGAAGATAAGAACCTCTGCCTGAGCCAACTTGGAACCTTGATCCTTAGATCTCAGTCTTGTGAGTAGTTTTGAGTACAGGTGTGAGCCAACAGGGCCTAGCCACCCACTACTACTACTGCTACTACTACTACTATTATTTTATAAAGGGGTCATAAAGGCAGAAGGAGACAGACTCACAGAATATAGTCCACAAGGTTGTCAGCTCTGATTATTGGCTCCTTGAAACCACAAATCAGGCACAGAATTCGCTGGCCTAAGATGCTAATAACAGAACATTCAACATATGTTTCTAGAACCATTGATTGGGATGAGTGCTATAATGTTGATCTTTTAAAACCATGGATACATACATTTTGTGTGTGTGTGAGAGAGAGAGAGAGGGGAGAGAGAGAGAGAGAGAGAGAGAGAGAGAGAGAGAGAGAGAGAGAGAGAAGAGAGAGAGAGAGAGAGAGAGAGAGAGAGAGAGAGAGAGAGAGAGAGAGAGAGAGGTTTGCTGAAAGTCTTCCTTGACCTTGGTCAAGTAGCTTTCTTCTAAAATCTTCCTGAAATTTTAAGATTGTCCTTCCCTTATTTTTTGTGATTCTCAGGAAATGAACTTGGTCATTTCTCATTATGAAGCAGTTCATGTTCCCAACTCCTTGGAAAGGCTGGAAGGATACTTTTGAGAGCTGGCTATTTTAGCCAAGAGCATTAATCATGCTGATTCTGCTGTCAGCTGAGGTTATACCATCTGATCTTCCATTTCCCTTGTCATAATCATTTATGTTCTACTGCTTGACATGACACATAAGTCCTTTTTATTATATTACATATTAAATACGCCAGAACACACTAAAAGTTCTTTGTTATCCAGTGAAATCTAATATAAAGTGGGTCCATCTTGATTTCTTCCATGAACATCTAGTTACGGAAATGCCTGAGGGCTCAGCTTAACGTTCTCTCAACTGCTGGGCCTGTCAAGATTCCCAAACTCTACAAGAGCTTTAATGAGGCTTTAAGAACTTGTTAGGATTCCACTGGGTTTTGCATGTTGTTTTGTTTTGTTTTGTAGGGGGGAAATTCTGGGTTGGGGGAGGGAACATTCTACTTTATGAAAGAAAGAAAACCAATCTTCATTGCCTGTCCTATGCAGGGCCTCTAAATCAACCTGATGTCTTTATTTGATAGATGGGAAACCATCAGACAACCTAAGTGATTTGCCTTAAACAACAGAGTTATTTATTAGTAGAGGTAGACTCTGTATCTCAATTTTTGGTGCTTAAAACTGTTCCAGTTGCTTTTCTTTTCAAAGAAAAATTAAGTTAAAGTCTACCATTGTTCATCTGACCTTATCTACTCTTTGCTCCATTGAGAGCTCAATTTCAGCTCCTCTGATCCCCAAGCAAACCCATGCTTGTTGTCATACATGTTTCTTTATGATGGCCTCTTATTGCCTGGATATCTATAGCATCATCTCTCTCACTTATTTACCAGTTACCCAATGTTGTTTTGTGACATATAGCTCATTTTTCCCTCTGACACATGATTCCTCTCTCTGGTCTTATATTTCTGTTTATTATTCCTTGTTAGCAGCTTTAAGTAGGTGTACAAAGGAGTTGTTATTTTTTAATACAACATGATCAATTTCACCCCTTTCAACATTACTTCTGACCTTCTGATTTTATATCTTGTTTTGCCTATTGACTCTCCCCAGTGTAAGCTCCACATACAGGAACCTTGTCTGTTTTGTTTACCCGTATCCACTGACTACAAAAATGTTTAGCACATAGTCAGGGAGATTTATCATTGAGTAATAGATTAAATAGATAGATAGAAAAATCGATCGATCAATCGATCGATCGATCGATCGATAGATAGATAGATAAGTTCCAGCCTAAGGGCAATGTTGATATGATGGGCATCTGTGGTTCTGGTACATCAGAAGCCCATTGATCTCTCTTATGATAACAAGATCCTTCTGTACTAAAAGAGACGATGTTATGTGAGTGGAACAGTTGCCTTCCCCCAAACAGGTCCAAGAGCAGACATAGGATTCCTCTCTTGGGTGTTCTATTTTGTTTATAGATACTGCAGTTAGCAGTTTGAAGCTAAGCATGTCTAACCCAAGCCAAGCCAAACAACTTCTCTTATGAGAGACTGAGGAGATTATTTTTCCATTGGTCTTGCTGAATCGGCATGATAAAAGTTTAGGGCTATTTCACACTATGCAGCAAGAGCCCATTGAACAAGAGCCTTGACATTATTGTTTTATCCCTGGACTGAAAAAAAATCTGGACAGAATCTGTTAGCTGTGTGAATCCATTTCTGTTACTATTAAAGATTGGGTTCCTGTTGCTTGAAGCTTAAAGAATCTTGAGGAACTAAGAGTCTTGAGTTCCTGGTATAAAAATAAATCTCATTTTTATTGCTAAGAACTTAAAAAAGACATTCCAAAGATTAGTCCTTTGAGAACCTTGAGGCATGTCACTCAGGTCTTTTTATTGCTTGGTAGGGGATGAAGTCTCCGATTTTTGTAACTAATTCAGCCCATATATTTAGCCGTATTAATTTTTATTGAATGCTAAGTAATTAATGCATGGTATAGATTCTGGATCCCTAATAAAAGGACAAACATAAAGAATATCCTTGTGCTAGATTAACAAAATAAATGCCAACAACAGAAAGGGCCTGTGCTGTAATACAGCTCCACATTTCAGTATCTCCCTTACATAGTTTGATCAAGTGAATAAATAAATTTTAAGTTATCATTCTAATAAAATAGTTTGATACATTTTTATTTTAATAAAAGAATCAGCAATTGAATGATTAAGAAAATAAGTTATTCTTAGCATTTTATTGTGAAATAGACTTTGATGAAAACTCTTCCTGCAAACACACACACACACACACACACACACACACACACACACACACACACACACACACACACTCCTTTGCATAAAATGTCTGTGTTTGGCAGGGTCCTTGAAATATTCAAAACTTAAGAATTGCTTTGAATAATCCCATTATAACATGTGGCCTAAGTAGTATGTCTTCTGAGAAGATAATAAACCTTTTATAACCTATACTGTTGAGGTAGATTGTTGTACTGGCAGCTGAGTGGCTAAGTGGCTTTGGAATTAAATTATATTACCTTGGCTGATAAATACATGCATGACCTCAGGTAAATTAGTTAACTTCTTTGAGCTTGCTTCAAACATGTAAGACAAAAATACTCATCAACCACCCTTGTATGCTGTGGTAATGATGAAATTAAATGCTTCATGTAGAACAATTAGCCATTTCCTGCACTAAAGTAGGCTTTCAATCAATGTTAAGTGCTAATGGTATTAAGTCCATTCACAAAAGGTAATATTTAAAGAATGAACTTATTTCGTCTGACATAGCTGTGATGTCAATCAACAGAAAAGTCACAGCCCTGGGGGTGGGGGAAGTTCTATTATTTGTAAGATGAACTTATATTTTTTATAATATAAGTTAACGTTGAAAGTTGATATCTAAGGCCTAAAGAATAAAAATGATGATACCATCTAGTCATCAAGGCCTTTACATAAGCAGGAACTCATAGACCAGCCAAGTGTTAAATATCATATCAAGTTAGCTAAAAGTTGATTGAGTAGCCTTTTAATTAAAAATTGATTGAGTAATGTTATGGAAGATCCAGTTAGAGTTGACATATATTCAATTTCTAGGCTTTCTATTTAGCAATAGTCAAGACAGCCATGTTGAAAACAACCAGTAATAAAAATGGTTCAAACCACAAGAATTTCATTGGCTTAGGAAGATTCTTAACCAGAAAAATTGTTTCCACGTCATTAAAAGCAGAATAAAAAGATTCATAATGAGGTGAGTTCAATGTGTTCATTGGCAAATTCAAAAGCATCATTCATCCAATGCTGGTGGCTTTTGCCTGTAATCCTATCTACTCACGAGTCTGAGATCTGAGGACCACAGTGCAAAGCCAATCTAGGCAGGAAAGTGCAAATCCAAGATGAGTCCAAAACTCATTAATGAATCATCACAAAGCTAGAAGCGGAGCTTTGCCAGTCTGGAGAAAGAAAGCTAAGGGTCAGCAAAAGGTCCTGAGTTCAAGCCTCGCTACCAGCACATTCGCACACACGCCAAAAAAACAAAAAAACAAAAAGCATCATCCATTCTTTCCTCAGTTCTGTTCTTCTTCTCCAGTATGAGCCACTCAGAAGTTTTATAGATAGTCTGTTCCATGTCAGCAATGGCTGTACAAAGGGTAATTCCCTATCAGAACGATTCACATAGACTACTACTTTCTTCTTTAACTTGCCCAGTACCTGATGATGTTTCAAGTGAGAGCATCGCTGTTGGTGAAGAAGAAACTGCTGCTCCTGGGCAAGGATGAGCCACTCCTCCTTTTCTTGATCTCTTGTGGCTTCACTCCAGACAAAGATTTTAATTTCAAACACCTTCAAGAGCCATGGTGCTTTCCTGAGTGTGAGGTGCTGCCTTTGGAAAGATCCAAGCCTCTCCTTGTGACATCGATTTTGTTTTGTAACCTGTGGCACTTGCCTGAGCTAACCCATCCACCAACCAGTAGTTTCTAGCCATTGCTCTTAGTGAAACCCAAAAGGATGAGGGACTAATTCAGGCTTCAAGAAAATTTTTCTGTTACGATCCCAGTAATAAATATTTTAAGTTTTGCAAGACATATGATCTCTATCAAAACATAACAGCTTTGCCACTGCCTCTCAAAGCAGCCATAATCACAAATGAAACAAGTATGGTTGTGTTCCCATGAAACTTTGCATGCTGGGCACAGTCTGTCTACTTCTGTCACCTGGCTACCCCCTTCCTCAGACAGAGGAAACAAGTCATACTCACTTTTTTAGCCCTCCTAGAGCTAGGCAGTACCTGGCCAGGCAGATGTCATTGGAGAATTCAATGGATTCAGCAAGTGCATTCTACCCAATCAATGCTCTTTGATCAGTCACCCACCGTGAACAGGTCTGAAGATGAAAGGCTCTGACTTGGAAGTCTTTCTCTCCTTGATACAATTCCAGGATTCTGCAAGATATCCCATAAAGTTCCTTCTAAGCCTGAAATAAGAGAAAAAGACAGAAGGCAGGAAATAGTCTCTTGAATAAAATCCTCTCTTCCAGCTCTCAACTTGCAAGTTTGATCAGATCAGGAAACTCCAAATATCAACTATGCTTTTGCAACAACGCATACACATTGTTTTTACTGAGTTAGAGGCTAAAGGATGAAGTTTATAGTTGATTGATTGAAACCATCCTCACATCAGCTTGGTTCACACATACTGCACCATACCCATGACCAGCTCCTTTCCAGACAGATTGTCCAGTGACTTCTCGAGCAAACTACCTGACTAGTGTCACATAAAGCAAATAACTGTTACACCAACCAGGTGAATCCTATTGCTAAACGTCAATAGCACACGTTGTGCCTAGCTTGTTTAGAGAGCTTACATTTTACAGAGTAGAAAAAATCCCTCATTGTGTTCCTTTTAGGAAGAAAAATACGGAAGAGAAAAGCCGAACCAAATGTCCTCCCAACCCTTTGATGACTGAAGCTGGAATTATCAAAAGGTGATTTATAGCCACTGTCACTGTGAACAAAAAAATCCAGGTCTGTTTTAGAAAGATGTTAAAAGCACAGAAGGTGAACTAAATGCCTTTTTACACTAAGTGCTTCATTTTTAATTTCCCACATGTTGCCTCCATGGAAGAAATCTCTTCTAAATAACTCTTGCCTGGTTTGCTGAATTGAAGTGTATGTAAAACCGATAAAGAGAGAGAGAGACAGAGAGAGAGAGACAGAGAGAGAGAGACAGAGACAGAGAGAAACCAGCATGTGACAAGACAATGATACAACCAGAGTTGAAACACCCCACCTTTCATCGAGTTCATTCTCTGGATTGTATAGTCACTGGTCAAAGGTCAGTGAGAATCTTCCTATTTTCCAGATGGATTCCAAAAGAAATATGGCAGCACACCAATACTTTAATTAGAGAGGCTGAGTGCCAACCTGGTTCTGTCCTCACATCCTTGGAGATATTACTCATGTAGCCTATATCTGTTTCCTTCTCAGAGACACTGGAGACGGTCATGAAGGATATTACACATGGAACAGGCCTCCATTTAGAGGAAGAGGGCAGACAGAAATACCAAGGTCCAGGTGGAATGCAGGAGATCCTGGTAGAAACAAAACATAATTAAAATACACAAAAACAGCAAAAATAAAATAAAATAAAATGGAGGCACCAGTGGCTCGTGTTTGTAACCATAACTACTCAGGGCCTGAGATTTGAGAATCATGCTTTGAAATGAGCCTGAGCAGGAAAGTGCAGGAGACTTTTTTCTCCAGTTAACCATGATGGTTAACTGGAGAAAGTAAGTGAAGCTGTGGTTCAAGTGATAGAGTACCAGCTTTGAGCGAAAAAAGCTAAGGGACAGCACTGAAGTTTTGATTTCAAGCCACAATAAAAAATAAATAAATAAAGAGAAAAGAAAGTTAGGAAGGAAGGCAGGAAGGAAGGGAGGAAGGAAGGGAGGGAGGAATGGAAGCAAGGAAGGAAGGAAGAAAGAGAAAGGAAGGAAGGAAGGAAGGAAGGAAGGAAGGAAGAAAGAAAGAAAGAAAGAAAGAAAGAAAGAGAAAGAAAGAAAGAAAGAAAGAAAGAAAGAAAGAAAGAAAGAAAGAAAGAAAGAAAGAAAGAAAGGAAAGAAAGAAAAGAAAAGAAAGAAAGAAAGAGAGAGAGAGAGGCAGGCAGGCAGGCAGGCCGGGTGCTGGTGGCTCATGCCTGTAATCCTAGCTACTCAGGAGGCTGAGATCTGAGGGTGGATGTTCAAAGCCAGCCAAGGCAGGAAAGTCTGTGAGACTCTTATCTCCAATAAACTACTAGAAAACCAGAAGTGGCGCTGAGGCTCAAGCAGTAGAGCGCTCACCTTGAGCTGAAGAGCACAGGGACAGCGCCCAGGCCCAGAGTTCAAGCCCCATAACTAACCAAAAAAAGAAAGAAAAGAAAGAAAGAAAGAAAGAAAGAAAGAAAGAAAGAAAGAAAGAAAGAAAGAAAGAAAGAAAGAAAGAAAAGAAAGAAAAGAAAAGAAAGAAAAAAGAAAGGAAGGAAGGAAGGAAGGAAGAAAGAAAGAAAGAAAGAAAGAAAGAAAGAAAGAAAGAAAGAAAGAAAGAAAGAAAGAAAGAAAGCAGATGGGATAAGGGAGTGAGTCAAGTCTGAGAAATGGGCTAGATGGGATGCAACTATGAAAACCAAGTACTCAAACTATTCCCAAACCCTCAAAAAACCAGAGTCTGAAAAAGAAGCAGCCAATCAAGAGGGACATAAAAAGCCAATCCACCAACAAAATCTCTATTAGTCCCACATAAACCTTTAACCAACCCCATGCTGGTACAGCAGTTGCCAAGAAAGATCAGTAACAGCACCAAAAGCTCCTCACCTCTTTGTCTGCGTATCTCTCTTGTACAGTGTCCTAGTAAACCTTGCTTCCTCCTAACCTCCTGTCTCATCTAAGTAATTTTTTTTAACAACCACAATCTTGACTCCAAATCCATCATTGCATGGAGTTCATAGGTGGATTGTGAGGCTTGGCATGTCTGTCTTGGGTTAGTCATTTGGCTGCAGTCCATTGGTTGAAGGGTGGAATTGATGTATAGTTGCTTTGATAGATTTTGACTCATTTACATCTTGGCTCTTCTAGACCTGGGGACAAAGATCCTATAAATTTTTAATATTTCAATCTGTGAATATATACAAAGTTAATTTTTCTCTTTGATCGGCCAATAAGCAACCCCAGTAAAACTAATGTAATATATTCTTTCAAATTCCCATAATGCTCCCAGGGAAGAAATGTCATGTTGCAACAAGAAGGCTTAGACAGGAGATGACAATTTGATTAGGCTCTTCCACTAGAAAAATTGCCTGATAACTTCAGGTCCCTAAAGCACAAGCAGAAAAAGTCAGATGGTGACCACTCTCTAACAAATATAAATGATGCAATTGTTTACTTGGTACAATTTTAATTCAGCCCTAAAGCTCTCTACAGTCAGTTTTGGTAACTGATCTCCAATGCAAGATTAAATACCTGAGGCAAAAATGGAAAAAGAAAAAAGTGTCTGTTCTGATGTTATGAGATCAATAAGTGCCAGAAGCCACTAAAATACAAAGTGACAGGTCCAGAATATATATAAATGCTCACATATATATATATATATATATATATACACATATATGGGTATATATGTATATGTATATATAGTTATATATGTGGATTTTGATTAAATACAGTCTCTTGCTAGGCTTTAAAATAAATATATAGAAGTTGATATTAGCAAAATGAGAAATCACAAGTGTAGTTTCATTTTAATTCTTTTGTGTGGCTTTAGGAAAAACTAATCTGTGAAACAATTTTTCTCAAAAGGTCAAACTGATTTAAGAAGAAAGTTTTAAAATGCTTTGCTGAAACATTGATCATTTAACTATATTATTCCTACAAAAAGCTCTTGAATATGAGCACACATTGAATTCTGTAAATTACTGAACTTAAGTGATTTCATGGTTTAACCAAAGACCACATGGTTCAAGTTTTCATCTAGAGATTCACATTTCTTTCTCAATAACCCCCATTTCTTTGTCAATAACCTGAGTCTGTCCCAGCTACTTCATGAATGCAAGGGGCTGGGGGCTGGGTTACTATTGTGTCTGTATCTGACTCAGGCCCTGACTCAAAGGGACTATAGCTATTCTCTTCCGTGGTAATGAGTATATTAAAATACCAACCAATCCTACCTCTCTCTGGGGTCAAGGCTAGGTAAGGAGCTGTGTAATTAGTTTTGATAGAGTCTAATTCTCCTCATCCCTTGCAGAGTTTTGGCAAACACACCAATGTTGTTATTTGCTTTTGCCATTCCTGCTATGGAAGACAAACCCTTCTTTCCCTCCAGTTTTCCTCCAGCCTAGGGGGTGTGGCTAGTAGAAGCAATGGCATAATTTTTAGTACTTTCAATATCATGTTTCTCACTTTGGCATATTTTTTGTGCCAGTCTTGGGGCCTGAACACAGGGTCTGGGCACTGCCCCTGAGCTTTTGTGCTCAAGTAGCACTCTACCATTTGAGCTATAGCTTTCTTTCTGGCTTTTTTGAGGGTTAACTGGAGAGAAGAGTGTTATGGGCTTTTCAGACCTCAGCTTCCTGAGTAGCTAGGATTATGGGCATGAGCCATCAGCACACAGCTCTCCTTGACATTTTCAATATTAAGAGACTTCAATTTCTTCCTGTTGACCTCAGAGCTTATTAACCAGGGCAGTGGTGCACATCAGATGCAAAGCACAGACCAGACCCCAAGAACTTCTCTGAAACAGACATGCAACTGAACTGTAAGTGGTTTGGCTTAGGATGGACACAGCCTGATGCTGAAACGGGCGGCTTGGGCTCCCTGAGCTGACACATTGCAAAGCCCAACCTCATTTTGAGGGATTGTGTTTCTCAAGACCTTAACTTTCTCACCTTCATTTTCAGAAACCTGCAAATGTGCATTTTTTTGAGATAATGCTATGCTGTATAGTCCAAGTTGGCATAAGCTCCAGCTCCTCATGCATCAGCCTCATGAGTGCTGGGACTACTGGTGAATGCTACCATGCCTGACTAGCATTTACCTTTTTAAAAAATGGTTCCACTAAGCATATACATATTTAAGCTAGGTAAATTCTACTCTGGTTAGATGAGAGGAGAGGAGAGGAGAGGAGAGGAAAGGAGAGGAGAAGAGGCTGTAATATTTATTTCTAGCTCTTCCTATTCCATCAGGTGTGTACCTGGTATTAAGAGACGAAAGACTGCTAGTCACTTAATTGGTTCACTTTCTTCTCTAGACTGGGTGCATCCTGCCACACTGTTTAATTCTGATATTAAGTGATACAAACAATGCTGGGCCTGGTGGCTCACATCTATAATCATAGCTATCAGGAGACTGAGATCTGAAAAATCACAGTTTGAAACCAGCCCACATAGGACAGTCTGTGAGCCCTTATCTACAATTAGCCAGCAAAAGACTCAAAATAGAGCTGTAGCTCAAGTGATATAGTACTAGTCTTGAGCAGAAAAGCCAAGCAAGTGTGTCGTAAGTTCAAGGCCTAGTACTAACACACATATACACATACAAATGGATGCATGCAAGTGCATATTTTTCTCTTAGCACAGCCACTAAAATTGACCCACCTACTTAAAGACTCAAAATAGAGCTGTAGCTCAAGTGATATAGTACTAGTCTTGAGCAGAAAAGCCAAGCAAGTGTGTCGTAAGTTCAAGGCCTAGTACTAACACACATATACACATACAAATGGATGCATGCAAGTGCATATTTTTCTCTTAGCACAGCCACTAAAATTGACCCACCTACTTAATTGATACTCAGCTGAAGAGAGCAGTGTTCTTCAATGCTGGTTAAGAGTGCTGATGACCTCACAGACCCAGAGACCCTAAATGATATTTAACGTTATAAGGATTAGAGGCTCTGTTCACTTTATTTCATCTTTAGAATAGCGCTACCTCTGTGAACTGAAAATGCATCCCCTGCTTACCATATTCAAACATTTTGTCTCTTCATTGGACTGAACATCACATATTGCTCATGAGCTGCAGAGGAACCAGATACCCTGTATTAATAATATTATATGTATTAGTTCACAGATCTGATTTTATCTTCAGGGGCATTTCCCATGGGAGGTAGGGAAAATCATAACTTGCAGAATAGTTGATGGCATTGATGGATGAAGTCCTGGGTGGGCACAGCACTGACTGGTTTAGCATTTATATGCATGTCTTAGCTGAAAGTTTAGAGGGCACATTGATTTAATTTGTGGATGACAGGAGTCTGGAAAGAATAGCAAAGACAGTGGCTGATACAATTAAGACCCAAAGACATTGTGACAGGCTGAAGCTATGGGACAAATCTAACAAGATGGATTTTAACAGCAATAGGTAGAAGATCCCACAGTTAGATAATTTACCTGTCCTGCTACTGGGAATATATATCCAAAGGAAATGAAATCAATATGCCAAAGAGATAGCTGCCATATTTATGATGGCACTGTTCACCATAGGGAAGACACAGAGTCACTCAAGGTGTGAATGGAGTACCTAAAGAAAATGTGATCTATTGGAATATTATTTAGTTGTAAAAACAATAATAAAATCCTTTGTGATAATATGAGAGAATTGGAAGACATATGTCAAGTGAAATAAATGTCAGATGCAAAAAGACAAATATTACATATTCCTACTCATTGGTAAAAATAAAATTGATTTCCTAGATGTAGAGGGTAGACTGCTGGTCACTAGGGGCAGGATATAGAAAGGTAAGACAGAGCAAGGGGTGATAACAGGTACTAAAATATAGTTTGTAGGAAGAATAAATCTTCTGTTCTGTAGCACATTATGAAGATTACGGTTTGTAGCAATTATAGCTATTTATACCTATTATATGTATTTATCTCTATCTATCTATCTATTTATCTATCTGTCTATCTATCTATAAACTACAAGAGAAGTTTGAAGTTTCCCAACACAACAAATGGTCAATGAAGCCAGGTTTCAGTGAGCCACACCTATAATACTACCTACTCAGAAGGCTGATATTTGAAGATCACAGTTTGAAGCCAGCCAGGCAAGAAAGCCCATGAGACTCTTCAATTAATCAGCAAAAAGCCAAGTGGAGATATGGCTCAAGTGGTAGAGTGCCAGCCTTCCTCTAAAAAGCTAAGGGAGGACACAAACCTTGAATTCAAGCCCCAGTACTAACACAAAAAAAAGGAAAAAGAAATTATAAATGAGAAGAAAATGAAAATTTCTCTGAGCTGATGAGCATATAGATTGCTATACATCGTAAATGTACATCAAGTAATCAAATCACACAGTTTCCTGTAAATATATATGTGTGTGTGGAGGGGTGTATATTGATTTATGTGTCAATTCAAGAAAAAAAAATCCAGGTTGGGCACTGGTGGCACACGCCTGTAATCCTAGCTTACTCAGGAGGCTGAGATCTGAGGATTGCGGTTCAAAGCCAGCCTGGACAGGAAAGTCTGTGAAACTCTTATCTCCAGTTAACCACCAGAAAACCGGAAGTGGTGCTGTAGCTCAAGTGGTAGAGCACTTGCCTTGAGCTGAAGAGCTGAGGGACATTGCTCAGGCCCAGAGTTCAAGCCCCATGACTGACCAAAAAAAAAAAAAAATCCAGGAGTTATAGTACATTTCTGCAGGTACCCAGTGTGCATGTAGTGTGGTGGACTATTGTTGAAGAGATGCAGATACGCAAAGAGGAAATTCCAGTGGGAACTGAAGTTGTAGAAATGAAATAGCACTCAATTGTGGCACAATAGTTTGGGAAGAGGGGGAGAAGGAAGGCCCAGAATGTCTTCTATCCATTTAGGAACAGTTTGTCCCTTATTCAATTTATCAACCATTCTAGCACCTATCTGAAATGTAAGGAACTCCTGGACATTGATTTAAGAAATAAAAATGCCATTTATATCCTCATATTTAATTGGTAGGAGACTTTGGGTTGAAATTAGGGTGGCATCTGAGAATCACATTAAACCAGTTTTATTCTTTCTTCTATAGAAAATAAACCAGTTCTACTCTTTTAACATTGCCACATGCTTGAGGCTCTTCTGGCCTTTCGTGTGAACCCGAGACTTATTGGTTTTCTTTTAACTTCTTCAAGTCTGCCAACTTAGGTGTCATTAGTTCACCTCTCCCATTTTTCTTGTGGATTTATGCCTTTTATAGAATCCATTCATCGTGATTTTCATGGTATTTGGCAGGGAAGCGGAAGTTTTATCTGCCTGTTTAATGAGATCTGTGTAAGGTATTTATTGCAGTATTTTGTAGTGTCAAAAAGCTTATCGTTGTGAGAAATCCTTCCAAATAAATGTGCAGGATTCACAGTGCTTCATCCACACCTTGGTGTCATCAACAATCATTAGAATGAGCAAGCTGAATTTATACCAGGCTATCTGAACACTGCACCTTCCTTGGCTGCAATGTCCCCAGTCTATATTCTTGATGGTCTGGTCTCTGCTGACTGTGGTTGCTGTCCTCCACCCTCTTAGGCAAAACATGGAAGCCAGAGGAGCTGGAGGAAAAAGAGCAACCTTCCCTCTTCCTGGTGAAAGACCCAGGCGTTGACCCTGAAGAGTTCTGAAGGATGATCTGAGTACACTTCACAAAAATTACTTTTTCTCCTACATAAATCTAGAAGGAATCCTTCTCTCATCTCTACCTTGAGAATCTGGTGGATTCCTAGATATAAAGCTCATTAAAGAGGGAGTCCTGAATTAAAACTGTGACTCCAAAAGTATCTCATTCTCCAACTAGCTAGTCTACCTGCTGTTAGCTTCCAACAATTTGTCAAATTTTCCATTTAGGTTTTCTTGCCAGCTCTAAGACACTAATGGACTCTGAGCTCTAAGGCTCTAATGGCCTCTGATCAGGGCAAATGCGTGGTATTCTTTGTATTTACCCATCTGTTCAGATTGGGGGTGGTGATGTCTTGTGACTTTGACTTCCTGATAAAGTGGTAGGCACTTGTCTAGAGAGCACTAAGTCTCTGAGTTCAAGCCCCAGTTAAAAAAAAAAGAGAAAAGGAGAGAGAGTGAGAGAGCACGCACAGATGAAGAAGGAGGAGGAAGAGGAGGACAAAAGGAGGAGAAATGACTTCCAAGCCCTTGTAAGTTAGAGCTGAATCTGAAAGTTGGCATACTTATTCTTAAAAACCACTGTCTCAAACCCTCTGAACCTCATTTTCAAGAGTAATATAGTAGGAAAAACAATAATCACTTTCTAAGGTGATTATGGGAAATAAGAAAAAGCTCTTAGCACAACAACTACCACACTCTCTGCCCTCCACCCAAGGAAATCAGGCACTAGAAGTGGGTGGATGGGAGGATTCCCTGCCTCTCAGATAGAAGAGATTCAGTATTAGAAAGGAAATTGGAAAAATGCCTTTAAAATCTTTTCTCTCACTTCCATTTTCTAAATCTGGTCACTCTTGAAGAGAAAGTTAATTAACAGAATATGCAAATTCAAGAGCAGTTTTAATGCTAATTAACATTTTCATTTCAACAGCTAGTCCAGCTCAGAACATGTGTAAATCAAGACATCAGTGTCTCCGCAGCTGACAAAACTTCACACTGGAAAATTGCCATTACACTATGCTGCCATCGATACAGAACTGAGCAGAGAATGCTGGCTTCCGAAGCTTCCTCATCTCACTTAGCATCCCAGCAGCTCAGCAGACCAAGGGTGACTCTGCGCTCCGGCAAGGCCTGTGGTTGGCCAACCCTGGGGGAACAGGAGGAGGCAGGCAGAGACATCAACAACAGGACCAGAGAGTGGTTTCTTCATGGGCCCTCTCTCCCAGTCATGCAAACAAGATTTGCCCCTTCTCAAAATGTGACAGACTAAGTATTGACTTTTTAAACAGGTCCCCAAGGGCAAAGCAATTGGGTGGTTGGTAATTGTCAGGGGGGTGTGGGAAGTTGTGTCAGAAAAGGAATTGTTGTGATGTCTAGGAGTTTCCATGCAGCAAGGTAACATGTCTATGTGAGTCTACTTTGCATGGCATTCACTGAAGACAAGCACTTACATTTATGGGGTCTCAATGGCTCTGTGACCCTTTGGCATAGAGATAAGGAAGCAAGAACTCTGGAGAATCAAGAAATAGCCAGAGACTCTCTAAAACATGCACGTTTTCTGTATGCAAATTTCCCTGTTTTATGCCCAGTCTAACATATGCAGGTTTATGCAGTCTAATACACTCATTTCTTAAAATTTTCCTTCATCCAAACTTTTCAATTTGCACTGGGTTTTACTCTCATGTCTTTATATAAATGGGGCAGAACTCTTCAGTATCTAAAATTAAATCGAGAAATTGAGTCGAAATGCATGGATTTCAAGTTCATTCCATTCCTTTTCTAATTTTACATAGTAATATTTTAATGCTTTAACTAGTTAAGAATGTTGAGATGTTAGGGGTATAGAGCAGAGTCAGTGTCAGAGCACAAAAACTAGCATGCATGTGGCCCTGGGGCTGATCCAACACAAACAAAGGGAGGAGGGCACCAGAGTGAGTACCTGCTGAGCCAGGAGTGAGCAAGTGAGCAAGTATTCATTCTCAGGCCTACAGTGTAGGCTCTCAAAGAAGAGTGGCGGTCTCTCTATTTTTTGCTATGGGTGGTTTGCTTCCATCCATCAAATCCCAGGCTTACAACTGGCCAGAACCAGTAGGTCCACGTACAATGCTGGCTGGGCCATGCATTCTGCAGTGCTTGTCTCCTGAGGTGAACAGCAGAACAGAACAGAACAAAACAGGGCATGGGAAGAGATTGGATCTTGGGGGAAGGGGAGAGTGCAAAAGGCTAGAGCATACCATTATTTCTACAGCTCATGGTAACAATTTCTGGTCTTAGGGCTCTTACAAGACTCTTTCGTTCCCGTTATTGTTCATGAACAGATTTTTGATAAAGGAAGAAAAGACATTGGTAACAGTCTTTGAATACACAAAAGTAAGATTGATATTGTGACTGTTCTCAATTTTTGTATTTTATCAAATTAGATGATTGGAACTAGTTCTATGGGGGAAAATAAAATGAAGGCAGCATGGCATCTCTTCTACTTCTTTTTGAAGCTTCTTTTGTTCATTACAGAGGCTTGCATTCTTGCATACAGAGGCTTGCTCTGAGATTTCATTAATTCCCCAATTTTACTGACAAAAATGGACAAAGGTGGGAAGTGAATACATCTTTAGTAGTAATGATGAAAAAAGAACATAGAAATTTTTTCTTCCACATTCTTGATCCACATAGTTGTTTTGTAAAAATATTTTTTTAATTTGGGAGGGTAAGGGGGTTACACAGAAAAGGGGGTACAAAGGGTGAATAGATGCAGCAGTGATACTCACTAGACACTATGTTGAAAACAAACTATACAACTTGTGGGAGGGGAATGGGAGGAAAAAACTGGGAGATAGGGAAGGGGTAACATTGCCCAAAAAGAAATGTACTCATTACCTGACTTACGTAAACTGTAACTCCTCTGTACATAATCTTTCTAATAAAAATTGAAAAATAAAATTTTAGCACTATTTTTTAACTTCCTGAGTCACTGTATGTGTGGTCATGCAGGCCAACATAGGCCAGCTCAGGCAGAGCTGATGGTCAGCTAGATGCCCTCTCCAGCTGGGCCCTGAAGCCCCCGAATCTAGCCTGCTGACCAGCAAGTCCATTCACAAGTGACTGACAATCACATGGCACCGTGAGGTAGCTATTGACCCAGAGAATGGTCTGTAATCCCCAAAGCCATTCCCCAGTGACCAGGTGGTTGGAGCCAAGTTGTTCAGTATTTTCATTCATTTTACTGCTGATTGAAAGAAAAAAAAAATTCTAGTCAAGACATAAAGCTCTGAGCTCATGCCTGTAATCCCAGCTACTTTGAAATTTTGACTTCAAGGTCAGCCCAGGTCAAAAAGTTAGTGAGACAACCACCTTAATCAATAAACTGGACTTTGGATGGTCATGCCTGGCAATCCCAAGTATTCAGGAAATTGCAAGTGGCAAGACCATGGTCTAGGCTGCCTAAAGGAAAAAGTTTGAGACTCTACCTGAAAAATAGCTAAAGCAAAAAAGGCTGAGGGCATGGTATAAGTGGTCGAGTTCCCTGAGTTCTAACCTGTTAACACACACACACACACACACACACACACACACACACACACACACACACACACACACACACACACACACACACACACACACACACACACACCACACCACACCACACCACACCACACCACACAATGCTCTGGCTGGATTGGTCATTAATGTAATGTACCTCTGGTTGTAGCCAGAATTTAAGAATCTTTGTCTATCCCACCACAACCATTGTTCAGATCCCCTGAGCGGTGTCATGAAGAAATGCAGCTGCATTTTTCTAATAGGACCATTATTAGATTTTTTTTGTTGCTTTCTTGAGTCCCTTAAATTATGCTATTAGGTAGAAAACATTATTTTAAAATGGTTAAAGTACATAATTTTGGTCTATTGATTTTAGATTAGCCATACCCATAATTTGTTCAATGGATCTGTTTTGTTCCTGTGCCAGTTGTTTAGACCTCAGAAAGAGTGAAGAACAAAGTGTTACGCCAGCTCTTGCTGGTCTGTGAAGGACTGTGAAATGCAGTTCTGGCTTCGACAGATAAGCCAGTCAATTTAAGTTGTATTAAATGAATTCACTTTTTAATAGAGCCTTAATTTCAGCCTCCATGGAAAGGGGCAAGGATGATAGGGTAAAATTTAAAGTCCTTAACAATTTTTTTTAGAACATGATTTCCAGATTTGGGTTGGAAAGCAACTCATGATAATCCATTATAGTCAATGCTCAGGGGGCTAAAATAGAAACTGCCACACACATCAATCCAAGTCAGTTTCTACCCTACTTCTTCTATTTACTTGCTTCAGACTTTTTTTTTTACAGCTCCTATTTCAAATGCTGTTTCAATTAACTTATAAGAGCAAATAATAAGAAAATACTTCCAATAATTAACCCAGAGCAAGCACACAGATGTAAAAACCACTCAGATCAATGACAATCAAGGCCAATGACAAGTACCATGAATCCCATTCTCTCCTCCCCAAGATACACACTACATACATTGATTGTTACAAATCTGTTATCCACATAGTTGTGTATGGTGGTAGTCAATGATTTAATTGCTGACTAGTAATCCTCACTGGCTGGGCCTTAGGTCAGTTCTAATTTGGAGTCCTTTTTTGGGGGAGGGGAGGTGGCAGGTCAGTCATGGGGCTTGAATTCTGGGTGTGGGCACCATCCCTGGGCTCTTCAGGTCAAGGCGAGTGTTCTACCACTTGAGCCACAGCACCACTTCTGGTTTTCTAGTGGTTTATTGGAGATAGTCTCATGGACTTTCCTGCTGGGCTGGCTTTGAACCATGACCCTCTCAGATCCCAGCCTCCTGAGTAGCTAGGATTACAGGTATGAGCCACTGGTGCCAGGCTCTGATTTGGACTCTTCTGAATCCCTCTGTTAATGTCATTTTTTGTGTGTATGCCAGTACTAGGGCTTGAACTCAGGACTTCAGGCTCTCTCCTGGCTGTTTTGTTCAAGGCTTGTATTCTACCACTTGAGTCACAGCTCCATTTCTGGCTTTTTGGTGGTTAATTGAAGATAAACCTCTCATAGACTTTCCTTTCCCCAGGCTGGCTTCGAACGATGATCCTCAGATCTTAGTCTCCTGAGTAGCTAGGATTTTAGGTGTGAGCCACAGATGACTACCTCTGTTCATGTCTTTTTCCATTGGGCTGTTTGCCAGTTCTGTTGCTCTATAAAATTCCTTATGTTTATGGTCTGAGTTACATATAGATGATGTAGATGTGTGTGTGTGTGTGTGTGTGTGTGTGTGTTGTATATAATCTCTTTCACTGTGCTTTACACATTTCACCATCTTCATAGTCCTTTTTGATAAACCCAATTTTCATTTTTGTAGTTTGTTTTCTCAAGATTTTTTCCTTTGTTATTGCTTTTTGTATCCTGTTAAATCTCTGCTTACTTATAATTCAGAAAGTATTTTCCAGTGTTGATTTGTTATCAGTATTACTCTGTCTTTCACATTTAAATCTGTGAGCTTCTCAGAATTGGTTTGAGAGGATGGTATCAGAGAGGAATTGGTCAGCTTTATTAGGATTTGGAAGTGCCACAGTTTATTAAAAGCTGGCTTTCTGTCACTTAGAATTTTTACTTTATACTTTCTAAAAGTTATTTTAGATGCATTTAAAAATATTTTAAATCATATGCCAGACTCATGCAATCATGAAATGTAAAATGTAAGCAATAAATTGGCTATTGTAGGAGTATCTACTGCTCAGCCCTGTATTCCAAGCTGAGGATGCTGCCTGTGTAGGTTCTCTAAAGTGCTCCTGGCCCTTTGAACTCTGCTTTGTTTAACCACTGAGAACACTAAAGAGCAATCTATGTGTGGAAGCCCTGTAAGGCTGGGTTAAACTACTCCGCTAGCACTCTTCTTCCCATGGCTCTCTCCTCTACCAGACAGCACAGCCTCCAACCACTCCTTCCATGCAACTATCATTTCAGGGATCTAAGGACACTCCCTAGGCTATACTGGCTATATACCTTTGTTGGTTAAACACTGCCCACAAACATCACAAATAATCCTTGTATTCAACTACTTTCAACTCCCCAATCTGGGTCCCTACTGAGTATCTAGTTCTTACCAGGAGCTTGGATGGCACAGGGATTGATTCCCTGAATCTTTTGAAATGCTTTTCAACTCATTGTTATCATTAGTGTGTGTGTGTGTGTTCTGGATCTGGGGCTTGAACTCTGGGTCCGGGTGCTATTCCCTAAGCTTTTTCTTGCTCAAGGCTATCACTCTACCACTTGAGCCACAGCTTTACTTCTGGCTTTTGGGTGGTTGATTGGAAATAAGAGTTGTGGGAAAGTAGGAGAAAAATGAGGGAAGGGATAACAAGTTTGACAAGAAATGTACTCATTACCTTACTTATGTAACTGTAACCCCTCTGTACATCACCTGGACAATAAAAAAAATTAAAAAATGAAAAAAAAAAGAGTTTCACATCTCACTAATTTTCCTTCCCAGACTGGTTTTGGACTATAATCCTTGCATCTCAGTCTCCTGAGTAGGTAGAAAAAAGCCTATGTTTTCTTTGCTATTGGTGTTTTGTTTTATTTTTTTCACTGGTCCTGGGGCTTGAATGCAAGGCCTGGGTTCTGTCCCTGAGCTTCTTTGTGCTCAAACCTAGTGCTCTACCACTTGAACCACAGTGCCACTTCGAGCTTTTTCTGAGTAGTTTATTGGAGATAAGAGTCTCATGGACTTTTCTGCCTGGGCTGGCTTTGAACTGCGATCTTCAATTCTCAGCCTCTGAGTAGCTAGGATTACAGGCATGAGCCATCAGCACTTGGCTAAGTCCATGTTTTTTCATTGTAATATTATATTCAACTCTAAGCCACCATAAACATTAGTTAATTCATGATGCTGCCTGCTTACCTGCCTGCATTCCTGCCTGCTTTCCTTCTGTCCTTCTCCTCTTCTCTTCTCTTCTCTTTTCTCTTCTCTTCTCTTCTCTTCCTTCCCTTCCTTCCTTCCTTCCTTCCTTCCTTCCTTCCTTCCTTCCTTCCTTCCTTCCTTCCTTCCTTCCTCTCCTTCTTTCCTTTTTTTCCTCTTTTTTTTGTTTGCCAGTACTTGGACTTGAACTCAGATCCTTGCATTCTTACTTGGCCTTTTCCCTCATAGCTAGTACTCTATCACTTGAGTCACATATCTACTTCCAACTTTTTGCTGATTGGAGATAAGAATCTCGTGGGGTTTTTTTTTGTTTGTTTGTTTTGCCAGACTGGCTTCAAACTGGGATCCTCAGATCTTAGCCACTTGAGTAGCTAGAAGTCACTAGCACCTGGTATGATGCTACATTTTGAAAGCTCTGCTACTGTGCTGGGAATTGCCCTGCAAGTTACCAATACCTATCTGCAAATTTTGACCGTGATAATCAAATTATAGCAGCTTCCTGGTCAACATCTACTATAAATTGCTTCCTGACTTCAGCGATGTTAACTTTTAAAATTGTGCTTCCTATAATCAATGAAATGCTTTAATAATAATGACAATGACTGCAAAATTACAAAGTTCTTTACATGTCATCTGCTTTATTACCAGTGGCAATCCTCTATGGCAGATATAAACAATTCTTCCTCACTGTCTAATTTATGGGAAGCTGAGGCTTAAATGAAGCATGGTGCTCTGAATCACACACCTAGATTCCAGGCCTAGACAATGGCAGAGCTGGAATTCAAAAATCAAGTTTAAGGTTATGCCTATAGTCTGGACCACATGCTCACATGGGGATTAGCATGGGGTGTTCGATAAATCCCTACAGATCTGGCTGACCCCTTGAGTCTCTTCTTGAAATTTTCACAGGCCTCTCCCCAACTCTAGGTCTTCAGTTGGACTGACTTTGTCGTCAATGAGAGGCAAAACTGACTAGCCAAGACTGCATGTTGTACCCATCAAATGGAAACAGCTGCTCCTTTATTTAGAGAGATAGCTGTCACTTGGACCACATTGATTCTTCCCAGCTTTTGCCTGTGAATCTGAACAAGGCCAAGCAGTTTTCAGGGAAGTGGCTGCCCACATGAGGCCATGGGGTAGGGGACACAACAATAACCACCAGCATCCCTGTGCTCAGAATGCCTGAGATGCAACTAGAGGGCTTCTGCTATGGGAGTCAGAGCAGGTCTGAGGACCTACTGAACAGATGAGGGCATTCCCCATTGCTGGTGGCACTCAGGAACCACACTTGAAGATTGCTCATCTCAGTTCTTCCTAGGTGCTTGTGAAGGTTCTGCTGATACCCCTGTCTCTCTTCTGTCTGTCTGCCTGTCTCTCTCTTTGTCTCTCTCTCTCTGTCTCTCTGTCTGTCTCTCTGTCTGTCTCTGTCTGTCTCTCTGTCTCTGTCTCTCTGTCTGTCTCTGTCTCTCTCTGTCTCTCTGTCTCTGTCTCTCCCCCCCCTCTCTCACATCTTCTTTTGGTATCACAGGGCTCTGAACTAAGACCTTATGTTGGCCAGGCAGCTGCTCAACTAATTGAGCCATCACCTCCAAGCCCTTTTTCCAGAGAGGGTATTTTTCAGATAAAAATCGTGTGTTTTTCAACAAATCAAAGAAAGGTTGGACAAATGGGATTGCATGAAATTGCAGAGCTTCTGCATGGCAAAGGACATAGTTAGCAAGATCAATAGAAAGCTCACGGATTGGGAGAAGATCTTCACTAGCCAAACAACAGACAAGGGTCTCATATCTAAAATATACCTGGAACTCAAAAAATTAAATCCCCCAACAACAAAGCTTCAAAGAAACAACTGCCCAATAAATAAGTGGGCTACTTAAAGAGAAACTTCTCTGAAGAGGGAAGAAGGATGGCCAATAGACACATGAAGAAATGCTCAACCTCTCTATCCATAAAAGAAATGCAAATCAAAACATTGAGATACCACCTCACCCCAGTTAGAATGGCTAGAATCAAGAACTCTAATAACAACAGATGCTGGAGGGGATGTGGACAGAAGGGAACCTTACTGCATTGTTGGTGGGAGTGTAAACTTGTTCAACCACTTTGGAAAGCAGTATGGAGGTTCCTCAAAAGACTCCACATAGAGCTTCCCTATGACCCAGCAATCCCACTTTTGGGCATTTACCCAAATGATCACAAACAAGACCATACTAAATCTACCAGCACAACTATGATTATTGTAGCATTATTTATCATAGCTAAGATATGGAACCAACCCAGATGCCCCTCAGTGGATGAGTGGATCAAGAAAATGTGGTATATATATATATATATATATATATATATATATATATATATATATATATATATATATATATATATATATGTGTGTGTGTGTGTGTGTGTGTGTGTGTGTGTGTGTGTATATATATATATATATATATATATATATATATAGTGAAATTCTATGCCTCCATCAGAAAGAATGACATTGCCCCATTTGTTAGGAAATGAAAAGACTTGAAAAAAAAATCTATTAAGTGAAGTAAGCCAGGCCCAAAGAAACATAGGTCCCATGGTTTCCCTTATTTGCAATAATTGGTATATGTCTGAGTCAAGCAGAAAAGGTCAGATAAGTTGATGTTAGGGAAATGAATCCTAAGATATGTATTCAAATGTTTTTTTTTCTTTCATGCGATTATTTCTAATACATTTATAAGATGATTTCTTTGTTGCTTTATATGTCCCTCCCCCACGGTATAACCCCTGCTTTCACTGTATTTGATGTTGTTATAATTTGTGGAGGGGAAGGGAAAAAACAAATCATTTAAATAGGGATACAGGTGGACCCATTGCAACAATGAGATGTACAAGTCGTTATGTCGAAAAACGAACTTTACAACTTTGGTGGGGGGGGGGAGGGGAGGAGATGGGGGGGTAAATGGGGGGGAGGATGGGAAGGGAGGGGAAGGGGAAACAAAGCAACAATGCTTGATAAGAAATGTACTCGTTATCTTGCCCATGTAATTGTAACTCCTCTATACTGTATTTTCACAATAAAAAAAAAAAATCGAGTGTTTTTCCCCAAGGCAGCCTTGAGCTACAATCCTCCAATCCCTGCCTGCTATGTAGCTGGGATTACAGATGTACTCAGCAATGCCTAGTTTTCTGGTTGAGTTGTGTATGTGGAGGGGGACAGATCTCCCTTTTTTAGCTTGGGCTAGCTTCAAATAATGATCCTCCTAAACTCTGCTTCCTTAGTATCTGGCTTGTGGGGATTTGTTTGTTTGTTTTCCATTGTGTTTGAACTCTGGGCCTGGGCGCTGTCCCTCAGCTCTTCAGCTTAAGGCAGCACTTTACCACTTGAGCCACAGTGCCACGTCCAGCTTTTTCTGTTTATGTGGTGCTAAGGAATTGAACTGAGGGCCTCATGCATGCAAGGCAAGCACTCTTCCACTGAGCTACCTTCCCAGCCCCAAGTATCTGGAATTAATAGATATATACCATCATGCTCAGCTTATTTTGTTGAGATGGGGGGTCTCAACAATTTTTTTGTCTGGACTGGCCTTGAATCATGATCCTCCAAATTCCCATCTCTCCAAGTAGCTAGGATTATAGGCATGAGCCACAGTAATCTTCTGACATCTTTCTTTGAGGAAGTTGGATAAAGCAGTGCTACAAAACCAGGTCCATGGGCCAGCAGCAGCAGCAGCATCTGTAACTGTGTTCAAAATGCATTCTCAGGCCCTGTTCTACATGCCAGGTGTGAAATGCAGGAGTCTATTAATGAGGATTTGAACAAACCTCCAGGTGGCTCTTAGGCACACTAAGGTCTTTGGGGGATTTTGACATTTGAAACTCTGATGTGACCACGATGTACTTGTCATTAGATCCCAACACTGGGTTAAAGAAACACATATTCATTGTTATACATCAAATGTGACAATGTCTGTGAAGTCCTTTATGTCCTCCTGTTCCAACCCACTCTGCAGAGATAACCTTAGTTTAGTGTGGCAGGAATACACTCACATCAACCTGTGCTCATTCATATGCCTGCAAGCATGCCTATTCCCATAAGGGCTTTGGGCCTTACATTCACGTTCTGTGATTGGCACACTTCAATCACACCCTCAAACCCACACTGAGGAGCTCCCACCCCCATGACGTTTCATGGGCACCCCATCGGGTCAGCACATGCAGTCATAACATCTTTTTTAGGAGCTACAAACTATTATAAACAACTGATACTGCATATTTTATCACAAATCACTTTCTATACATAGAGGGTATATTTTTAGGCTAAATTAGAGTGCTTCCACTTGAAAATCATTTCTGGCCCTGGATCTGAATCATAGGCCAAATTGGGAACAGAAAAGGCTGATGTAGATGAGTGTTCTTGTATATAACACAGGCCCCGGGCTGCTCCAGCCTCTGTCCTCCAGCCTCTCATAGACAGCTGTGTTTCAGGCCTAGGCACAGTGCTAATTGCTGGTGATGCAATGGTGGACAGGACAGGTGCTGTCTCCACCCTCATGGAGGCCACCCTCAAGGAAGGCAATCCTGTTATCTGCATTAACACAGTTGCCAGGAAAGGTGCTGTGTAGAGAGAAGAGGGCAGCCAAAAGGCTTCCCCAAGGTGCTGGGTGACCTGTGGTCTCTGACTGCATGGGAATGAGTCCAATGGAGGAGGCTAGTATAAACAGAGAGAGAACTGTGGGATCAGTATGGGAGAAGACAAAAGAAAGCTGAGGCATGAGCAGGGTCCTTCTCAAAAAGCCACTAAAACATTCCAACATTTTCCTGTACTCATCACTCATCTACTAAGAAAAACAGACTGTGTAAGGAGAGGACCCGTGTGTGGGTACCACATGTAAACTGAATTGTTTGGGATGCGACAGAGAAAATAATTGTGAGTACCGTGTGTGTGAGGGACAATGTGACTGAGGACGGAGGCAGGGAAGATGAGGTTGTACAAATTGCTGGGAATGAAAGAAGTTAAAATGGTGACAAGCCTGGGTGCCAGTGGCTCACTGCTGTAATCCTAGCTATTCAGGAGGCCAAGATCTGAGAACTGAGGTGCAAAGCTAGCCTGGGCAGGAAAGCCCACAAGACTTATCTCCCATTAACCACCAAAAAGCTGAAAATGGAACTATGGCTCAAGTGGTAGAATACTAGCCTTGAGTGCAAAAGCTCAGAGATAGTACCCTGGGTCTGAGTTCAGGTCTGAGTTCAAGTTCAAGTACCATCAGCACCAAAGGAAAAAATGGTGTCAGAGACTCTGTAAAACCCTTGTCCATCTGTTCGTCTGTCTGTCTGTCTGTCTGTCTGCCTGTCTCTCCCTTGCCACCTCCTCTCTCTCTCCTCAAACCCAATGCTACCATCACTTTGGGACAAATGGATACTCATAATGAAAGGTCTCTTGTATTTATCACACTTTCTTAACTGGACCATTCTCTGTTTAAACTAGAAATGGCGTTAAGCATGAATCATGGGGATGGCAGTTACATTTGGGTTACACACCTAGCACCCAAACAGGATGTTTAGTCCAAACTGAAGGCCCACTTTCTCAAATCCCAATGTTGAGAAGTTGAAGCAAAGTGTTCTCAATGAATACATGGGCAGACAAAAGGAGTACAGCAGTTCTCAGCTTCCTGGCAATCTGAGGGCAGCAGGAAGGCAGAGCAAGCTGAGTACCCATTGCATGATACCCACAGTGCATCAGCTGCACAGCTACCCCAAAGCTCCATCAGATGACACTTAGTAAGCAAAGAGACCACATGTTACCATAATTAGGAACTTCAACAGTGGCTGAAGTAGGGAAAGAGGCTACAGCTTCCCAGACACCAGTGAACATCAATTGCAGCTTCTTTGGAGGAGACTTGGAGAAGGGCAGTGTATGAGTCAGGACTCCTAAACCCAATACAAGCTTCTTCTTGAAATCAGGTATCTTGGGAGGAGGAAAGAAATCTTGAGAGAAGCATCTCATATTTGGGACTGGAAGTTTAGACATGTTATCTATCTTAAACGAGTCAAAGGAAATTTAGTGTCACTAAGAATGGAATATGTAATATGGACCACAAATAAATTTCTTCACTAAAGGCAAGGGAAACAGCCAGCCTTTGAGATTCTGTCCAATTTTAATCTTAGAAAATACAGTGTTAATAATATAGGAGACCATTTTTAATTGTCTAATATCAGCAGTTCCTCTTGAGCAACTTTATGGACTTCTTTTGGATATCATTACATCATTTTGTCATGGGAAACTACCAACCATCTCAGGTAGGGAGAAGATGGGACAATTCCCAACATGCTTAATGTTTTACAAAGTTCCTTCTAACTTTGATCCTTGTGGAATACTGACAGAGACTTTGTCATTCTAAAAGAATGGCCACATAAGTGTCTTTTCTACTTAGCACCTGCCCTTGCTCATTAAAGCTGAGGTGTAAGAATATAGACTACATCCAGGAAAAACACGTCCTATAACTGTGCATGGATTTCTATATAGAAGTCATATCTTTGTGATGTGATCAGATTCTACAGGTTTCAAAGATCTGCCAAAGACAATGAGAACCAACTGTGTTAGAGACATCCTATAATCCCATAGACACTCATCAATATGGCTATGACTGATGGATGTCAGGGTCTGCATCTTTATGGACTCAGTTGGATTCTTAAAGATTCCAGCTTCCTAAAGGCCAGACTCATTCTGCTCCTAAATTAGGTGCTAATATGTCTTTTTTAAAAAAATGCTCTCTAATTATAAATATTGAGTGCATACATGTTTATATTTTCTTTTTCAGTGGAAGGAGGGAGCCACAATTTATTGAGTGCACATTTGTGCTAGGTATTTTGCCAGGTGTTTTATGCAGTCTATAATTTAATTCTAACAGCTGTGCAAGGTTAGGATCACTATTTGTTTTCTCAGATTATGAAACTAAGGGAGAAAGAGGTTGTGTCTTGTCCTAGTCATCCAGCACTAAGGAACAGAGCAAGAATGTAACTCTAAATAACCTATTTTTTCCTGTATTGCAAACCTTTTTTTTTTTTTTTGGTAAAAGCTGTTTTTTTTCTCACTGGTTTGTGGTTTCCTTAATTATTTGTGGCATAATTTTATACCAGCCTTCCATACTCTTTGATGCCAGATACAAATGTATCTTTCTGATACATTCATCTGAATAGATTTGTACAACTTTTGCATAAATGTGGGAGGCATTATGACTGCCATTTTATCCACACATAAAGCATACCAATGAGCAATCAGCATCTATGATATCCAATTACATAAAAGTCAAGAGGAATGATGAGCTAGGGGTGTGGCTCAAGTATTAGAGTGCTTTCAAGCATGCATCAGGCTCTGGGTTCAATTCTGAGCTTTAGAGGAAAAAAGAACTAAGATGGTGAATACAAATCAGAAATTCTAGACAAGCTACATCATTAAAAATGCAAAGTAGAGCCTATACAAAGAGATGAACTACTTAAAATACCAGAAGTTGAAAGAGAAATACAAGCTAGTCATCAGTCACTCATGCTTGTAATCCTAGCTACACAAGAGGCTGAGATCTGAGGATTGTTTTCAGAGCTAGCCAGGGCAGGAAAGTCTATGAGATTCTTCTCTCCAGTTTACTACCAAAAAGCCAGAAGTACAGCTGTGGTTCAAGTGGTAGAGCAACAGCCTTGAGCACCAAAGATAAGGGACAGTGCCTGGGCCCTGAGTTCAAGTCCCAGGACAAGCATGTGAAAGGCGGAAGAAGAATACAACTGTGCTCATGCTTTATCCTCTTTAAGACAGTTCTAAGAGTGACCCTCAAATAACCTAGGAGCTTAGATTTCAATGCTTACATGTGAGATGCAGAGGTGCAGCTGAGATCTCAGAATAAACACAGGCTCCTCAAACATCTCCTTATTGCAGATATAGCTAATAGTAAAAGGATGGAGAAGAAGCTACTGCGCCCGTGTGCTCAGCTGACTATGCCTGGGCTCTGGATGAGAAGGAGAAACTTCCACACAGAAAATATTAAAACACTAAATCGTGCATCATATAAGTTTGATTGAGTTTGATTTCTGCTGAAATTCATAATCCAGGAGCCACCAACCCAAGAAATTAATTCAAATGGTTAGCAATTCCTTTGGGCCACTTACAAATATGAATATAAAGCTATATAGCATCTCTATGGCAAAATATGAACCTAAAAATGAGCAAGAATAAGAAAATGCAAACAGTGGGGTACAGAGCCTCCATCACCTGCTGAAGAGAAAGATAGAAACTAGGAGAGATATTTGACTAAGGATGCAACATAGATAAATAAATAAGAGGAAAATATAAAAGAGGTTGAAATATTTGAAACATATAATGAGAATGTTTATTCAACAGAATTTCAAGAACAGAAAAGTAGAGAAACCATCTAGGATAATTTAAAGGAATAGTGGCTGTGAGTAGATAAATGGCTGTGAGTAGATAAAAGCAATAAATTTCTGCAAGAAGAAATAAAAGCAATACTACATGTAAACATATCATCAGGAAATTTGAGCCATCATGGCAAAGACAAATTCTTAAAAGTTATTATAGAGGAAAAGACAGATAATCAATTATAGTAGAAAGATTAAGAAAAAATATGAAAAGACTATTTAAATGACATCCAACTTCAGACTTCTCGAAATCAAAAACAGACAGTCAGTAGAATGCTAGCTTCACAATGTTAAGAGAACACAACTGTGGATGTATTGTCATTCAAGAGTTAGGGCAAAATAAAGACATTTCCAGAAAAATATTAGGAGGGGTTACAGTTTCAGACCTCTGTCCAAAAGCACATTAGGTGATGTGCTTTAAAGAGAAGATATTTAAATGAGAAAGAATACATTTTTAAAAAGAATTGTGAATTAAAAGATTAATGAACATGAAGAGACACAAGCAAACAGTGACTCTGTGTATTTGTTTAAAAAGAAATTATAATGTCTAACAATCAAAACGTCTAGAAAGAGCCATTGAAGCTGGCCACATTCTAATGTTCCTATTTTCTTCAAAACCTAATTTCTAAACTACTAGGGGGAAAGAAGAAGAATAAGGCAGTCACTTTGTTCGGTAGAAGAAAATAAAGAAGAAAAAGTAAATAAATAGCATAATAAACAGAAATCGCAAAATAAAAGGATAGCTCTGAGTATCTCTATCTGTAATCATAATAAATATTGTTGCACTTGCTAGTTGAAAGTGCTTTTTCTTTACCTTTCTTCATTATCTGTATTTTGTTTTAGATAATGTAACTAGAACTTAATGGTTCCTAAAGGTTAAAGTTAAACTGGTAGAAGAAATGGGCAAATAGAAATTTTTAAAGAGCTAGCAGAGCTGTATTAGGCCAAATGTGTTTTGGAAGACAAGGATGACCATTCATGATAACAGAGTTCCAGGTCTTTCTAACATCAAGGTTTTTCCATCTTGGAACTCCTCTATCCTTCATCTCTCTTGTGACCACAGTACATGATACATGCAACTATTTAAATTCCCATTGGAAAAGAAAAAGGTATAAGACAAAGAATGTGGGGAAAGGGCAGACAGGTTGGCTTGGGTTGAAATTCCAGGTTAAACACTCAACCATCAGTGATGTCTTGCCTCACTTATTTTTTTACCTCAGTTTTCTCATTTGTAAAATGCAGTCAACAGTGTCTGATTCTTGTATAAACACGAGAAGTAAACACTAAACACTAAAAGAAAGTAAGAAAAGACCAGTTAACACTAGTTTCTCCACAAATGTTAGCTTCTTATCACAAAAAAGAAAACTGTAAAACTTTCTTTATAATTTCAAGAGACAAAAGGAAATTTCAAGTTGAAATCGTTTTTCTTAGAAAGAGTTAATTGTCCATGAAATTAAATATTTATGCATTCACAGAAGCAATGTATTCAGCATGTTAGAATATGAAAATGGCTGGGCTAGAAATTCAAAATATTCTTAACCTCTTCACAGTTGATGGTTCTCCACGGTGGGCATATTTTAAAATTGCCTTTTACAATTATCTAAAGAGAAGGGTGTACTGTTAGATCAATTAGGAAAATAGCATGCATTGAACGTTTAGATTCTGGTGGAGATTTTGGCTTCTAAGTAAGCTCACTTGTAAGGAGCTTCATACGCTGCCCTTTTTCCCCTTAAAATAACATCATAAGCCAGGTGCTAGTAGCTAGTACCTGTAATCCTAGCTACTCACGAGACTGAGATCTGAGGATCATGGTTGGAAAACAGATCAGGCAAGAAAGTCTATGAGACTCTTATCTCTACTTAACCAGCAGAAATCTAGAGTAGAGCTATGACTCAAGTGATAGAGTACTGGCCTTGAATGGAAAGGTTAAGAGAGAGTTCCCCATCTCAGTTCTAGCCCCAGTACTGACACAAACACAAAAGAACAATCTCAAGTGATTCCCCAATCGAGTGATCAACTATCCCAGTTTGCCTGAAACTGAAGGGTTTCCAGGATATAGGACTTGGAGCTGGGCCTGAAATCACCTAGAGAAACAGGCAGACAGCCCAGAACTGATCTGCCTAAATCGCGACACAACTGCTGCAGCCCTTTGCAAGAACCCTGCTCTTCCAAGCACCAGAAGTTTTCCAGTTATACTGCTGAGCATAACACCTGAGGTTTGACAGTTACCTGACCCCCACCTGTAAAACAGCTTAGGTCTGTTGTGCAAAGAAGAGAATTATCTCTCTGCTACACTTTGTCCTTTGTACCTCAGGAGAGCACTGACAATACGCACAATGCTATCTCTTTCAAAAACATGATGCTTTGAGCTCTGAGTAATTATTATCCTCATATCATCATTCACAATGGGTCTCTCATTTCCAGAGTAGAGGTATAGA
Source organism: Dipodomys merriami (assembly GCF_024711535.1). NCBI lineage: Eukaryota > Metazoa > Chordata > Mammalia > Rodentia > Heteromyidae > Dipodomys > Dipodomys merriami. The sequence goes on from NW_027206068.1 coordinate 12,073,655, forward strand.
CAACAAGTTGTTTTAACCCCTTCAGAGTCTTTCTCCTTATCCCACCTTACACACACATCAGCATGGACAATTGGTGTTTGCCCTGAGATAGATGGCCAACCACCACTTCCCTAGGCAGAGTGTTCACAGTCCCAGCTGGAACACTCTGTGGCACCCTCTCAGCTTTGTTTCTAGAAATGATTTTCATTAATAACAATCTTGATTGACATCCACAAAAGTGAAGAGCAGCTTTCATGCACCAGCTCCAAATTCCCTTGACACTTCTGACTTCCCACTCACTTATATAAATAGTTTCAGCCTCTCTTATTCTTCCACAGCCCTCACTTTATGCTTCTACTCACACACCACTCATGATCTGTCTTATAGTATCGTCATTCATAAATTTAAGAGCAGAGATAGCAACTCTCTCACATTCTATCACCCCTAAGACTTTGTAGAGTGTCTACCACAGAGAATATACTCAGCAGGTGCTTTCAGAATTGATAACATCTTGAGATTCTAGAAACCTATCAGAGATCAGCTTGTTCCATTTTAACCTCATCAAAAATCCATTGAGTTGGAAAGAATAATTATGATATACATGCTGCCAGCATTGCTTTTTTTTACTGTCAAGATGATGTTCAGAGGGGTTATAGTTATATAAGTAAGATAAGTAAGTACATTTCTTGTCAAACTTGTTACCCCCTCTCTCATTTTTCTCCTACTTTCCCTCCCTCCTCCTCATTTCCAACGTATTGAACTGTTGAACTGGTTCTCCCCGTCTTTTGTCTCACAATTATTCTTATTCTTGCACTAACATCCGTAGACTATTTCCTTTAGTGTGCAGCTCTGATATGAAAAGAATTGGCAATAATAGGAAGATGTACATATTAGAATAAATATTCTAGAGCCTTGTTAATTCAATCACAAAGAACCTTTGCAAGTTTGTTTGCCAAACACTGCATGTATTCTGGCTTCCCTGAGATCATTCCCCGTCTTCAAGTCTATTCCAGACCAAACTAGCTCTTGCTGAACACCTACTATGTATCAGGCAACAAGGTCAATTTCAGCCCACACATCACCCTCGTTTCATAATTGCACATTTCAGTTGGCAGCATGAGAATGAGTTTAACTTGATAGCTATTACTTAGCACACTAAAAAAATGAGCCTATATGACACATAGGATTAATTATGTTACTTCATTTCAATTTTAAAAAAGGGAAAAGGTTTCAATATAATTTCACACTGTGCTAATTGTTCTAATAGGCAGAAGAAAAGGCAATAATTTTAGTTATGACAGTATCACACTCCTCTTTTCCCCAGAACCACAATAAAGGAGCATTCCGTTGAAATACTTCATGCAAAATACTGTTTTCCTTTATGGTGATAGAAAATGTACTTATTTCATCTTAATGATGTTGTAACTGATTCTAATGTTTTGCATGGAGGAGAAAATGATCATTTTCTAGCAAATAAAAGTAGGAAGTTTATGTGTTGCACTTGGGAGACTAGGGTAAAAGGCTGTGAGTTCAAGGCCAGCCTGACCCTCTGGGTTGCATGGTAAGTTAGAGACCAACCTGGGCTATACAGGGAGAAGCAAAACAAACAAGAAAAGAAAGGAAGAAAAAAGAGAGGGTGAGGGTTGTGAAGGTGGCTCAGTGGTAGAGTGCTTGCCTTGCATGCATGAGGCCCTGGGTTCGATTCTTCAGCACCACATAAGCAAAAAAAAAAAAAAAAAAAAAAGCTGGAAGTGGCTCTGCTTCAGGAGGTAAAAGCGTGAAAGCCCCAGAAAAGATTTTTCTTCCTCCTTTTGCTCTTTCCTCCTAATCCTAGAAAGGGGAAAGAAGCTGGAAATGATGAAGGACAGCTAAAATATTGCAAAAGAAAGAGTCCTAAGCCAGGCATGGTGGCTCAAGGCTGTAATCCTAATTAATTGAGAGGTAGAGGTTGGGGTATTGAAGTTTGAGGCTAGCCTGGGCATAACGTTTGAGAGAAACATAAAGTGGATCCAAATAGGGAAAGATGAAGTAAAACTCTCCCTCTTTGCAGATGACATGATCTTGTATTTAAAGAACTCCATGGACTCTACTCCCAAGTTACCTGAGCTGATCAGAAACTTTGGCAAAGTAGCAGTGTATAAAATTTACCCTCAAAAATCAATGGCTTTCCTGTATGCCAATGATGAGAAAAGCACGGATGAAATGAGGAAAGCAACCTCATTTGTAATAGCCCCACAAAAAATAAAATATCTATAAGTTAACTAAAGAAGTGGAGGACCTCTATGATGAAAACTTTAAAAACCTGGAAAAGGAAATTAAAGCAGAACTAAGGATGTGGAAAAATCTCCCATGTTCCTGGATTGGGAGGATTAAACATCATGAAAATGGCAATACTGCCAAAGATTATATACAAATTTAATGCAATACCTATCAATATCCCAACCTCATTCTTCAATGAAATAGAAGAAGCAACCCAAAAATTCATATGGAACAATTAAAGACCCAAAATAGTAAAAACAATCTTTAACAGAAATAACAGTGCTGGAGGAATATCAATTCGAAATTTCAAACTCTACTACAAAGCCATAATAATCAAAACAGCTTGGTACTGGCACAAGAACAGACCTGAGGACCAATGGAATAGGACTGAAGACCCAGAAATGAACCCATAGACCTATAGCCACCTAATCTTTGACAAGGGAGCTTAAAAAATAGGATGGAAGAAAGACAGCCTCTTCAGTAAATGGTGCTGGCAAAATTGGTTAAACAACTATAGAAACTAAAGTTAGATCCGTATTTATCACCCTGCAACAGAATCAACTCCAAATGGATCAAAGATATCAAAGTCAAAGCAGACACCCTGAAAACATTACAAGAAGGAATAGGAGAAACTCCAGGGCTCCTTGGCACAGGCTGAAATTTTCTTTTTTATTACTTTTTATTTTTTTTATTTTTTATTGTGAAAATACCATACAGAGGGGTTACAATTACATGGGCAAGGTAATGAGTACATTTCTTATCAAGCATTGTTGCTGCCTCCTTTTTTCCCCTTCCTATCCTTTCCCTTCCCATCTCCCCCCCATGCCCTCCCCCACCTCCTCTTCCCCCCACACCACCAAAGTTGTAAAGTTCATTTTTCAATATAACATCTTATACATCTCATTGTTGCAATGGGTCCACCTGTATCCCTATTTAAAGAAAGGTTGGACAAATGGGATTGCATGAAATTGCAGAGCTTCTGCATGGCAAAGGACATAGCTAGCAAGATCAATAGAAAGCCCACGGATTGGGAGAAAATCTTCACTAGCCATACAACAGACAAGGGTCTCATATCTAAAATATACTTGGGACTCAAAAAATTAAATCCCCCAACAACAAATCCTCAAAGAAACAACTGCCAGATAAATAAGTGGGCTAAGGACTTAAAGAAAGACTTCTCTGAAGAGGAACTAAGAATGGCACATGAAGAAATATTCAACTTCTCTAGCCATAAAAGCAATGCAAATCAAGACAACATTGAGATTCCACCTCACCCCAGTTAGAATGGCCATAATCAAGAAATCTAGTAACAACAGATGTTGGAGTAGGTGTGAGCAAAGGGAACCTTACTGCATTGTTGGTGGGAGTGTAAATTTGTTCAACCACTTTGGAAAGCAGTATGGAGGTTCCTCAAAAGACTCCACATAGAGCTTCCCTATGACTCAGCAATCCCATTTTTGGGCATTTATCCAAATGATCACAAACAAGAGATATACCAAAGCCACCAGCACAACTATGTTTATTGCACGTTATTCACCATAGCTAAGGTATGGAACCAACCCAGAAGCCCCTCAGGAGATGAATGGATGAAAAAAAAAGTGATATATATTGTATATGTATATATATATATATATATAGTGTATGTGTATATATATATATATATATATATATATATAAATAAAATGGAATTATGCCTCCATCAGAAAGAATGACATCACCCCATTTGTTAGGAAATGGAAAGACTTGGAAAAAATTGTGTTAAGTGAAGTAAGCCAGGCCCAAAGAAACATAGTTCCTATGGTTTCCCTCATTTGTAATAACTAGTATATGTCTAGGACAAGCAGAAAAGCTCAAAAGCTATGTACATGTGACCCTATAAGATGATGCTAAGTGAAATGAACCTCAAGATAGGGACACAAGTGGTTTTATCCTTCTTGCTATTGTTTTCAATGTACTGATAATATACCATGTGATTTTTTTTGTTTCTTTTGTATGTTCTTCCCCCATGGTATAACCCCTCTTTTCATTGTATTTGATCCCAGTGCCCTGCATGTTGTATATACATTTTTCTAATTTGGGGAGGGGAAGAGAAATAACAAAATGTTGAAATAAGGATACAGGTGACCATTGTAACAATGAGATATACAAGACACTATGTTAAAAATGAACTTTACAACTTCCAGGGGTGAGGCAGGAGATGTTGGGGAGGTGGGGAGGGAAACAAGGGTAGGGGGAAACAAAGGAGGAGGTAAAAATGCTCAATAAGAAATGTACTCATTGCCCTACTCATGTAACTGTAACCCCTCTATACAGTCTATACAGTATTTTTTTGGGAGGAGGTCCGTCGTGGGGCCTGAACTCTGGGCCTGGGCTCTGTCCTCAGCTCTTCAGCTCAAGGCTAGTGCTCTACCACTTCAGCCACAGCGCCACTTCCAGCTTTTTTCTTTTTGCTTATGTGGTGCTGAGGAATCGAACCTAGGGCCTCAGGCATGCAAGGCAAGCGCTCTACCACTGAGCCACCTTCCCAGCCCATCTATACAGTATGTTTGCAATAAAAAATATATATGAAAAGAAAGTTTGCCAGACTCTACCTCAACCAATGGCTGCGTACAGTGTCATGCACCTTTTATTCCCTTTATGTAGGGGAGCAAATTGCCAGGCACTGTGGCACTGTCCTGTCATCTACAGTGACACAGTGTGTCATAAATAGAATATTTGTATCATCTCCAGTGACACAAATGGAATCATCACAGCTCAGATATAGAGAAAGAATATACCTTGAAAATAACCAATGCTAAATGAGGCTGGAGGCATAATTCAAGTGGTAGAATGCCTATCTACAAGAGGCCCAGAGTTTATCCCTAACACACACACACACACACACACACACACACACACACACACACACACACACACATACACACACACACACACACACACACACACACACACACACACACACACACACACACACACACACACAAGAAGTCCTCTCCTTCCTGAATTATGGAATAGAACCAACCTTTTATCATTTATTCTCTGAACTTATCAACTTGTGCATGAGATGGTTGATAAGCTATCTCAAGCTGACAAGTGTGATGAAGAATTGGTTGAATGAAGAATATCAGTTGAATGAAAACTATTGGCAGAGAGCTGTGGCATTGGAGCCAAGTCTGGAGGAAAAGCAGGAGGGACTGAAACAGGGATGAGAAAATGCCTGTAGACAAGAGTGGAAGTATGGTGTGCAACTTTTCCTTTAGGGTGATAAAATTCAGAGTATGGAAATCAAGAACAATTAAAAGATAATCAGCATATATATACATATATATACATATATATATTTCACATCTGCATGCCTGCTTTCTCCTATCTGGAATTTATTATTTGTTCTTTAAATTTTAGCTCATGCAGCTGGGTGCAGGTGGCTCACTACTATAATCCTAGCTACACAGCAGGCTGAAATCTGAGGATCCTGGTTTGAAGCCAGCCCAGGCTGGAAAGTCTATGTGACTCTCATCTCCAGAAAATTACTCAGAAAAAGCTGGAAGTGGTGCTGTGGCTCAAAAGCTCAGGGATAGTGCCTAGACTCTGAGTTCAAATCCCAGGATGGGCCCCTCCCCCCAAGTTTTTTTTCATGCCTTAGCTTCTTTAGGAAGTCTAGCCTATGCCTTGTGCTCTCCCCAGCCTGGGGTTGATGCCCTTTTCAGCTTCCATAAAGCTAAGTGCCCATTTCCAGTTAGGGATGGAATTGCTAAATCTGCTCCTGAAATAGGGAATATCTATTTTGAGCACACTGAGTTTGAAGGAGCTATAAGATTTGTTAGTATTAGAAGATTCTGCTCCTCTGTTATTTTCTCTTTCCTATCTACTTAGGGCAAGGGTCCTGTTATCCTGACTGATCTAGTTCACTATCTTGTACTGACAGACAGGGACACTGTATGTGTCCTAAATTCTGGCCAATATGCCAAATATGTTCATGGAAATTTAGGACAACTTGTTGACCTCAGTCCTTATACTTGGAAGGAGAAGATTCAAGCAAGATGTGACTATAGTAAAGGTGATAGGAAGGTTTATTAGAGAAGAAATATGGAAGAGGATGAGTGCACATGACATAGACATGCTACAGGAAGACAGTACTTTAGCCTATCACTTCCATCTCTACTCCATTACCAAGCTTGGCTCTGGGTTAAATAGTGAGATGTTGATTCCATAAAGATAACTTTCTTATAGGTAGATCTCATCTCTCTCCCGCTCCCTCTCCCTCTCTCCTCTCCTTCTCCCTCTCCCTCTCTCTCTCCCTTTCCCTATCTCTCTTTCTCCCTTCCTTCCTTCCTTTCTCTTCCTTTCTCCTCTTTTTTTCTCCCTCCCGCTTTCCCTTTCTTTCTTTCTGTTTCTTTCTTTCTCTTTCTTTCTTTCTTTCTTTCTTTCTTTCTTTCTTTCTTTCTTTCTTTCTTTCTTTCTTTCTTTCTTTCTTTCTTTTTCTTTCTTTCTTTCTTTTCCTTCCTTCCTTCCTTCCTTCCTTCCTTCCTTCCTTCCTTCCTTCCTTCCTTCCTTCCTTTCTTTCTTCCTTTCTCTCTTTATTCTTTTCTTCCTTTCTTTTGTGCTGGTCCTGGGGCTTGAACTCAGAACCTGGGCACTGTCCTTGAGCTTCTTTGGCTCAAGGCAAGTGCTCTACCATGTGAGCCACAGTTCTACTTCTGGCCTTTTCTGGGTAGTTTATTGGAGATAAGAGTCACATGGACTTTTGTCCCTGGGCTGGCTTTGATCTTCATCTCTCAGATCTCAGCCTCCTGAATAGCTAGAATTAGAGGCATGAGCCACCAACTCCCTGCTTCCTTTATGTTTCTTTTTTTTTTTGGTAGGGGGGGGTCCGGTCATGGGGCCTAAACTCTGGGCCTGGTCACTGTCCCTCAGCTCTTCAGATCAAGGCTAGCACTCTACCACTTGAGCCACAGCGCCACTTCCAGCTTTTTTTTTCTGCTTATGTGGTGCTGAGGAATCAAACCCAGGGCATGCAATTGAGCATGCAAGGCAAGCGCTCTACCACTGAGCCACCTTCCCAGCCCTTCCTTTCTGTTTCTTATAAGACCTCTGTGCCAGAGATTTAGGGTTCCATCCTTACTTCCTCATTCTTTTGCCTTTTGTACTTCCTCAGTCTTTTGTGGATGTGTTTCTCAATTTATCCAGCCATCTGCAAATTGTATAGGCCACTGTTCACTGACTTTCTAAAAAAAAATTAACTCTATCACTATTTTTCTTCAGCAGGAGGCTGAATTTGGTTTGGGAAAGGGGAACTTTGGAGGCACATCCCTCAGCCAGGTACCCTGACTCAGTGTTCAGCTTCACTGGACGTTTGCTCACCAGGCACTTTGTCTCCTCCTTGACAATTGATTCTGTTAGGCACAGCCCCTTGCCAGGAAATTACAAAAGGCAGAATGATAAACCTAATTACACTGCAAATTTCTACCACTTTCATTTTAATGCTACCAAAATGCATTGCAACTCTCTCCATCTTAAAGGATAAGTTCTTTAAGAAACTATCATTGATTTTTGTATATTCAGGGCTTAATATAATGTCTAATACATACTAGATAATTGAAAAATGTTAAGTAAGCCAGGCACTGGTTGCTTATACCTATAATCTTAGCTATTGAGAAGGCTGAGATTATATATAATACGTAGCACAAAGTTTTAGCATGGGATGAGACTCATTTTCTTCAATGTAGAAATTGCATGTAGGAATCTGATATTAATTTTAAACTATGCAATTCAGTTCTTAGAGGAGAAAGGAGAATAACTTTTAGTTGAGTAAGTTAGCCTGCTTCATAGTGTGTGAGTAGGTTATCATCCCATTCTGTGTACCTCAAGTTCTGAGTGGTGGCCTAAATAGATGTGTGAACCTCAGCTAGTTGATGTGGTACCCACTAGTGACATGTGACTATTCAAATTCATCAGAAAGGATGAAATATAAAACTTGTTTTCTTATTTCCATTATTAGATCAAGTACTCAAAACCCATCTGTAGCTAGTGGAGATTATATTCAATGGATAATTGGAGGAGATTATATTGAATGTTCTGTGGGACATCTGTCCCAAGAGTAACACGGATCCTACCTGAATGGGGCGGGGGGTTGAAAAATATTTCTAAGCCAGTGGCTCGTGCCTGTAACTCAGGAAGGTGAGGGTCAAGGTTCAAAACTAGCCTGGGAAGGAATGTCTATGAGACTCTTATTTTTCAGTTAACCAGCAAAAAGCTGGAAATAAAGGTGTGGCTCAAGTTGTAGAATATCAGTCTTGAGCAAAACAGCTAAGAGAGAGTGCTCAGGTCCTGAGTTCAAGTGTGCACACACACACACACACACACACACACACACACACACACACACACACACATCCCAAATAGCAATTCCTCGATCAATATTTCTAAATGCTTCTAACCTTGTGTGTTACATAAAGCCATATATCTACAGTTTTGGTCACTATAAATATTTATAACTTTACATCTTTCACAACCATTGCTTTAATGATACTTGTGAAACAATTACTGAATCTGCCTGAGGAAAACTATAATTTCATAAGTAAATTCTCTCTATTGAAATCACAGATTTTTCCAGACAGCAGAATATACTTGCGAATGCATGATAGTTTATTTAAACACACACACATATATACATGATGACAAAGGAAAATGTTAGGGAATTTAGCACAAGGCTGCATGCTCTGGTAGGACAGGTAGACTCTAGTTTTACAGGATGAAGTGTGGGTTGAAAATGGGTGGAGCTTGGAGAGTGAGTTTCATTTCTGATCACCACATGGAAGGTTCTTCAAGCCTGTAAGACATAAAAAATAAAGCGTGTAAGGGAAGCTGGCCTTCTTCCTGGGAGGCTCAGAAGAGTGGCGCATTCAGTTCTGAACTGCAAGATGATCAGAAACTATGGGAAATCTCCTGTTGGCACTCTAAATAAGAGGCCAGTGGAAAATGGGGACAGGAGACAGTGCAGGATGCACAAAGACCCAGGACAGTGGCTTTCACTCCTGTGAACAGGAGTCTCTTGAGCTAATCTCTGAGGGAGCATTTAAAAGGAATGGTACATATATATCAAAGGTACCCAAGAACTTTATGATATTTTGAAGATCAAAACTAAAAGCATCACATGAAATTGTAACAAGAAAGTTAGTGTTACTCAATTCTGAAAGGCACCCAGGAAATTTATGATATTTCTAAAGATCAAAACTACAAGAATCACATGAAAGTGTAACAAGAAAGTTAGTGTTACTCAATTCTGAAAGTGCTTCTGTTGTTTCCCTCCAATTTTAATGTAGACTACAAAAGGGCCCTTGGCAACTTCAAGGCTATCAACTTTTGTCTCCTTCTAAGTGTATACGAGTGAGCCTGTCAATCAAGGTACAATTAACTTTATTTCATGCACTGATTGGGCTAGTGCAGGCCACAAAACAAAGGCAGCAGTAGAGGTCTAAGTGGGTCTGGGCCATTCTTTTCCTAAGCAGAAACAGACAACTCTAACTTTCCTGTGGCAAATATCCTATGTGCATCAATAAACTACAAAGATGTACTTGCTGCTTAGTTGTTTTTTTTTAAATCCTTATTATTATGTACCTGTTTCTCTTGCATTAGCTCTTTGTATCAGAACTTGTTCCTTCAGGGACAAGAACCCTAGATATTTAGTCCAAGAAAACAAATCTGTCAACTCTGTGCCTTCCACTCTGCTGACCATTTTATTTAGGGAATTGAAGGGAGATCATGATGATCAGCCTTCACTTCTCACAGATGGATTCTCCGCAGGGAGAAGCTCCATGAAGAGCAACCTTCCAGTCACACTCACTGAATAAGAGTGCTAGTGACCTCTTCTGGGGAACTTAGTTCTTGATGTCCTCAGGCTCTGCATTTCGGTCCCTCAAGCTACTTATGGGGAACATTACAGTGGTCCTTGTGCATTGTGATTCTACTGTGGGAGAGGCAGGAGGTAAGGACAGAATAGCTGGCATTGGTGGATATGAACATGGAAGTGCATTAGAAATAATTTGCCGCACTCCTTTCTCATCCAAGAGGCTCCAAGATCATCCTGGTCCCATGATGAATATTTCAATCTTTGTGGTACCTCTTCCTAAAACAGAGCTATGCTCCAAGAAAGCCCACGAGGCTACAGAAAAGCTCCTAAGAACCATTCAACATTCATTCATTGAATGTAATAAATTACAGTATTGAGTGACCAAAGTAATCAGGACCATCTATTCAGCTATAGCTTTGTATGGCATCAGGAAGGCTGGAAGCAAACATATAAGGAAAGTGTCCTAGGACTTCTAGACATCTACCCAGTGGGCAGACTCTTCACATTCAAACTGCAAAGCTGGGCAGTTAGCCACTTCTAGTTAGAGTTGGGGGCTCACTCTATGCTTCCCCCAGATGTAATAACATTAGATATTCTTTGCAGAATCATTTCCAAACTAAAAGTCACATATAGTGAGAATTTGCATAGGAGCACCAAATAATGTGTGGTAGAAAAGATTCCACCATTGAAGTTTAGAGGTTAATCCATGAGCACATGAAGAGAAAGGTTTTTTTCTGCTTTTCCTCCCCATTCCTATTCCTGCTCCAGTCAATCCTTCCCACATCTTGGAATGCCTCCACCCCCAATGCTTCCTACCAGCAGCCCACCACCTTTCTCTGACCCCTCCGACCAGCGCTACCCCTCCACCCCCTGAGTCATTTGACTTCTGCAACGTGTCCCCACCACTAGCCTTGTCATACCGAGTTCTGGGGACGTTTTCTGTGCTTTCTCTCATTAAGAGGTCTGAAATCAGTGTCTCAGGGCTAGATCGCTTTCCATATCTGAAAACAGTAAAAAAAAAAAAAAAAAAAAAAAAAAAAAAGAGAGAGACAGAGAGAAGTCCTTTAAAGTTTTAAATAGCCATGGAAACGCTTAGGATAAAAACAAGAAAGTTTCCTATTTGAGATGTTAAATCTAAAAGCTATTGGTCATGTTGCTCTGCCAACATGAAATCTTGGCATAGGAAACATACATCATCAGATACATTATCATTAGTGTGACTTAAAATGTTACATATATTTGAATTGGCTTGCATGCATAATAATTTAGCATATTTATTGGTACTCAACCAAAATTCCTAACCAAAATCCTGCCCTTTTAAAAACATCACCAATAATACATAGATAGATACACATTTAAAACTAGATGAAAGAAAATTAAAACACTGAAGTGTGACTTACAATGTTTTCATAATTAGCTGATTGGCTATAGTTCTATAACACATAGCAGTTTAAGCCTTAACAAGGAGAGCAAACAATATTCCAGAAACAGTCTTGGGGGGGAACCCCACATAATGATATTCAAAACCCACCTGTGTCTTTGAATTCATCTGCTCATTCATAAAGATAAAATCACCGCCCATGCTTAAATCAGAGCATTTGTGAAAATCCATTGTGAATGTGAATCACAAATGTTTTGAGGGGAACAAAGGAACACACAACTGAAAGTTGCTCCTGTGGAAATGTAGTCCCTACAGCGACACAGGTTGTGGGTCTTATATTTTCCATTTTTCTTTGAAGCACGAAAAGCTAAAAGCCCTCCTTGAGGCTGTGGTTTCAACCTGCTCTATGAGTATAAAGGAAATAAATTATGTAAGTATCTTTCTTTTCCTCCTATGGCAGGACGTAGTAGGGAAAATAGACATGCATGCAAGGTTACATCTGCCTTGGAGGATAGGCTCCTTGACATGGCTAACAGTGTTTGACAACTCTGCTAAATTATATTGTCCTCTTGCTCAGGAAAGTATTGCTCTCGGCAGTCCCTTTGTTTACAAATGGAAACTTAGCCAGGCATAGATGGATTAACTAATGGTTACAACACCTGAACAAAGTTGGCAGGGGGCATATTCTGACTTTAATCAAGCACAACTCAATCCTGATTTTTGGAAAGAATCCCTATTTTTGCCCCCTTTGTTGGGACTCAAGGAGAGCCAAAACAAAACATCCTCTATTATCTCCCACTGGCTCTCCTTCGTTTGTAAGATTTCTCCAGTTTTTGGAACTGCAATTTCAGATTGTAAGCTACTGCTTCCACTTAGTTATTCTGTTTTTCAGCTGATCTGCTCATCTTAACACTCTTAATTCACTTATGCTCTACTGAGTTAAGAACTGGCAACTATTTTCCCTAATTTACTAGAAAAGAGTCTACCTCAGGAATGGAAGATTTGCATAGTCATAAATCCACATCCAGGACAGCAAGGCTCACTGCTTTCTCTCCCTTCTCTAATTAATTCGGGATTATTCTCTTCCACAATTCTTTAACTTGAAAGCTTAAATCTCAAATCTGGTTTCTCATTAGAATTACCCAGGGAGCTTTAAAAACACAGTACAGCCCAGGCCCACCTTGGAGTATCTAATTTAATTGGCAGGGGAAGAGGCCAATCTCAGTATAGTTTAAAAGCTCCCCCAGGTGATTGTAATGGAAATCAAGAGTGGAGAAACACTAGTGTAGGGCTGAGTTTCTCAACCTTGGCACTGCTGGCATGTGGAACGAGGTAATTTGCTGCTGTAAGGGACAGGGCTGGGAATTCTAGAGTGCTTCATAGCATCCCTATCCTCTATATACTAATGCCAGTAGTACCCAGCTCTAACTATGACAAAGGAAAGTGTCTCCAAATATTTGAACATGTCCCAGGGAGCAAAAGTCACCTGCCTAGAACCACAGATTTAGGGAAGTCCTATAAGCAAAATGTCATAGACTGCTGGGTACTGATGGCTCACAACTATCATTCTAGCTATTCAGAAGACTAAGATCTGAGGATCTCAGTCCAAGCCAGACCAGGCAGGAAAGACTATGACACTCTTATCTCCAAATAAGCAGCAAAAAACCAGAAGTCGAACTGTGGCTTAATTAATAGAGAGCTAACCTTGAGTAAAAAGCTAAAGGACAGTGGCCAGCCCTGAGTTCAAGCCCCAATACCAAGACACACACACACACACACACACACACACACACATACTATCTTAGATTGGAGCCTTCAAAAGCAGTTAACTGGAAGCATTTAGAGCAATGAGAATACTATAAACAGACTGAGCCAGGTACCGGTCATTCATTCTTATGGTTCAAAGCCAACCTGGGCAGGAGAGTCCATAAAACTCTTATCTCCAATTAAGAAGTGGAGCTGTAGTTCAAGTGGTAGAGTACTAGACTTGAGCAAAATAGCTCAGGGACAGCACTCAGGCCTTGAGTTCAAGCCTCAGGACAAGCACCACTCCCCTCTTCTCCCCCCCCCCCAAAAAAAAATCACCATAGACTGAATAGAAGGAGGAAGAAAGAAAATGTAATCCAGAAATCCACACTTGCCAAACAAATGACAGTGATTTCCAAAGCATGTGTGGGCATCTTTGGCAGGAAGTCCTCATGGATACAACAGAGAAGAGCAAAGAGCCTCTGATAGTTTCTAAGAAGGAATTTACATGAAGATAAAACAGGAAACTGTTTCAGGACCAGCTCATTCCCATCTAACTGAATCTCTTCCTATGAAACTCAAAGAAATCTTGCCCTTTGTTTTTCCTTATTAAAGATGTTGGATCACATTGAGTGCTGGTGGTGACCACATCCAAAGATATTCCATATAGGGCTTCAATTCTACAACCATTGAAAGGCTTTCATGAAAAATGCTTGGTTTCAGAGTCTGTAAAAAGGAGATAAGTACACTCATTTCGAAGTTGTGAAGTAAAGACTCAATTAGATGCCTAGGAAAAACATTTTGAAATTCAAAACTTCTTACAGTGAAAACCCTTTGTAGTAATCATGTTTACAAAAATGAGTTCTACCATATTTTATTCTATAGCTAAATCACTAACAAACATCTTCCAAGGGCGGGGGAAGAATCACGCAATATGTGTTCATTTGTTCTTTTCTCTGGCTGAATGATAGCATAAGCAAAAATGGGAAGCAATTAACTTTCCAAGAAGTCTACTAGGATTTAAAACACTTTGCTTGTTGTTGCTAAAATGATCAGACTTCATGATATTATAAACCAATAGTATCTAATTCTTTATAAACTGGGACTTTCTCTTGAGGCTTTCTGGGGATGCTGCAAAGCTTCGTAAAAAAACAGAAAGGGAACTTTATTTTAGAAGTATAAAATATCCTCCTTTGCATCCTCTCCAACCATTTTATGCTTTGGAAACAGTAAAAATATTGTTTAAAACCTCCCAAATAAATCCCAGTACTTTACAACAGACAGCTGAAACATGAAATAACATTAATAATTCAAAATTGTTAGTCATTTATAGGTTCTTAGGGTCATTTGATATTAATAATTAAAATATGGTGTTAAGTGATTTAAAACTAAAATGAATCAACTTGAGAAAAAAAATACTTTTTCCCCCCTAAACTAGTGTGGTTTTTTAGCTTGCTAATTGGTGTTGAGCATGGGATTTTGTGTGACTTTCTGGTCATTTCAAATAAAATGGTAAATAAATGTATCACTGCTGTTCAGAATCCATGTGAGCCTGCAGTTGATCCTAGATCAACTAGACAAGTGTGAGCTTTTTCTTAATAAGTGGTCACATTCTGTTCAGAACTTACCTACCATAAAATGGGTGACGTCTACATTTTAGGCCAACTGTTTTCATGCTAAATCTGATTATTGAGAGTAGGATTTTCAAGTATAGGGCTGAAATTGCCAAAAACTGATATACTGAGGAAAAGAAATGCACGAGTTTGTTTGTCTTACCCCTAAGTACTGTCTTTCAGTTTGCCCTGGATCTGCTGCTATATCTTTGGCAAACCAGCTGTTCTCCTCCTTGGTTTTCTTTGCTGGTGTTCTGTTTTCCCTAGACATCAGGTTCCTCTTCCCCCAACATCATTTCCCAACTGCACTCCTAACTCCACTCTCTGGGCATTTTCCCTTCCAAGTTGCTAGACAGACCTCCAACTTCTCCAAATAACAAAGGGGATGGGATGGGGTGGGGTGGGGAGATGGCCAAACAGGCAGCCTGGGAAACCTGAAAGTGGGCATCAGGACTTTCTGGCTTGGGGAGGGGATCTGCCCACTTTGGGCACTTTGGGTTGAGTGTGTGCATCACACTGCCTTGATCTGAGGGAGAGGGAAGAGAAAAGAATGGCCCCTGTCGCCCTGAGATCCACAGAATCTTCGGGTGCACCTGGGGCGCTGCCCCCTGTGTTGGGCCCGCGGGTCCCACCCACCTCTGCCTGGTGATGAGGTTGATGTAGTGTCGCAGCGCTGAGTAGTATCTGGCCATGTCCTCCGCCGGCGCGTCCTCGCCCGGGTTGTCCGGCTTGGAAGGGTACGCCGCGGCCAGCGCCCCCAAGCACACCAGCAGGGCCAGGGCGATGGTCAGTCCGGACAGCCCCAGTCGCCTGTTACCTAGCATCTGCGGGCACAGAAGTCTCAGTGTGTGCGTCGGGGGAGGGGGGGAGTTGGGGATTCAGAGGAAGCCCACCCTCTCCCGGCCCCCCTGGCCCTCAGTCCGCTCTCTTCCCAGTCCTGCAGCGGGTAAGAGTTGGGGCGCCCTAACAGAGGACTAAGGCATCGCCCACCCTGCCCGGCTCCTCTGCTCCGCCTGAAATTCCCCCCTCCACTTGGTCCCAACTTTGCCCCAAAGAAGAAATCCACGGAGAGAGGCCGAGGGCGGGGGGGGGGGTGGGACCCGCCAGTGCGGACATTTAAAAAACGGACTAGAAGTTCTCTCTGGGATATAGATATGGATCGCATTTTCTTCCCTGGTCTCAGAACCCTTCGTGGAGTCGAAAACTTTCTTGGCAGTCACTTTGGGGCTGCAGGGCTGCAGGGTAGCGGCTGCGGTCCCCTGGGAGGGGGGACTGAGAACTGCTCCCATTCGATCTCCCTTCGGATCCCCAAGATCCTGGAGGTGCGGGGGTGCGGGGATCCCTCACTCCTGGGCGCCGCCTGGGAAATCTCCCTCCCGCACCGCACACCTCCATCTGAGTTTCTGCGGGAAGATCTGAGGAGATCGCCAGCGCCCCCTCTCCCCGGGGCCCCCAACGTCCCCTCCATAACCCCCCCAGAAGTCACCCAGAGGGGCCGCGCAGTCAGGAGAGTCTGAAGATGGACCGACGGACAATCCGAGCGGAAGCCAGAAGTGGCAAGGGGAAAGCGGAGGGCAAGAAGAGCCGGTGGGCGTCAGGTGCACAGAGAAGGGGAGCGGAGCGGGGTGCGAAGCCTCGGGCACCCGCAGCCAGACCCACCTGCGCACCTGCCTCTCCCGCCCTTACCCAAGCGGGTCCAGGCACTCACCTCGGCCGGCAGACGGGCGTGGCGAGGCAGCGAGTGCTCGGCGGTGGGGTGAGCCTCTCCGAGGGGTGAGAGCAGGCTGACGGGGTGCAGAGAGCCGGTGGCAGCCGGGCTTTTATGGAGCGCTCCTCGGCGCGGCAGGAGGGGCCTCGGGCAGTCACGCCCGGGTGACTCCCACCCGCCACTTCCCGCCCGCGGAGCGGGGGCTGGAGTCAGAGCCTCACGAATGTACGCCTCGGGAGACACCCACCCCCCACACCCCCGCGCTGGGCAGGGCGAAGCGGGGCCGGGGACCGCCGCCGCCAGCCAGCGCGCTCCCAGGGCGCTCGTCTAGTCCGGCCCGGTGCGGAGCGGCGCGGCCAGGCGCTCCGAGCGTCTCGGGTCCCCGGGAGAGCAGAACCGGTGCTCCCACCTCCAACTCGGCGGAGCACCTCCCTCACACCCCCGAGGGCACAACTGGGCGCTTCACAGCGGGACGTCTTGGGTTTATGGGGTTTTCCCGCCCTTGATGCAGGTGAGAGGCAGCGCCCCAAAGTCCCGAGTTCCAGGGTCGCGCACACTGCCTGGCCGGGACCTGACCAGAGGATTCTGAATCCAGAAGATGTGGCCACTTTCCCCAACTGCTTTTTCTAGATCAGATCTCCACCCCCCCTCCACCCGGTCCCCAAAAACCAGACGCAGCAAAGCTGGGTTTATGTCCTGAAAGAGTCAGCAGCTCCACACTCCCCGAGGGGTAACACTGTCACTCCCACTTTCCAGTTTGCCGGAAAGCACCCCTTTCCCAGGGTCTAGGACCTTTTGGCCCTTAGTGGCGATGGTGAGATGGAAAGCAGTACCTCCCAATCCGCCAGCCCTTCTGAAGTCAATTACGATTGATTCAGGGTGTGGATTCCGACTGAAATGGCACATGAAAAACGTTAATTCGTGCGTCTCAGTAAAACTGTAGAAGGAACCTAAAAGGATCAATGCCTTTGGAAGTTCGAATCTTTCTCAATAAAGTGGTACCCTAAGGTACCATTAAAACATCTTGTTTTAATGTTAAAATGATTGGGTTAAAGGGACACTTGGTTTTTGTGCTGTTCAAAGGTTTAACTATCGATTCTGGAAGAGTGGGAAGGAGTGAGGCAGAGACAAAGAGACTATGTGTCTGTGTCTTTGAGTATAATTAAATGATACTTTTTTGAAGACCAGCATCCCTTTGGGCTAGGCAACTGCGCTTTCTGAATCTCATAAACACATGCCACAAACATAAATATTACTGCCATCCTGGGCTCTTACATGAGAGCCTTTGGTAAAACCTCGAACTAGGAGCCCCTTCTTCATAAAGAGAAAGGCACAATCCTCTTCAATAAAATACTCTTGTATGTTAAGTGTATCACAGATTCTTATCAGCTAAAAAAACTGGACTTAGAAGTCATTGTATTACTGCTAAGGAGGTGCATCACTTTTAAATAGGAAACACTGGGGAAAAATTGATTAGCTTACTTTATACGAATATTACTGGTATTTAAGAATAAGAAGTTATCCTCAGTGTCCAGCAGTTGCAGAATAAAACCAGGGAGCAAACTGCCTTTTCTCTCTAGTCCAAGCTGCACGGTGCTGCATTGGGCTCCGAATATTGTCTCTCAGGACTTTGTTTAATCAGTTTGCAATTCTCTTGCCTGTAGTTTCCTTTTATCTTCTCAAAGCCTATAAAAATTTACTTGGGTTTGGAGAAGCAAACCAAATCCAATCCCTCCCCTCAAACACCACCAGCTGTCTCTCAAATCAGCACTTCCTAGCAGTGATGTCATTCTTTTTGCTTCAAGTTTATTTGTTTGTTAATAAGTTATTTCTTTACAAAAGATTTGTGAGATCCCATTAAAATACACTAAAATACAAATGTTTAACACTTGTAGCTGCATATATTCTTGTATGTGGATGTATATGGTGGGTATATATGTATATGTCTATGTTATGACAAGCTATCACCGACTCAAGACAATAAATATATATATATATGTACAATACCCACCAAAATTTCCAAGTGTACCTTTGAAATTCTTTCTTCTTGCCTCTACCCACCTCCTTCCTCCACTGATCTGCTTCCTGCTACTACAGACTTATTTATCTGAAATTGTCCCAATTATAATTCCACAATGAGTCCTCTTGGTTTTCCTTCTTTCACTCAGCTTTGTTTCATTTAGATCGAGTCGTCAAAGCATAGATTGACAACTGTTTCTTTTTATTGCAGGGAGGTTTTCTATTATGATATGACATGACTCAATTTTTTAAATAAATGATTTAGGTGCTTACACACTTGGGGCTGTTTCCAGATTGGACTGTTAAGAATAAACATTCATTTATAAGTCATCATATAGACTTAAGCTTTTGTTTCCAGTAAAAAATTCTTAAGAGCAGAATGCCTGCATCATATATTGATTGAGTGTATATTATCTCATAGTCCATCAGTACTCTGTTTTTGTTTAGCTGTTTTGTTTCCCTGTGGGTTTTTTAGTTTGTTTTCAGTACCAGAGTTTGGAATTAGGACCTCTTGCTGTACCATTTGAGTCACACCTCAAGTCATGCCTTTTGCTTGTTATTTTAGAGATGGAGTCTCATGGACTTTCCTGCTTCCATCAGAGATCCTCTGGATCTCAGCTTCCTCAGTAGCTAAGATTGCAGGTGGGAGCCACTGGAGCCCAGCTTTGGGATAGCTTGTAATGCTGTGTCTTTGAGTTCACTAACCATTGCTGCTATAGGATATGGTCACTATCAGTCTTATCCAATGATTTTATGCTTCAGACAAGCAATTTTCATCTTTAGAATTCCAATGTGCAGGGGCTGGGAAGGTGGCTCAGTGGTAGAGCGCTTGCCTTGCATGCCTGAGGCCCTGGGTTCAATTCCTCAGCACCACATAAGAAAAAAGAAAAAAGCCGGAAGTGGTGCTGTGGCTCACGTGGTAGAGCGCTAGCCTTGAACTGAAGAGCTGAGGGACAGCGCTCAGGCCCAGAGTTCAGGCCCCATGACTGGACCCCCCCCCAAAAAAAAAAAGAATTCCAGTGTGCACTCTTTCATGTTTCATGTTTGAACATAAATATGTTACACTAGCTTTTGAATATGTTATTGTGGTTGTTATTGTTATTATTATTGTTTGTTTTGAGACATGGTCTTGCCATATAACTCAGGCTGGCCTCAAACTCATCTTCCTGGCTTAGCTCTTAAATGCTGAGATTACAGACATGTACCAACATGCCCAGCTGAAGATAGATCACTAATAATAACTATTATCTAAATAATCTGGACAGATTGATTTTTCTCCACAGATAGTTTACATTTTTTTTCTTTTTCTGTGTGTGTGCCTCATAATTTTCAATAGGATGTCAGACATTGTGAATTTAACCTTATTGTATGTTGGATTTTTTTGGGGGGGGGCGGTCATGGGGCTGGAACTCTGGGCCTAGGCACTATCTATCCTTCAGCAATTCAGCTCAAGGCAAGTGCTCTATCACTTGAGCCACAGTGCCACTTCCAGTTTTCTGGTGGTTATTTGGGGATAAGAATCTCACAGACTTTCCTGCCTGGGTTGGCTTTGAACCACAATCCTCAGATCTCAGACTCCTGCATAGCTTGGATTACAAGCGTGAGCCACTGGTTTCGAGCTGTTGGAATTTTTTTTTTTTTGTATCCTTATAAAATTCTTCTGTTTCTTTTTTCCCTAGGACATAGTTAAAAGTTTGGAAGTAGTTCTGTCCATTTAGATCTTGTTTTCTTAGGTGAGTTAGGCTCAGCTTTGTGAGGCGGTTCCCAAACTGGCTTTTGTCTTGATATGTTCATCAGAAAAATACCTGTATGCAGCTGGATTATAACTGAATTTTAGAGGGCCTGCTCTTATTTAGAATGTGGACTCGAAAATTAGAACCTATGTACTACCTCATTAGTAAGTGATTTTGCAAATGAAGTTTTGTTTTGTTTTGTTTTTCTTTTGGTCCTGGTTGTGGGGCTTGAACTTAGGGCCTGAGCACTATCCCTGGGCCTTTTCCACTCAAGACTAATGCTCTACCACTTTGAGCCACATCTCCACTTCTGGCTTTCTGGTAGTTATTTAGAGATAAGAGTCTCACGAGCTTTCCTTCCCAGGCTGACTTCCAACTGTGATCCTCAGGTCTTAAACTCTTATATAGTTAGGATTACAGGTATAAGCCACTGACTGGTGCCTAGCATTTTCAGTCTTTTAAAAAATATGTATCATTTGTTACACATTCAGACATTTCTGTCTCCATTGTATGATTATATCATGACTTATTTTACCATCTCCTCTCAGTGGCCATGTTGGTTGTTTCTAGTCTGGTGCTATTATATGATACAAAACTAATAGTTTTTTAAATGTATAATTTCTTGTGTGACAGATATAGCTGCAGGAAAATTTCTAAGAACTGGTATTGTGAATTCAAAAGCTATTTGTAAATCTTGCATACTGAGGATTGAACTCAGGGTCCTGTGTTTGCTAGACAGACACCTGTACTACTTAGGCCACCCTCTAGTCCTTTGGGCTTTAGGAAATTTTCAGATGGGCCTAAAAATATCCTTTTCCCAAGGAGGACCTCAGATCCAGTCCTGCCAATGTAGTCAGATTCCAGAGGTGTACCACCATGTCCAACTTGTTGAAATAGGATCTTACTAACTGGATCTGAGCTGGCCTCTAATACAATCCTCCCAATCTCACTTTCCAAGTAGTTGGGATTATAAGCATGCACCACCACACCAAATGAAATATATGTCAATCTTATAAGTAGTTACAAGTTGCTCTACATCCCTATGAAGTCTGACTCCCTCTCACAGTTTAAAGTAACATCTGATCACACCAGAGTATGATCAGAGTTTGGTTTCCACCCATCTGATAGCTAAAAATGAGATATCTCAGAGTCCTTTAGATTTCATTCCATAATTTCCCCCTTGGTTTGGCCTTTAGCTTAAACTGTAAACGTCCTTCAGAGTGTGTGTATTTTTTTTTTATCCCGTTGCCCTGTCTGGCTGTACAGTCAAGTTCCATTGCTTAAGTAAAATGGGTGAACAACTATCTTTGCTCAGTACCTCCACCGGAGGTACTGAGCATCACTCTTTTCTCAGGGTTCTTGATATACTACTGTGGTTTTTATTGTAAACTGAAGGTATTTTTAAAATATTTTATTATTTTATGTGATTTTTAAAAATGGAGTTTTACCACTCCCTTTGTTTCTACCCTTTGCTTTATGATCTTTGAGTTCTTTCCCCTTCTTTTGTAAATCTAGTCTATTTCTTCTAGTATTTCTCTGAGAAAGTCTGAGTAATTTGTACTGAACAATGACTATTATTTCAGTCAACGACCTAGTAACTACACCTACTTCCCTGCTGACAAACCTTGATTTATTTCTATTGTCAGTGTTTTCAGCCAAGCTGTTGGATAATATAAATTCTCTACAACCTCTACACATGGTTGGCTTACTGTTAACTAAGTACCCTACTCTTAGTAAAATATTAGGCTATGTCAGGAAAAGCTTTTCCTCCTTCGAAAATTAGAGACACATGTTGTATCATTATTTTATTTCCCCTTTCCCTGCTTACTGTTTAGTGAAGATATGACAGAACTGTAGCAGCCATACTGGGATGATGATGAGTAATCAGAAATATGCCAAACAGCTGGCAGAATGCAAAAACGAAAATGGCAAAGGTCCTTGGTGAAACTGGCAAAAGCTGATCTCAGAACTGTTTGCTTTTAGATGGCTCATTAAGTCAATAATGAAAGTCTGTATGTTTAAGTCATTGTTAGTTGGATTTTCTGCTACATGCAGCCCAAAGTACTCCTAATCAGCAAGCTATTTAAGTTTCTATTTATTGACTTTTTTCATCTATTAGCTTTGTGATTATTTTATTGTTTAATATCAGATATTGTTATTATTATTGGAAATCCATCTTTCTATTTTTTTCATCTTTCTATTTATGATGGATTTTAATTCTCCTGTCATGTTTCCGAGTTCCCTTTTCTTCTCTTTCTTTCCTCCCTTTTCTCTCTTTTCTCTGTCCTCCTTCTTTCAACAGGTAATATATAATATATAATGTAATACATATTATATATAACATGAATTGTACCCTTTAGTTTGAAAACTCTGGATTTTTCTCTTTTTTTGGTCCTTTCTTATTTATTTCTGTGCATTTTGTTAGGTATGGCAAAAGGAAAGTTTTCTGATCCTGTATGTTCTTTCTTGGCTATCTAAAACCCAATCAGAATTGATTGGCAACACTACATCTCTCACTATGTAACTGTAGCATCATCCAAAAGTTCATGTAAAAAAAAAAAAAACAAACGGGGGCAATTATGAAGACTACTAGAACCAGAATTACTCAAAAATTATCTGAAATATCCTGATAATTATAGGAAAATATTTTTCAAATTTGAAAGTATTCTGATAATAGCTACAGTTCTCTCCTCTGGGCAGGCATAGGCTGATGAGTCTGAAAGAGCTTTGTGTTCTTCTGACCAGTTACAGTTTGTTTTTCATTATTCTTATTATTAGCTCAAGTCCCACAATTCTAACCACACCACTCAATGCAACAGCAAAATGCTTATCTTGCTTAGAATAGAGGCTTAAGTGTGATTGTGGAAACAACCACAATCTTTCTTCAGACTTGGAGGTTGACCTCTAGGGAAGATACTGGTTTCCTCTTGTATAGATGATGTATAGATGCTGTGCGACTGTCCTGCATGTTCCTGAGGGGTCTTGTCCCCATCGTCTCTAATGAAATGGGGATTCAGTTTCCAGAGAGCTGATACATCATTTCTAGTTTAGACACTACTTGAAGATTGTACAAGGTATGTCCCTCATTACATGAGCTTTTTCAACTTCCCAGTACCCCAGAGGCCAGAGAGTAGGTACCAGTTCCCAAGCTTTATTTGCAAAATAGGGCTCAGGTATGAGTTAAGCCAACCCCAGTGGCTCAGGACTTTGGTTTAGAAATTAAGTTTAAACACCATTTTCTCCATTTGTATACACATAACAAGTTTCTGACAACTATAAATTATGAAAAGAATAAGTGATGTATGGAGTGAGCCACACAATGTCCTCTTCCCAGCACAAATGAAGACAAAAGCAGTAAATTCTGGAGCAAGTGACCAGCAGAAGTTTCCAGATTCTGTAGCCACCTGACTAAAGCAAGACATTTGTGCTTATAATGACCTGGCTCCCTAGTGAGGTTTTGGCATTGTTTCTATATCCCCGCCTAAACTCCCTCAGAGTCCAATAAGTAAGTCCAATAAAAGTTGAAGTAACTGAAAGAGATTCTGAGGTCTGCAACTAAGCTCTGATCAGAAGTAGGGCCATGAGAATCTTAGCGTGGGTTTCCTCTCTTCTGGCCATTTCCAGGGGTCCATTTGAACTCATAGGGTAAGAAATGTGAGTGTGGGCCATTGTGAGCAGTCTACCTTTGGAAAAGCAGCTGGTGTCTGAAAGCAGGAAAGAAGGTCATAAAAGAAGACATACACCTGCGTGCGTAATCCCCAGCTTTTTCTTATAAAGTGATAGAGATTGAGGTGGAGTGTTGATCCTAGGAAAGGTAACTAGACCAAAGGAAAGGAAAAGTTCACGACCATTTCCACATATACACAGTGACCTATCATAGCCATTTCAGGATATCAAGGGGAAGGATGGGATTTCTAAAGAAATGGCACTGTCTGTCTTGGATATCCACCCCAAAGGATAGGTAGCATAAAATGGTTTCTTTTCTCTTATTAATATTTCCTAGTTTCCCACACGCTTTTTCCCAGACTAATGAAGTTCTAGATCTAATCTGCCAGGAGATTTTTTTTTTAAATCACAGATTGTGAGTCTTAGAAAATACTTTTTGCCTCTATTGACATGATAATGTGATTTCAGACACCTGTCTCCATGGGATAAATGTCACTTATTCTTGATGTCATAATCATTTTCTACACCACTGGACTTAATTTACTGCTTTTACAAAAATTCTTTTACGTAGTTCATGCACAAGATTGACGTGTAATTTTCTTTCACATAATGTCCTTGTCAGGTTTTGATATCAAAACTTCCCTTCATGATATAATATGTTGTAAAGTGTTCTTTTTCTTTGATTTTAAAAGGCATTAGCTATAAGGAAGACTGTATTGGTGAAGCCATTTGGTAGGAGGACATTTCTTGGAGGACTTTTGTTTTAACTGAGTGGCTTTTTAAAATTGTTGTTGTGAAGGTGATATATAAAGGAGTTACAGTTACCTAAGTCAGGTAATGAGTACATTTCTTTTGGAACAGTGTTACCCTTCTTTTGCTTTCTCCAAGTTTTTCCCTCCCAACTTCCCCCTACACGTTGTATAGTTCATTTTCAACATAGTATCTAGTGAGTATAGTGAGTATCAATGCTGCATTTGTTCATCCTTTGTCCTACACTTTTCCCCACCCCCAAACAGATAAACTTACATGCAAGACAAAAGGTACTAAACACATAAACAGCATCAAGAGAAAACAAAAAAATAAAGCCAAAATATAAAATAGCAGAAAACCTCTTGTTTTCATTTCTTGGAGTTCATTCCTATTGATATCATTTTATAGGATATATGCACATAGCTAGGAGGAAGACTTTTAACTATAAAATTAAATTACTTCACTAGACATAGGCCTACCAAAGTTTCAATTTCTTCTAGTCAATTTTCATCAGATATGTTTTTATAAGACCTTTTATTTTTTTCTACATTTCCATGTTTATTGGCATGATGTTGTTTTCATATCCTCATAGATTTAAAAAAAAATCCCTTGTATCTACAGTGATGTAATCCCTTTCCTTTCTGATATTGATAATTTGTATGATATGTCCCCCTTTTCCTTGCCCTGTGCCCCTACATGTCCATTAATTATGTTAAACTTTTCAAATAACAAGCATTTGATTTTCTATGATGTTTATCCTCAGACCAATTTATTTCTTCTCTTATCTAAAAATTTAATTTTTCTCTATTCTGGTGGATTCAATTTTCTGGTTTATTTCTTTTTTTTCTGGTGTGTGTGTGTGTGTGTGTGTGTGTGTGTGTGTGTGTGTGTGTGTGTTTATGCTGGTACTGGAGTTTAAACCCAAGAGTCTGGGTGCTGTCACAGCTTTATTATTTAAATCTGGTGCTCTACCACTTGAATTACAATTCCACTTCAAGCTTTTTGCTGGTTAATTGGATATGGGTCTCATAGACTTTTCTTCCTGGCTGATTTCAAAGTGCAAATATTAGATCTCAGCCTCTTGAGTAGCTAGGATTATAGGCATGACTCAACAGCACCCAACTCTTTATTTTAACTTCTGAACAATTACACTAAGAAATTCGCTTTTCAGCCTTTCTTTTTCTCTGAGATATGCATTTACTTCTACAACTCCCTCAATGTAACTTTAATCATATCTCATGAGTTTTAATACATTGATTTTCCGTTATCACTCATGCACAATTATATCATTTTATTATTATTATTATTATTATTATTATTATTATTATTATTATTATTATTACTATATTCAGTCCTGGCTCTTGAATTCAGCTTATTTGCTCAAGGCTGGCACCCTACTATAGCTTTACTTATGGATTTTTGGTGGTTAATTGGAGATAAGAATCTCAAGAACTTTCCCACCCTGGCTAGCCTCAAACCACGATACTCAGATTTCAGTCTCCAGAGTAGCTATGATTATAGGTATGAGCCACTGGCTCCCAGCTCTACACAATCCTTATTACTGCTTAATTTCAAAATACCAATTTTCTAGTTTATTTTAGTTTTTAAAATTTTAGTCCACCATGGTCATAGAAGACATTGTATAGGATTTCAATCCTTTGATATTTGTTGAAATTTGCTTTAATATTAGTTAACTATAATATCAATTTTAGTATATAGTCTACATGCACTTAAAATGTATAAGAATGTATAAGGTGAACTGATGGTTCATGCCTGTAATTCTAGCTAATCAGAGGGCTGAGATCTGAGGATCCAGTTGTCACAGGGAATATACCATAGGAGGAAGAACATACAAAAGAAACAACAACAAAAAAATCACATAGCACATTAAAAACAGCAACAACAAAGAAAGACCTCTTGTGTCCATATCTTGGGATTCATTTCATTTAGCATCATCTTATATGGTCATTTGTACCTAGCTTTTGAGCTTTTCTGCTCATCCGATAAGATTATCCTAGATGTATACTAATTATTGCAAATAAGGGAAACCATGGGACCTATGTTTCTTTGGGTCTGGCTTACTTCACTTAATATAATTTTTTCCAAGTCTTTCCATTTCCTAACAAATGAGGCAGAGTCATTCTTTGCATAGAATATATATATATATATATATGTATATATATATATATATATATATATCACATTTTCTTGATCCATTCATCTACTGAGGGGCATCTGGGTTGGTTCCATATCTTAGCTATCATGAATAATGCTGCAATAAACATAGTTGTGCTGGTAGCTTTAGTATGGCCTTGATTGTGATCATCTGGGTAAATGCCCAAAAGTGGAATTGTTGAGTCTTAGGGGAGCTCTATGTAGAGTCTTTTGAGGAATCTCCATACTGCTTTCCAGACTGGTTGAACAAGTTTATACTCCCACTAACAGTGCAGTAGGTTCCCTTTTGGCCACATCCCCTCCAGCATCTGTTGTTATTAGATTTCTTGATTATAGACATTCTAACTGGGGTGAGGTAGAATCTCAATGTTGTTTTGATTTGCATTTCTTTTCTGGCTAGAGAAGTTGAACATTTCTTTATATGTTCATTGGCCATTCTTATTTCCTCTTCAGAGAAGTCTTTCTTTTTTTTTAAATTTTTTTATTGTAAAGATACTATACAGAGGGTTACAGTTACATGAGCAAGGTAATGAGTACAAGAGAAGTCTTTCTTTAAGTCTTTCGCCCACTTATTTATCTAGCAGTTGTTTCTTTGAGGATTTGTTGTTGGGGAATTAAATTTTTTGAGTTCTAAGTATATTTTAGACATGAGACCCTTGTCCATTGTATGGTTAGTGAAGATCTCCCAATCTGTGGGCTTTCTATTGATCTTGCTAGCTATGTCCTTTGTCATGCAGAAGCTCTACAGTTTCATGCAATCCCATTTCCAAACTTGCCTTGCTTTGTTGTGTCTCTGGGTATTTATTAAGAAAATTTTGGCATGTGCCAAGAAGCCATAGAGTTTCTCCTATTCCTTCCTGTAATGTTTTCAGGGTGGGAGTGACTCTTTTATGTGTAAAAATATTCATTGTTCTCTAGTAATGCCTCTTGCCTTATATTCATATGTTGATGTAATGACACTAGCTTTTGCTAGCTACTTTTTCATATTATATTGAGGCAATGTCTCCAGAAACAAGCTTGGAGGTGAGTCTGAATACATGTAGTTTATTTGAAAGTAAATTAAGCACCGTGGGTCAGAAAGTAAGAAGTAGATGTGGAAGGAAAGAAGGAAAGTAATAAGGATGGATTACAGAGACACTGTAGAGCTGCCTCAGGGCTTTCCACTTTAAGGGAAGCAAGCTGGAATATTTATCACCAGCTCACATCCATCACTAGGCTAGGTTGCTCCAAAGCACATCAACTATTCA
This sequence comes from Dipodomys merriami, assembly GCF_024711535.1. Classification (NCBI taxonomy): domain Eukaryota; kingdom Metazoa; phylum Chordata; class Mammalia; order Rodentia; family Heteromyidae; genus Dipodomys; species Dipodomys merriami. The sequence continues at coordinate 12,101,780 of NW_027206068.1, forward strand.
GAAGTTCTACTTCTGTCAATCATCATCCCTGCTTACAGGATTAAAGAATTACTGCACCAAGTACACATGCATCAACTCATCACAGGGCACTCCCTAAATACACACAAATTCTCAAAAATAAATAAGTCATAAACTTAGGGAAGCTTGGCTCACAGGGGAATCAGCTCTTAGGGCTTACAAACTCTTGAAAGGTCTCAAGAAAAGAAACCACATTGACACACCCTTATCCAAACTAGCCAAAAGAAAGAGGAAGAAGACCAAATTAACAAAACTAGAGATGAAAAAGGAGATATTACAACAAAATTCTCTGAGGAAAAGAATTTTGGCAAGTCTGTCCTCGGGATCAATCAGACCCACTTAACCCAGGAACCTCTCTGAGTTGAGCAGGTCTCTCTCTGCTTCAGACCCTATTGTGCCTCTCTCCCCACTGCTCCACTCTCAGGGAGGCTGGGCTTCTCTAAAGGCATCAATTGGCACTGGGAGCTTCTAGCTTCTGGCTGGATCTAGCCAATGGCAGGTGCAATAAGAGGAGGGAAAAAACAGGGTAGTATTTCTTCTATCTTACTCCAGCAAGGGTAGAAATCTGATTGCACATGAGATCACTCCCAGTCTCATGTGATACTGGCATTTTCACTGGACCTGGTGCTTCCACAGGAGTAGGAACATTGAGGGAAAACTCAGTGCTGCTCATCTATTGTCCTTAGCAAGCAAACTCAGCAGTGCCTTAAACAGTTGAAACATACATTTTCTTAAGGTAGACATCTTTATGAAACACAATAACATGGTTGAAAGCATGGTGTAGATATTCCTCTGCCTACTTAAAACCCATCCATCACTCTTTGAGTGGCACCACACCAAAGTATAATAACAATTAATTGAAGCCCACTCAATTGTACTTGAGTCCATCCAATGCCAACAACAGCCCTTGAGGTAAATGTTATTAGCCTCATTTTCCTAAAAATGAAACAGAAACTCAGAGAAATTATAGTAATTGTTCACATAACAAGAAGCAGGCATGGCAGGAACCCAAGCTAAGAGCCTGATTAGGACTCCAGCTATGATTTATAGGTAGGACAGTAAGCCTGCATGATAGCCTCTGCCTCCAATATATGCCTTCCAACTATCTGGTTCTCACTTGGGTCCCTAAAACACATCCTGTTTACATTCCTCCCACTGAGTCAGTGTTTATTTTGGAAGGAAGAGCCCAGTTTCCTTCCCCCATTGACTTTGGGCTGGCTTTAGTGTCCTGCTTGACCAGCAGAATGCAGTAGAAGTGATACTTAGGGAGGAAAAAAACAGGGTCCTTGCAGCTTCTGCCTGGGCCTACTGAGCTGTCAGGTGAGAAGTCTGAGTGCCCTGACTCTTGTCATGTAAGAGAAGCCATGTGCTGGCATTCCAGCACCAATCCTATCCTTCCAGCTCCTCTTCCAGGACTTGGCATCTACTGGACCAGCCCGCAGCTGAATACCACTAACGCACATACAGTAGAGAAGAAAATTTGGGTAAGTTCCTAAAAATATTGTCCTTTCAGGTTCATAGAACTGACAAAAGGCAGGCCCTGAATTTGAATCTACATAGTTTGTTTTCCTACCATTTCCCTTGAATACTGTGCTTTTTTGTAAAGAAGTAACAAAAGGGGAATGGTTAATACTATTTCCAATATTTGAAATCTCAGAAGTACTGGAGAGAAGGGAGGTGGAGGCAGGGAGGGTAAGAGGAAAGGAAGACACCGAAACAGCTAGTCTCTATTAGCTCACAGATTCCAAACCAGGCACTGGTGGCTCATGCCTGTAATCCTAGCTACTAAGGAAGCTGAAGTCTGAGAATTGGGAGTCAAAGGCACATGGGGCAGGAAAGACTGTGAGACTTTAATTTCCAGTTAACCACCAAAAAGCCAGAAGTAGAAGTGTGGCCCAAGTAGTAGAGTTGCAGCCTGGAGTGAAAAAGAGGTAAGGCATGGCACCCAATGCTAAGAAAGAAGGAAGGAAAGAAAGAAAGAAAGAAAGAAAGAAAGAAAGAAAGAAAGAAAGAAAGAAAGAAAGAAAGAAAGAAAGAAAGAAAGAAAGAAAGAAAGAAAGAAAGAAGAGGAGGGGGAGGGAGGGAGGGAAGGAAGGAAGGAAAGGAAGGAAGGAAGGAAGAAAGGAAGGAAGGAAGGAAGGAAGGAAGGAAGGAAGGAAGGAAGGAAGGAAGGAAGGGAAGGGAAGGGAAGGGAAGAAGGAAGAGAAAGAAAGAAAGAAAGAAAGAAAGAAAGAAAGAAAGAAAGAAAGAAAGAAAGAAAGAAAGAAAGAAAGGAAAGAAAGAAAGGGAAGGGAGGAAAGAAAGAAAGGAAGGAAGGAAGGAAGGAAGGAAGGAAGGAAGGAAGGAAGGAAGGAAGAAAGAAAGGAAGGAAGGAAGGAAGGAAGGAAGGAAGGAAGGAAGGAAGAAAGGAAGGAAGGAAGGAAGGAAGGAAGGAAGGAAGGAAGGAAGGAAGGAAGATGGAAGGGAGGATGGAAGGGAGTGGGGAATAGAGGGAAGAAGGGAGGGAGGGAAGGAGGGGGAAGGAGGGAAGGAGGGAGTAAGGAAGGAAAAAAGAAGGGAGGGAGGATGGGAGGGAGGGAAGGAGGAAAGGAGAGGAGAGGGAGGGAAGGAGGGACAGAGGGGGAAGGGGGAGGCAAAGAAGGAAAGAAGGAAAGAAAGGAGGAAGGAAGGAAGGAAGGAAGGAGAGAGAGAGAGAAAAAAGAAAGGAAGGAAGGAAGAAAGAATGTTGGGGATTGAGCTTAGTGGAAGAACACTTGCCTGACAAGAACAAGGCTCTGAGTCTTCAACTCTGGGGGAAATAATGAGAGAAAGAAAGGAAGAAAGGAAAGAAAGAAAGAGAGAAAAGAAACTGACTTGAGTTGTTTGCTAGACGTTTTGTAAAAATGAAAGAGGCCCAAACTTTATCTGAAGGAGAATTATGGAGCAGCATGAAGTTAAAAGATCTTGGAGAGATAATATTCTTAATGTATTTGGATATGTTCATAGAGAAACAAAAGTTGAATCCTGGTGCTATCCATTAGAAGAAATGAAAAATATAGTAAAGTTTCCAAATTAACTTAGAAATAAAGAATTAAAAAAATATCATTTTGATCAAAGAAGAAGTTGTAACTAAGATTATACATTATCCAGAAAGAATTGAAGTGCAAATATCTCATAGAAAAAGCTGTTGTACAGATAAACTTGAAATCAAAGAAAAATTTAGAACTGAAATTTTTAAAAGAAAAAGATAATTTAATCAATTAATCATGAAATATTATATAAAAACAAATAAAGCAAGTAAATAGAATTGAAAATTAATAATGATCCTCTCTTTATTTTAAAAGGAAACCAGATGCAGATGGTTTTACAACTGAATTCCATCTAATATTTAAAGGTCAAATCATTCCAGACCACAGGGAAGCTAGCATAATCTCATCAAAGTCTTATACTAAAATCTTACAAAGCTAGAAGAGAAGCAGTAAATCCTTGAGCTTTTTCACTTAGGGGAAAGAATGCAAGATTTCCAGGTTATACCAAAAAACAATCTTAAAAAGAAAAGTTGTATAGTGTTAGCACAGAACTATATTAAGAAATCAATGTAAGCTAGTCACTGGTGGCTCATACCTGTAATCCTAGCTACTTAGAAAGCTGAGATCTGAGAATCACAGTTCAGAATCAGCCCAGGCAGGAAAGATCATACAACTCTTACCTCTACTGAACCAGCAAAAGACCTGGAAGTAGAGCTAGGCTCAAGAAGTACAGTACTTGCCTTGAGCAAAAAAGCTCAGGGATAGTGCCCAGGCCCAGAATTCAAGTCCTAGGATAGGCACACACACACACACACACACACACACACACACACACACACACACACACACACACACACACACACCACACAATTAATATAAATGACTTATTAATTAGAAAATTAAGTGACAAAATATTGCATGAGTAATAGATTCTAATAGTTACTCTTAGTTTAAAATAAGAATAAAAAGATATTTATTTATATTATATAAGACATTTATTTATATTATTTATTATATCAACCATATCATTATATCATTAATAAAAATAATTAAATATAAGTTAAATTAATAATTAAAATATAATATAAACGTGTTTATTATATTATATATATATATTTATGAAGCCCATTTACCATAAAGTAGCAGGGTAACACGTTACCTGCACTGTGGCAGGTGTCCACTGTGAAGCATGTCTGGCAACTGCTCTTTAGAGGTTCACTCACCCAGCCCAGAGGTCAATGACCTCAGCTCAACTTATAGACTGGAATGTTCCCCATGGCCTCTGAGCTGAGATATGTCATGTCAATATCCGGTTCTCCATTTCCCCTGTTGCTTTAGCACTCACTGATAAGCTTCGAGAGATCCTGCTTTTTCATGATTGGACATGTAATTTTGCCATTGGTTCCGCATTTGTTTGTTGTCTTTCTTCTTTATGACAAGCTATTCCTTGGTCACTGGGACTACTGCAGTGTACTTCTACTGGAAAGGTAAGGTAATTTTTTATTCTTTGGGCTGAATAACCAATTTTTACCTTCATTGGTGCTTCATGAGGCTTCTTTTTCTTTCTCTTCTTTCTATTTTTCTCTTGTAGAGTACTGGATCTGACACTCCCATTGAAGGCTCTGATCCCAACTCATCCCACACTTCCAGTTGAGTGCTGGTGCTCTCCTGTTGGACAGAAGAGATACCATGCCGTCCAGAAAATCCCAAATGTCTCCTCTTGACTAGTATGAGTGACTGCAGCTTTCTTACAAGTTATAGCTTTATCCTTACTCTCCTTTGCTCCCTCTGTAGATAAGATATATTGAAATAGCAATAGAACTGTCTCTGCTTTCTGACAATACTCAATCTAAATTAAAATTCTTCTTTTCCCAAACTATCCAATCCAAGCCCAAATCTGGGTTCTTTCTCATATCCTCTTATCCCAGTCACATCCTTGCCCTCCCATCGAATCCTCCTTCCTGTCTCCCGGCCCCTGTCAGCCCTATTTCTGCATGGTGTACCTCTTCCCTTGCTGCAGTGAATAAGGAAAAGAAATTGAATTTTCTCAGTGCAAGTGTTCCTGTTCCTAAAGTGAATTGAAGATGATTTGAAGATTTTATGTCATTATTTTATAATATATATATGGTATATGATGATAGATATAGGTGTATGCATATTTACAATTCCTACGTATGTGCTCTGTTGGTGTGTCTTCCAATCCATCACAGTTCATTTGCTTGATGCTTAAATTCTCCCAATATTGTCTATGGAAGACCTTCAAACTAACTTAAGTGACTCTTCAACGTAGCATCATTATCTTCTAAAAGTACCTTTGGTGTTGGCACAGCAAGATGTCCCAGGTATAATCAATATCTCCCCTGTTACCAACCTGGACAAAAGATTTAAAAAGTCAATAACTTCCTGTACTCCATGAAAGGCTCAACTCCGGGGATTTCACCAGGTCAGGTTTGGCCCCTCTCTCCAATACGCCAACAGAGGAAAGAGATGCACCCCATGGGACAAAGTCAACATGTCAGCCCATCTTCAGGACACACACACCATGAGCTTCAGGTTTGTCAAGCAGTCTTGGTCACAGGCTCAGCGTGGTCAGGTGTCACCTGGCCACCACAAGAAAGGCACTGTGGCTTGTGGGCTAGCTCTAACACATGTCACAGATGATATTGATCAGTCCCTTCTTTTCTGAATTCCCAGCTGTCGGCAAGGTGACTACAGAGAAAATAACTCAGAGCAAAGACAAAAAAAAAGGGGGAGGCAAAGATGCTAACCTTTTCTCCTGCTTTAGTTCCCCTAGGGATATGCTCAGGCCCAGGTAAGGAGCATATGGTTTTCAGCAAGAGCAGTCTCTAAGTACCTGTTATTTTCAGAAGTTGCAAGTCAAATTCTTGCATAGTTTGTTAGTGGGAGATCAATCTCCATAATGTTTGGGGAAATTAATGTTAGAATGTTTATCAATATAGAAAGTAATCATACCTATTATCTCACCAATTTCATTCTTTAGAATCTAACATAGCAGGATCAAAATCAGAAAAGTGTAAGACATACCTATGAAAACTTTGTTTCAATATTGATTATATTGGCAGAAAAATGGAAGCAGAGTATCCACCAAAGGGAAGAGTAAATAAGTTAAATTATATACAGAGGATAGAATGTTACGCACCTCTTTTTTGTGTGTGAAAATTACATGGGCAAGATAATGAGTACATTTCTTATCAAGCATTGTAGCCTCCTCCTTTGTTTCCCCTTCCCACCCCTTCCCATCCTCACCCGTCCCTCCAGCCCAATCCTACTCCCCCCTACAACCAAAGTTGTAAAGTTCATTTTCAACGTAACGACTTGCACATCTCATTGTTGCAATGGGTCCACCTGTATCCCTAGTTAAATGACTTGTTTTTTCCCTTCCCCTCCAAAAATTATACCGACATCAAATACAGTAAAAGCAGTTTAGAAAGCAACAAAGAAATCGTTTTATAAATATGTTAGAAACAATCACAAGAAAGAAAAAACATTTGAATACATATCTTAAGGGTTCATTTCTCTAACATCAACTTATCTGACCTTTTCTGCTTGACTCAGACATATACTAGTTATTGCAAATAAGGGAAACCATGGGACCTATGTTTCTTTGGGCCTGGCTTACTTCACTTAATATAATTTTTTCCAAGTCTTTCCATTTCCTAACAAATGGGGCAATGTCATTCTTTCTGATGGAGGCATAGAATTCCATTGTGTCTATATACCACATTTTCTTGATCCATTCATCTACTGAGGGGCATCTGGGTTGGTTCCATACCTTAGCTATGGTAAATAATGCTGCAATAAACATAGTTGTGCTGGTAGCTTTAGTGTGGTCTTGTTTGTAAACATTTGGGTAAATGCCCAAAAGTGGGATTGCTGGGTCATAGGGGAGCTCTATGTGGAGTCTTTTGAGGAACCTCCATACTGCTTTCCAAAGTGGTTGAACAAGTTAACACTCCCACCAACAATGCAGTAAGGCTCCCTTCTGTCCACATCCCATCCAGCATCTGTTGTTATCAGAGTTCTTGATTATAGCCATTCTAACTGGAGTGAGGTGGTATCTCAATGTTGTTTTGATTTGCATTTCTTTTATGGCTAGGGAGGTTGAACATTTCTTCATGTGTCTATTGGCCATCCTTCTTTCCTCTTCAGAGAAGTTTCTCTTTAAGTCTTTAGCCCACTTATTTATTGGGCAGTTGTTTCTTTGAAGATTTGTTGTTGGGGGATTTAATTTTTTGAGTTCCAGGTATATTTTAGATATGAGACCCTTGTCTGTTGTATGGCTAGTGAAGATCTTCTCCCAATCCGTGGGCTTTCTATTGATCTTGCTAGCTATGTCCTTTGCCATGCAGAAGCTCTGCAATTTCATGCAATCCCATTTGTCCAATCTTTCTTTGATTTGTTGTGTTTCTGGGTTTCTATTAAGAAAATTTCAGCCTGGGCCAAGGAGACCTAGGGTTTCTCCTATTCCATCCTGTAATGTTTTCAGAGTGTCTGCTTTGACTCGGAGGTCTTTGATCCATTTGGAGTTGATTCTGGTGCAGGGTGATATATAAGGATCTAGTTTAGTTTTCTACAAGTAGTTAACCAATTTTGCCAGCACCATTTACTGAAGAGGCTGTCTTTCTTCCATTCTATTTTTTTAGCTCCTTTATGGAAGATTATATGGCTATATAGGTAGGTTAATTTCTGGGTTTTCAATTCTATTCCATTGGTCCTAAGGTCTGTTCTCGTGCCAGTACCAAGATGTTTTGGTTACTATGGCTTTGTAGTAGAGTTTGATATTTGGTATTACTATTCCTCCAGCTCTGTTCTTTCTGTTGAGGATCGTTTTTGCTATTCAGGGTCTTTTATTGTTCCATATGAATTTTTGGATTGCCTCTTCTATTTCCTTGAAGAATGAGGTTGGAATATTGATAGGTATCACATTGAATTTGTAGATAGCCTTGGGAAGTATTTATGTACCTCTTTTATAAACATGAGTTATAACTGGTTGTGATACAGTGTGAGATATATAGCTTGCTGTAATATGAAAGCTAACTCTTCTATGCTTCTATTTTAACTTGTCATGAAGGAGGAATTTTTAACACCTGTGAACTCAAAGGTATGGGAATGGTGCCAGATCTTCTTTGGCCTATTTAAATGAGTAGAATAGTGTGTGTGTGTGTGTGTGTGTGTGTGTGTGTGTGTGTGTGTGTGTGTGTGTGTGTGTGTGTGTGTGTGTGTGTGCGTGCGTGTATCAAGATTCCTTTTTATTTAAAAAAATAAAACATAAGGAAAAGCAAATAAGCATTAATCCAAGTAACAACTGAACTTTGATTTAAACAGTTTTTTTTTCTATATAGGCAATCGTATAATAGAAGATAAACATTGTAGGGGAAAGTGTTGGAGTTACAGGTATGTACTACCACACCCAACCATGCGACAGCTTATTTACTCAGACTTCTCTGGGGAGCCTGAGATCTAAACCTTCACTGAACAGCAGGCAGTCAGCCACACTGAGCCCATATTTTAAATTAAGACCCACAATGGTGAGTTAGAGACGTCTTACTTCTACCCACTCTCACAATGAGAAAAACACTCAACTCCTCAGTTGACGGGGACAGAACATTCACCTTGTAGTCTCATAGACTTCCCTGTAACTAAGTTTGCACTTGGCTCCTTACTACAAAAAGTACAGCCATATAGAAATTTTATGGAACTGGGGACAAAACAACTCTGGGAAAAAGTACCTGAAGTCATTATATTTTGGTGATTTAAAAATAAATGAACAGAGCTTTTCAAAGATATGGGCACTAAAGCCAAATGGAAAAGAAAGCTGAAATGAGAAAAAGGTTCATCCTTTACCCACAGCAGAAGGACTTTCTGCCCAAAGTAATTTCCGTTTTCCGGGTGAGTGGGTTTGCATTATGGCCACACTAATGCAATAGTTCTATGTATGAGTAATTTTTTTTTTTTAGTTCCACTCAGCAATTCTAACTCCACTGATCAAGCCTTCCTGTGGATGAAATAGTATGTTTACTCTTATCAAAAATGCATTTCCATATGAGACTAATTTGTGACAAACAAAAAAAGAAACCATTACTACTAAAGATGACATAAACAAAACCCTGGTTATACTCAGGGACCCAAAAGCTTTCAGGAATCACTTATTATGTGGGTTTAAGTAGAATTTGCTGTTGGCACAATAGACCTAAGCCATTTTTTTATTTGTTGTTTTATAAGTGTGAGGCAGAAAGTACACTTTGCCTGAAGCCTGATGTTATATGAACAGGAAAGCTAATATTTCTCCTCTTTCTCTGAATTCATTTCTCTTTCTGGGATTGCAGCAGGGCTAAGAGGCAGCCACTGTCTGCTGTCCAATCACATGATGTGGTTTAGGACCTGGTGTGTGGGGCACGCATTTGTCACTAGCTCTAGCTTAATTATTCTGAATAATTTAGTTTAGTGGGGGTGGAATGGAAGGATCCGGTCCCCCACACACACACACACAAAACTTAAAAGTTTTAAGTTTCATCTAAGGTTGCAAGCATTGAAACTTCTATTGATGAATATGCGGTCTTGCCTGACTTAACTTACATTTTAATTTGGAGACTATCCTAGCCAAGTGAGTATTATTGTTTAACCAAAACAATGCACACACAAAAATAAAATAATTAAAATAGCTTGGCACCAGTGTCTCATGCCTGTAAATCCTAGCTACTTAGGAGACTGAGGTTTGAGGATCCTGGTTTGAAGCCAGCCCAGGCAAGAAAGTCCTTAAGATTCAAATCTCCAAGTAAGCACTCAAAAAGCCAGAAGTAGAGCTATAGCTCAAGTGGTAGAGGGCTAACCTTGAGCAAACAAAGTAAAATAAAGCTCAAGGACAGTGCCCAGGCTCTGAGTTCAAGTGTCAGGACTAGCAGACACACCAAAAATTTAAGACAACCAAAAACCAGTGTATACACACACACACACACACACACACACACACACACACACACACACACACACTTACATATACGAAAACACATACAGATAGAGAGATTTATATACATACCTTCACACACAGCCCTATCTTGTATGTTGGTTATTGATAGCTAGAAACATGCTTATTAAGCATGTTATTAGATACGTTAGACACTGTGTAGACATCATAGAGTGTGCTTCCACAAATGAAGGTTGCTATAACATCACTAGGCCATATAATCTTCTGGAGCCATAGGTGTTTATGAAGTCTGTCACTGATTTGTGTTATATTGAATATAGTATATGCCTCTCCTTTATAGATACAAATATAATATATACTAAATTGTAAATATAGACATGGACACATATATATGCATGTATCTACATGTGTGTATTATGTATGCATATACGTGTGTGTGTGTGTGTGTGTGTGTGTGTGTGTGTGTGTGTGTGTGTGTGTGTGTGTGTGTGTGTGTGTGTGTGCGCCAGTCTTGGGGCATGAACTCAGGGCCTAATGGTGTCCCTGACCTTTTTTAGTCAAGGCTGACACTCTACTACTTGAGCCACCACTCTACTTCTAGCTTTCTGGTGGTTAACTGGAGAGAGGAGCCTCAGGGACTTTCCTTCCTGGGCTATCTTCAAAGTTTGACCATCAGATCTCAGCCTCCTGAGTAGCTAGGATTACAGGTTTGAGCCACCAGCTGCAGATACATTTGAAACTAAGTTATAGACATACTTTGCTTTTGCCACTAAATTTTTTCAAGTCCATTTTTCCTGAGAGAAGAACATGTTTTATATAACAACAATACACATTATCAAAATCCAAAAATTGTCATTGCTATTTTACTATTTTGTTTTATTTTGCGCTTGTACCTGAGGCCTTATCAGTGTCCTTTAACTTTTTCACTCAAGGTTCATACTCTACTACCTTTGAGCCATAGCTCCACTTCTGGTGTTTTCCCTTTTCTTTTTTGTTTTTATGGTTGATTGAAAATAAGAGTCTCACAGATTTTCCATCCTAGACTGGCTTTGAACCACAGTCCTCAGATTTTGACCTCCCAAGTAGCTAGGATTACAGGTGCCCAGCCTGATATTTGAACCTACAAAGCTTCCTTAAATTTAACCAAGTTTTCCACATGTGAATATCCTTTAGAGAAAAAGGGGAAAAAGCAGTTCCTGGATCAGCCATGGCATTGCTGTCACTTCTCCACAGACTCTTTCAATCCTTTTTGATGGATACAGGCAGTTGCTTTGCACAGTGCTTCTTCACTTGAGCTCCTCTGGTGTTTCCTCAGGATTGGACTTAGGTCTCATATTCTTTATGGGAAAACCTACAGGATTGACATTTTATCCTTGTCAGGGTAAAAGAGTAGATGAGTGAGAACCCAGTCCCCTGGGACAGTATCTTGGCCTAGTGAGTGGAAACCATAGGCAAAAAAGAATGTTTTCAGAACATCTTGCCTGTGTCCCTCCCTGAACTTTTCTAGTTTCCATAACCTTCCTGTCACCTTGGGGAGAGGCTTACAGAGGGATCTGATTAGGAATTAACCAATAGGAATGTTGTGAGACCCAGCCAATAAAAGTGTTCCCTTCCCAAACTCCTAATTATACTAGGGGACAACCAATCATTTCACAGCCTAGGATATGAGAACCCCTGGACTCAGAGTTATGGAGACATAGCTACAGAGACACAGAGATACAGAGACAGCAGCCTGAAGGATGGATGACTCATGGAGAGAACATGTAAGTGCATTCAGAGGTGGTAGCCGCAGAGGCGGCAATGTGGTGACAGGGCCCTTTGAGCTAGATGCTTCTCTTCTCAATAAAAGTCTTCACACTTTCCCTCCATTGTCCTGGACTTGGTTGGTTGAACTTCTGAGACATAGGCCTGAGGAGGACACAGTAGTGCTGACCACAGCTGTAACACTGGCAGGCATGGTCTAGCGAGATGCCTGGTTTCACTAATGATTCTTTTCTCCTTCTTCCATCCCACAATACTTTCTTGAGAAGGCACTTTTCCTCCTTTTCTTGTTGGAAATGAAGTTTGAACTCTAGATCTTGTTCTTGCTAAGCTGGCATTTCCTTCTTGCAGTCCAATATTTTGTAATGGCTTTGGCAAGTGATAAAAATGGAAATTACTTTAATGGTAATAACTTTACTCATCAGTGTTATGAGAATTCAGTGGAAAACATTTCACCTCTTTATTTATAGAGTGAATGCAGATGATCCTACTGCAATTAAACTAGTGCCATAATTCAGCAAACTGTTGAGAGACCCATGTATTACAGTACACTAAGAGCAACTCCTTGAGAAAACCAGGAAGAAGCAAAGGTGAGGCTGAGAGCACACCGGTACTGTGGTTATTTAAACTCAGGATAACAAAGGCAGACCTGTGTTGTCTTAAATGTTTAAGATGCATGTTTCTTCCAACTAGACAGAGAGACTATCGATTTCAAATTAAATGATGACTAATTACTTTTCACACTCTATTTCCTTCAAGTCTCTGGAGTGACTAGTTCTTTGTTTTACCGAACTTTATTTGAATCATAAAGCTTTCTGTTTTATGCTGCATAATCTCTCCATCTCGCAGGATGTTCTCTGCCTTAGACTTGGAGGATGTAAAATTCCTCATGGGTAGCGAACAGAGTATTAGAAGTAATGGAATTCCTACTGGGCAGAAAATATGAAATTATGTGTCCCAACCAGAAATACATTAATTCAGCTCTCCCAAGATCACCTAAAAACTACTTGTGGCTGGATCCCAGTAGGATGTGGTTTATAGAGCCTTTAGTAGCCAAGAGGCTATATCACCTCAATGATCAGTGGGAGCACTGTAAAAACTTGATCCATTTGTATGGAGCTTCTCTGGCTCATCAAAAGACAGCAGCTCAGGAGGGCAGGCCCCCACCTTGGCTGAGCACTGCAGCCCCCTGCCTCCCATGCCAAGAGTCTGGGCTGGCATTCAAGGCTTTTTATAAGCCCACTTGGTGAGTCTAGCGGGAAGCCAAGGCTGGAAGCCACTGCCGTGCGAGGTTTTTTATTTCCTCCTTCATATTTAAGAAATATTCTAGTCTCCCTGTTCATGTGGATTCCTGTGGTTCTCTATATATTTAAGATTCTCTAGCTGGACACCATTGCCTCACTCCTGTAATCCTAGCTACTCAGGAGGCTGGTTTTGTCGTTCAAATCTAAATAGGGCAGCAAAGTCTGTGAGACTCTTATCTCCAATTAACCACCAAAAAACAAAACCAAAAACCAGAAGTGGAGTTATGGTTCAAGTGACAGAGCATTTAGCTTTGAGCACAAAAGCTTAGGGACAGCACTGAGGACCTGAGTTCAAGCCCTGGCATGCACACATGCACACACACACACACACACACACACACAAACACACACACACCTCCTTTTATACATGTTAGTTGGTAAGTAAATAAAAACCCATCAACCCTTCTGACCATTAAGAATTGCTAAAACTTCAGAATCTAATGAGCAAGAAGAGTGTGCTACTGCAGTTTCACTTTAGCAAATAATGAGTTTGAAGCACCTCATTTTCCCCAGTCAAGTTCTACCACAGATGTTGCATCCTCACTTGCCATGGTGTATGTTTCCATCACAGTGACACACGTTGTGATCATGGTAGCAGCCAACGGAGCTGGTCCTGAGGCCAGGGAGGAACAGGGGACACGAGAAACAAAAATCAGGAACTCTGAAATAAACATTGTATTAGAAGTGAGCAAACTCCTTTCTTTTACTGAAGACACACTCCTTGATTGAGCAGGGAAACGATGACCTGCTCTCTTCCCATTTTCCTGTGCTCCAGAAAACTATGGTGTCTCAAGGATCAATCACACATACCTTCAAGACAACTGCCTGGTCCACCTTCTTTCTTCTTTCACTTGGAGGGTGGTCATTAAAAGTCACAAAAAGGCTGGAGGATATGACTTAAGTGGTAGAATACTGATCTAGCAAGCTCGACACTGGCTTGAGTTCAATCCCTAGTACCAAAATTTAAACAAAGAAGTCTAACAAAAAGCTGGTTACAATGACATACCTATAGTCCTACCAACATGGGAAGCGCAGACTGGTTAGGAGGCTAACCCAAGACTTGGAGAATGTAAAATACCCAATAGTTGGGTATGACAGAGTACACCAGTCATTCCAGTTTAATGAGAAGCATAAATAGGAGAATTGCAGTCCAGGCCAGCCTGGTCAAAAAGTAAACCTTTTCTCAAATATAACTAGAGCAAAAAGTGCTGGAGGCATGGATCAGATTGTAGAAACCCTTCTAGAAAGCACCAATCATTGAGTTTTAAACCCCAGTCCTGCTTTCCACCACCACTGAAAACTGTGCCCAAGAGAAGTCTCTGTTGCCAGGACCCACAAGTTATTATTTCAAATTGAATGTCTCCAGTGGAGCTAATAACAGGAAAACACTATGATGGCAGGGATGCTGAGATGTCCCAGGAGATTAGAACAAAGGGGAACATTTATCCTAAGGGGTGTTTGTCAGAGTCCCCCACTTCATCTGCCTTAGCATTCATACCTGCTGAGCCAGCTTGTTCACATTTTCCCTATATGTCCCTGCTTCACCGGAGAACTACATCATTTTTGTCCTACATCATTCTTGCCCCGGGGTCTCTGCCTGAAATGCTAATTCTGGGATCTGAGACAAGAATCTAAGGGTTGGTAATCCCCTTTTGCTTCTTCTTAGGGATCTTCTCAAGACACTCATCAACCATCAGTGAGAGTCCTGCAATCATTCTAATTGTAATAGCTCAATTTAGGGAGTGTTTCCCAGCAACCAAAGTATATAACTGATAAAACTTTAAGTAGAAAAGCATCCAGTTTAAAATAGCTAGAGTAGAGCAAGGATTAGAGAGTCTAAGAGGCTCTAAAACTGTGACCATGTCTTCTTTTTATTTATTTTATTTTATTATTTTTGTGCCAGTTTTGGGGCTTGAACTCAGGCCTGGGAACTGTCCCTGAGATTTTTTTTTCCCCCTCAAGGCTAGCACTCTACCATTTGAGCCACAGCTCCATGTCTGTTCACTTTTCTTTTGTTCTGTTTTGTTTGGGGTGGTTAACTGGAGATAAGAGTGTAACAGACTTTCTTGACCAGGCTGGCTTCAAACCACAGTCCTCAGATCTCAGCCTCCTGAGTAGTTAAGATTACAGGTAGGAGCCCCTGCCACCTGCCCCATGGCCATGTCTTCTAAGGAAGCCATTATAGGAAATGATTCTAATCCATGGTTTAGTTCAGCACTCACCCTCACACTTACCCTTGGAAATGTCTATTGGCTTAGAAATGACCACATTTTGTTCTAGGGTCTTCTCAAAGAATGAGTTGCTTCTGTAGTTGAAATGGATTAAGACAGTGCCCACCACTGCAGCAGAATAAGGAAGTATGGAGCCCTACTTTCTGCCAGCTGCCATTTTATGACAAGGAGTGAAAGCTGAACTTGAAGCCAATTAGAAGAACAATAGCAGGTTTCAAACAGACAGCCATGGGACCAATGTTATTCGTGGGCAAATAAACAGCTGCCTAAATAAATGATTTCAAAGCTACTAGAAGGACTTCCCCCAAACAATGTCTCCTGCTCCTTGCCTGACTTGAAATTTCCTTGAAAGAGAAAGGTACTCTGGTTCAGTATTTGAATGAAGACTTAAAATGCAAACCTCTGGGACTGGGTTATTTATAGAGTTACATCCAGTGGTTGATAGAATATTTCCAAGTAGCAGGTTGATAGAGAGAGAGACAGAGACAGAGACAGAGACAGAGACAGAGACAGAGACAGAGAACAAAGAGGGCTATAGGAGGTATAGAAAAGGAACATCAGATGTGAACAGATTGCTACCAAGAGAGGTTGTGGAGGCTACTTCTCTGCAAAGCATTTGGGCTGAGTTAGTTTGCCTAATTCACTGGAAATAAGTCAGGGGCCCTATGAGATTTATCAAGGATTTAAACATTTATCTCCGTATTTACTTTATACTGTGCATTTCTGTAACGGTTAGGAGGGGTACAGATTCATGTAATTGGTACCACCATTAACTCCTTCTGCTGTATTCTTTTGTGGTCATCCAGTCTATAACCTCTGACAATGTTTGTTCTATCCCTCAGGATTTCAGTTTGTCTTTTTATTAAATATGAATATTCATTAAATGACATAAACAGTATGTAAACTTTCAAGACCATCTTAAACATTCACCTAAATTGTTGAATTGGTAGTTTATTCCTTTTTTATGGCTGAGTATCATTCCACAGCTATCTTTGTTCATTTATTAGTTGAGGCATTTGGACAGCAAAAGTGATTGTCTTGCTCCTAACTGAGAGGAAAGTATGCAGTTTTTCATCCTGGAGTAGGACGTTAGTTATGTTTTTGTAGATACCTTTTACCAATTTGAGGAAATCCCTTTCATTCTTATCCCAATGAAAGCTTTCACTATGAATTTCACTATGAATAAGTGTTGAAAATTATATAATCTTTCAAAATTAAATGACTTATTTAATAGGATATGTGCTTTTCCTTTTTTAAATTGTTAAATTGATAAGTGATTTTTAAAAAAATACTTGGCAAATCTTGCATTCTTAGGAAAAACTGCATAGTATAGGATTTGATATTATTGATGAATATGCTAGAATATCTTGCTGTGGATCTTTTGGTCTATGTCTGTGAGGTGTATGGTTCCAATTTATCATACTGTTTTTGCATGTTTTTAGTACCAACATAAGGCTGGCTTCATAGAAAGACATAAAATGCTGCTTCCACATCTGTTCTATGAAGAGACTGGGTTATTTACTTCATGATGGGTGATTTTAACAGTTTGTGCTTCTTGAGAAATTATTCCATTAAATCTGTGGTCTTGGCTTTATATATAGTATATTATATTCATATTTATATGTTTATATTTATATATTATATTTATATTATATAAAGTCATTACTAGTGTTTCCTTATATTCGGTTAATGTCTATGGGGTTTGTAAAATTTTTCTCTTTTAATTTATGATACTAGTGATTGATTCTACTTTTCTTCCTTCTTTCTTTCATTCCTCCCTTCCTTTCTTCCTTCCTATTCTTCATTCTCTCTTTTTCATCATTTTTACATAGGGCTTAATGATTTTATTATTTTAAAAAAACCAAGCTTTTCCTTAGATTTTTCTGCTTTAAAATTCACTGATTCCTGTTTTTTATTATTTTCTTTCTTGTTTACTTCTAGTCTGTTCTTATTTTCTTAAAGAGACAGTGTAGATCAATGACTTGGGAGGTTTCTTTTTTCCCTCTTTACATCAGCATTTAATGGTGAGTTTTGCCCTGAGATCTTGCTTTGCAGAGATCACAAGTTACCCTTCATAGCCTTCTTTCCAAGCTAAAGGTTTGAAAGCCACATTCACTAAGAGAAACAAGCACACTATGCTTCCTCTAGCTGACTCATAAATGGCTGCTCTCTTTTTCTTTTTTTTTTTTCCTTTTTTTTTTCTTTGTCGGTCATGGGGCTTGAACTCAGGGCCTGGGCGCTGTCCCTTGAGCTTTTTCGCTTAAGGCTAGTGCTCTACCACTTTGGGCCACAGCTCCACTTTTCATTTTCTGGTGGTTTATTGGATATAAGAGTTTTACAGACTTTCCTGCCCAGGCTAGCTTTGAACTGTGATCTTCAGGTCTCAGCCTCTTAATTAGCCAGGATTACAGGCATGAGCCACTGATACCTAGCCTGGCTGCTCATTTTAAAAACAAATTTTTAGAGAATCTCCTGACAAAGAAAATGCCTCAAATTGCTCGCGCTGATTCAAAATTTTGGCAAAGTAGCAGGGTATAAAATTAACCCTCGATGAGAAGAACACAGATGAAATCAGGAAAGCAACTCCTTTTGTAATAGGCCCACAAAAAAAAAAAAAACCTAGGAATTAACTAAAGAAGTGAAGGACCTTTACAATGAAAACTTTAAAAACCTGAAAAAGGAAATCAAAGCAGAACTTAGAAAGTAGAAAAACCTCCTATGCTCCTGGATGGGGAGGATTAACATCATGTGATACCTATCAATATTCCAACCTCATTCTTCAATGAAATAGAAGAAGCAACCCAAAAATTCATCATGAACAATAAAAGACTCTGAATAGCAAAAACAATCCTTAACAGAAAGAACAGTGCTGGACCAAATTTCAAACTCTACTACAAAGTCATAGTAATCAAAATGGCTTGGTACTGGCACAAGAACAGACCAGAGGACCAATGGAATAGAACTGAAGAGTCAGAAATGAAACCACAGACCTATAGCCACCTAATCTTTGATAAGGGAGCTAAAAAATTAGAATGGAAAAAAGATGGATTTTTCAATAAATGGTGCTGGCAAAATTGGTTAATCACCTGTAGAAAACTAAAGCTAGATCCTTATATATCACCTTGCACCAGAATCAACTCCAAATGGATCAAAGACATTAAAATCAAAGCAGACACCCTGAAAACATTATAGGAAGGAATAGGAGAAACTCCAGGGCTCCTTGGCACAGGCCAAAATTTTCTTAATAAAGACCCAGAAACACAACAATTCAAAGAAAGGTTGGACAGATGGGATTACATGAAACTGCAGAGCTTCTGCATGGCAAAGGACATAGCTAGCAAGATCAATAGAAAGCCCACAAATTGGGAGATCTTCATTAACCTCCATACTGCATTACAAAGTGGTTGAACAAGTTTACACTCCCACCAACAATGCAGTAAGGTTCCCTTCTGTCCACATCCCCTCCAGCATCTGTTGTTATTAGAGTTCTTGATTACAGCCATTCTAACTGGGGTGAGGTGGTATCTCAATGTTGTTTTGATTTGCATTTCTTTTATTGCTAGAGAGGTTGAGCATTTCTTCATGTGTCTATTGGCCATCCTTCTTTCCTCTTCAGAGAAGTTTCTCTTTAAGTCTGTAGCCCACTTATTTACTGGGCAGTTGTTTCTTTGAAGATTTGTTTTTGGGGGACTTAATTTTTTAAGTTCCAGGTTTATTTTAGATATGAGACCCTCGTCTGTTGTATGGCTAGTGAAGATCTTCTCCCAATCCGTGGGCTTTCTATTGATCTTGCTAGCTATGTCCTTTGCCATGCAGAAGCTCTGCAATTTCATGCAATCCCACTTTTGGGCATTTACCCAAATGATCACAAAGAAGACCACACTAAAGCTACCAGCATGACTATGATTATTGCAGCATTATTTACCATAGCTAAGATATGGAACCAACCCAGATGCCCCTCAGTAGATGAATGGATCAAGAAAATGTGGTATATATACACAATGGAATTCTATGCCTCCATCAGAAAGAATGACATTGCCCCATTTGTTAGGAATTGGAAAGACTTGGAAAAAATAATATTAAGTGAAGTAAGCCAGGCCCAAAGAAACATAGGTCCCATGGTTTCCCTTATTTAACTAGTGTATGTCTGAGTCAAGCAGAAAAGGTCAGATAAGTTGATGTTAGGGGAATGAACCCCAAGATAAGTATTCAAAATTTTTTTGTTTTTTTTCCTTTCATGCAATTGTTTTTGTTTTTGTTTTTGTTTTTGTTTTTTGTCAGTCATGGGGCTTGAACTCTGGGCTTGGGCACTGTCCCTCAGCTTTTCAGCTCAAGGCGAGTGCTCTACCACTTAAGCTACCGCACCACTTCCTCATGCAATTGTTTCTAACACATTTATAGGATTATTTCTTTGTTGCTTTTTATGTCCCTCCCCCACATTGTAACCCCTGCTTTCACTGTATTTGATGTTGGTATAATTTGTGGAGGGGAAGGGAAAAAACAAATCGTTTAACTAGGGATACAGGTGGACCCATTGCAACAATGAGATGTACAAGTCATCATGTTGAAAAACGAACTTTACAACTTTGGGGAAGTGGGGGGAGGATTGGGTGGGGGGTGAGATGGGAAGGGATGGGAAGGGGAAACAACGAGGAGGCAACAATACTTGATAAGAAATGTACTCGATATCTGGCGCATGTAAGTGTAACCCCTCTGTACGGTATTCTCACAATTAAAAAAAAAATGGGCTGATTAAAAAAAAAAGGGTAGAGTTGTGGCTCAAGTGGAAGAGTGCTAGCCTTGATCAAGAACACCTCAGGGACAGTACCCAGGCCCTGAGTTCAAGCCCAAGGGACAGGCACAAAAAGAAAAAGAAAGAAAGAAAGAAAGAAAGAAAGAAAGAAAGAAAGAAAGAAAGAAAGAAAGAAAGAAAGAAAGAAAGAAAGAAAGAAAGAAAGAAAGAAAGAAAGAAAGAAAGAAAGAAAGAAAGAAGAAAGAAAGAAGGAAAGAAAGAAAGAAGGAAAGAAGAAAGAAAGAAGGAAAGAAAGAAAGAAGGAAAGAAAGAAAGAAGGAAAGAAAGGAAGAAGGAGAGGGGGAGAGAGAAGGAGAGGGGGGAGAGAGGAAGGGAAGGAGGGAGGGAGGGAGGGAGGGAGGGAGGGAGGGAGGGAGGGAGGGAGGGAGGGAGGGAGGGAAGGTAGGCAGGCAGGCAAAGAAAGAAAAGCCAATGTCTATTGTAGTAGTATGACAAACTTCATACACACATACACACACACAATCAATGCTTAGCTTTTGAACAAGTGATTATTAATCATTCCTCCAAACTCTTCTGTGACAGAAGATATATTGTGAACCTCTCTTTACAAAAGGAAATCGAGTCTCTCACAAGAAACCTCCTTGAGTTGGAGTAACCAAAGACTCAGTACAGGCCCCAATTCAAATGGCACAAGGGGAAAAATGGATCCCCTGTGGATATTCCTATGTTCCTTTCATTAATCCTTAATCCATTTGGTAAGCCCCAGACATTGCCGGGAGCTTTAAATGAATCAAATAGCCAATCTTATTGCACCCATTTGTTTCCCAGTGTTTCTAAAGGAAAAAAGTAAAGGATGCGTCAGGATTTTGATTCTAAACCCAGGGGGCTGCAGACTGTTGTAACAAGTACTTTCCCCTCTCTCCTACCTTGTTACACAGGACACATTCCTGCCACATTATCTATTTGGGAAATTATGGCCAAGCTTCTCTTTACTAACTGATATCAAAATCAATATAAGCAATAACAAATTTGTATAATTACTCAGATGGATATAGGAGGACTCAATCTTTACATCAGGCCCTTAAATCCAATATTTTGTCCCAGTGGTATGGCTGAGTCCTTCTGGTCTCTCAATTGTCCTTTGCCCCCTTCACTATGTCATGAAAAGGGACAATAAGGAAACTCCTTGCGAACACAGAAATCAAGATATTTTTCTTTACTACTACAACTCTAACTTGATCTTTATGTTGGGCATGTTTCCAAACTTATGAATAAGCAAATTAAAGTGTATTTATTATCACTGAGCAGGTCCTTTCTGCCATGTAGAAGATTATAGAGTGACAAATGTTCCAAGATTTTGAATCTAGTAACAAAGGAGTTAAGGTTTTTTTAGTTAACATTTAAAGCATTCATAACCTCATTAAAATTTTGTAGGTGACTTAGAGGGCTCCCCTGAAATCTCACAGCAACTCCACTATAATCACCATATTTGGGCAACGGATGAGCAGAAGTGACAGTGGATAGAGAATTTGGTTAAGTGAATATCAGCTAATTAAGACTGTACTCTCTGGACAGAGTGTTAGTCACTGGAAAGAATTTTAATATTGGCAAGAATGACGATCTGTCACCTGAGACACTCTGTCCTCACTGGCCAGTCTGAAACATCTCCATTGTGCCTGAAGTATACTCCTGGTATATTGATTGTTACCCTCTGGGTCACCCTACAGAGAAAACATGATGCTTAGTAAAGCTGCTATGAGCATGATCCTGGGAGCTGCCAGAATCAGAATATCTGCTTACTGGGGAAAGCGTCAACTTGTCTTTCTCAAAGAAACTCTGATTTCCCAGTGATTGGTTCGTGCTTGCCCTGCTAATTACTCAGACAGCATTGTGTTACAATTTTTCCCTTGCCAACCATGACTTGCGGAGAACCAGAGATAGCTGGGAGCTTATTTATATCCTACATGATAGAAATAGAAAAGACTAAGAAAAGACAATCACTAGTATTCATGCCTACCAGGAGCCTCGTGAGGGACAATCACCCTGCCTCTTCATCCTCATGGACATTCCCTGCTCAGATGCCCTTCAGACTTTTCTTTTCTTGTGACTATAGGTTTTTCAGTGACAGCATGACACAGTAGAATTGAACGGGCTCCTATTGTTACCCAGTGCTGTCTTGCTGACAATTTTTATTCTACTTCTCTCTCTTCTCTGGCTCCCTTGGCCTTGGAGAAAACCATCCAAGCCAACAGAACTTCCACTTATGAATCTCACCTGTGGTCAGTAATAAATACATCCTTCACACATTCCCCAGTCACAGATCAGCTAATTCATAGCAACATCTATGCAGTCAGGACAGACTGTATGTTATTTTAATTTAGATGTATGTAGATGCTCCTGTATCTTTTTTTCCCCTGCATATCTTTCTACATAAGCCAGTCTATGTTGCCATTTCACATCTTTCAGCCAAAGTTTCATGGCACAGGTTAGTTTGATAAGTTCAGAAACTTAAATGTCACCTTAAGATCTATTCATCTCTGTAAGAGGTATTCATCTTAGCTAACTTAGCAATAGATGGAATAGATAGATAGAATGGATAGATAGATAGATAGATAGATAGATAGATAGATAGATAGATAGATAGATAGATAGATAGATAGATAGATAGATAGATAAAAAGAAAGATGGAACACCTATATGTTCATTTATATTGAGATTTAGGTGCAGCTAAGGAGCTATGGCTAGTTATTTATTAAGGTTCAGCCTTACTGGAGAAAAGTTGAGATAGAAAGGAAGTTTGATGATAAAACATCAGAAAAAGCAATACTAGATGCTTCCAAGACAACCATTTTCAAAAGGGAGGATTTGCTCCCTGTAGGGTATTTGGCAATGTCAGGATATATTTTTGGTTATAACAGTGGAAAAAGAGTTGCTATTGGCATCTACTAGTAGAAGCCAAGATGCTGCTAGGCACAAGCCCTTGATCCAAATGTGAATAGAGCTGAAGCTCAAAAGTACCGTCTATGAGGTTTGTCTTTATCGTTTTTTTTTTCTTTTCTACTTCTGAGTGTAGCACAGAAGCATAACAAACACAACTACTCAATAAATCAAATCAAATCATTAATTTCTGTATGGAACCAACAAAACGCTAGCTATCAAATGGTACAGTTGTTCCATCAAATTAGCTGTGAATGGCACATTTATTCTTCCTCTGTGTGAGAGGTGACAGCATCATTTAACACTTCTTTTCCTTTCTTGTGTGCATGAGAGAAAAGAGAACTGGGGGAAAAGATTAAGGGTCAGACCAAGCTACCAAAGAGCAAAAAGAACATCTATGCCCTCCATTCTAGATCTATCCACATGAGATGATTATGGCTAAATAGTTCATTGAAGTCTTCAGGGATAGAAAGATACACATCTTTAAGGGGAGTTCTATTGTAAGCCAGAAGTGCCTCTCCAAAATGTGTTTGGACTGAAAAGAAGGAGCTGGGTGGGGTAGGGGTCAGGGCTGTGGGGTCAGAGTCATCTGGAAGACACATCATAGCAGAGCTGCTAACACTTCACATCCCAAAACATCTTCTTGCTATTCTTTCCTTGGTTGGGAAAGAATAGCAAGAAGATGTTTTGGGATGTGAAGTGTTAGCAGCCCTTCCAGATGATGGTGGTCCTGCCATTGACTTTCCCTAACTAGACCCATACCTTGAAATTCCTGACCCCTCAAAAGAGTCAAGCAAATTTATCCAAGCTAACACAACATGGCAAAGGGTCTCTGGCCCCACAGGGGACCATTCCCATAGAAGAAGGAGTGCCCAGATAGATGAAGGTCAGCCTGGGCTGAAAAAACTGACATCAATAGGTTTTCAGGGGTCTGAAGCAGCAGGTAGACTCAGAGGTGGGGGATCTGGATGAGTACCAGTTGTCCCAGGGAAAGGCTGTGGGACTCCAACCTCGTCCTCCACCTCCATTTCTGTAAAATGATCAAGTTGAGTTTAGAGATCATAGGTAATTTGCTTTCCAAATCTATAGCTGCCTAGTTTTGTCCTTCCTTCCTTCCCTCTTTCCCTCTTTCTTTCCTTGCTTTCTTCCTTCTTTTCCCCATCCTCAATGTTGAGGATCCAGTCTTAGCACATGCCACATAAGTAAACTACCACAGTTTATCATTTGCTTCTACTACCTTGAGTGTTTCCATCCTTTCTTCTTGATTTCGTGACCCATCAACACTCAGTTAAGAATCACTTTCATAGCAGGTGCTAGTGGCTCATGCCTGTCATCCTAGCTACACAGGTGGCTGAGATCTGAGGATATGGTTCAAAGGCTGTCTAATCAGCAAAGTCTGTGAGACTTTTATCTCCAATTAACCACAAAAAGCCAGAAGAAGAGTTATGGCTCAAATGGTAGAGCTAGCCTTGAGCACAAAAGTTCAGGGACAGTGCCCAGGTCCTGAATTCCAGCCTCAGACCAGCCAAAACAACAACAACAAAGTCTCTTTCACTGGTCTTCAGTTAAGCCCTTTGCCTTTGGAATCTGTCTTGCTAGAAATCGGCAGTGCTATCTTTTCTCATTATTGGGGAAATTATGAAATAATTCCTAACTAGATCACATGACTGTAGTGAGATGATTCTCCAACTGCCCCTCTATCAGAGGAATAAAATTGGTGGAACAGGAAAGGGGTTGTATGGATTGGCTGTGAGAAGCAGAAAATCTGCTTCAACAGCTAACAGCCTTTGATTACAAATTCTGGGATATATTTTCTTTTTTTTCTTTTTTTTTGTCGGGCTTGGGGGTTGAACTCAGGGCCTGGGCATTGTCCCTCAGCTCTTCAGCTCAAGGCAAGCGCCCTACCACTTGAGCCACAGCACCACTTCCGGATTTTTTCTGCTTATGTGGTGTTGAGGAATCGAACCCAGGGCCTCATGCATGTGAGGCAAGCACTCAACCACCGAGCCAACTTCCCAGCCCATGGAATATACTTTCTAGCCTTGAAATTAGCCACAGGAATTTGAGCAAATTCTTAAAATTGTATGCTGAAGATTATCTTCAAATTAATACTCTACATGTCTCTTTTCTCCCTTTGAACCTATTTTTATGTAGGAAGCTATTTCCTGGTATTAGTATTATTTGATCAAATATTCTTCACCTTTGCAACCCCGTGTCTAGTAAAATGGTAGAGACTGCAAGGTAGCAATTTTTTTTAATGAATGAAAAGCAATTCCGCTGTTTAAATGTTCTGTAACACAAAAGCTAGGTTGTGGCTTGGTAGAGATAGCTAGGGAATCTCCTGTTGACTCCCATATCAGAGAATGAAGTGGCTTGTGATGGTTTGGAGTGCGTGACATCCTGACTTCACTACTTCCGATCTCTGGAGCCTGGACCAATTATTTTGCCTCTCTGCATCTCAGTATGTCCAATGTAAAATGAGGACTTGGTGGGATGTCTTGGGGATCCTAGGTACATAGTTACATTAAAACATTATCAGTTATGATGTTCATTGCTGCATTGTTTACCATAGCCAAGGTATGGCATCAACCCAGATGCCCCTCAGTGGACGAATGGATCAAGAGAATGTGGTATATATCCACAATGGAATTCTACTCATTAACAGAAAGATCAGAAAGAATAATATTGTACCATTTGTAAGGAAATGGAAAGATTCAGAAAAAAATATTAAACGAAATAAGCCAGACCCAAAGAAACATAGCCTGGTTTGCCTCATTTGTGGTACCTAGAATGTGTCTATAAGTCTACAAGCAAACGCACTGCATGGTAAAAAAACAAATAAATAAAAATACACTGGGACATGATAATTTATACAGGTCTCTGGGTATTCACACTGAGTGAGACCAAAGAAGGACATTCTAGGAGAGGATCACAAAGGCACAATAGCTATGTGCATCTGGTTATATAAAATAATATTTATTGAAATGAACTCCAGGAAATGGAATCAAGAGGCTTTTTTCTTCTTTGTTGCTGTTTTTGTTTTCATGTCCTTATGTCTTGTTTGTTCATTTATCTCTCTTTGGGAGGATAAAAGGGTCACAGAAACGGTGGGACAAAGGATGAACAATATAAGATGATGCTAAGGGACATGAACCCCAAGATATAGACACAGGTGTTTTTTTCCTTGTTGCTGTTGTTTTTAATGTACTATGTGATTTTTTGTTTCTTTTGTATGTTCCTCCCTCAAGGTATAACCCCTGTTTTCACTGTATTTGATGTCAGTGCCCTAAACCTTGTATATACATTTTTCTAATTTGGGGAGGGGAAGGGAAATAACAAAATGATGAAATATGGATACAGGTTGACCCATTTTAACAATAAGACATACAAGTCACTATGTTGAAAATTAACTTTACAACTTGGGGGGAGGGAGGAAGGGAGGGAGGGAAGGGATAGTAGGGGGAAAACAAAGGAGGGGGTAACAATTCTCTATAGGAAATGTACTCATTACATTACTCATATAACTGTAACCCCTCTGTACAGTATCTTTACAATAAAAATTTTTAAAGGGTGAACAAATGAGGCAGTGATACTTATTGGACACTATGTTGAAAACTTGTGGGTGGAAATGGGAGAAAAAAAAACAGAGAAAGTGAAGGAAAGGTGGGAGACATTTTTCAAAAGAAGTATACTGTTTATCTGACTTATGTAACTGCAATCCCTCTGCACATCACCTTTACAATAACAATAATTTTTTAAAAATTGTCAGCTATTATTTGTTAGTCTATAAGAAGACTCTGTCATTCTACATCTTTACTAACAAAATTATTGTATTCCTGCTAATGGAATAATAATAATAATAATGCCAACCTATTAAGCAAGGCTCTAAGCTACTTCAAAGCTATCGGGAAAGTGGAATTAATGCAATGGTTCTCAATTAAGGGGCTGTTTGTCTTCAAGAGACTTTTTTTTTGGCTTTCACCATTTGAGTGTGCCAGCATCCAGTCAGAGATCATGAATGCCACTTGACATTCTACAATGCACAGGAAAGCCCTTCACAACAAAGAAGTTTCTGACCAAGTTGACAACATTGTCAACTTGGTATCACTGTGTATTTGGGACTCTCAAATGCCCAGAGCAACAATACCTGAGCCTTGCTGCCCCGTTGAAGGACTTGCCTCTCTCCTCTCTTGGCCTGATCATTTTATGTATGTAATGATGGAGTATGATTAGTAGGATTAACTGCCACCCTATTGTCCCAGGCCCATACAGACATCAGGCAAAATCCCAAGTATGTGCGAACTTGTTTGATGTGCTGGCAGGTCAATCCACTTACTATTATGGTCCCAACTGAAAAGCCCCCACCTCCCTTGACTTAGTGACTTTTTCATTAACCTCTGCCTCTTTGCTCATACCTCATATAAAAACCCAGCTCCTGTCCCAATTCTTCAGCACAACCTCCAAAGCCGCGGGAAGGTCTGTGTCCCTCACTGTTACTCAAAACAGTTCTTGCCTGTTAATGATCAAGTCTGGCCTATTCCTTTTCCATTCTCCTCTACTTTCCCAACACCCATAACTCCCTTACTTGGCAAGACCAAGCTGAGCCTATGCTGAGCAACGCTATGTGCCTGGAGCACGGGGTGCTATCTCTGGGGCTCCTCTACCAGGAAGAGGTTGTGTCCCTCGGTGTTCTCTTGGGTAATCTATTTTTTAAATGTTTACAAAGTAACCTGGAAGGATAAAAAATTAGAGGACAATAGAGAATATACCCAGTCCCATTTATTTATTCTTGGAACTCCTGGCCAGCATTAGAGCCACAAATATCAGGGCTGATGTTCCAGGTACTGATATACAACCTGGGACATTAAGCACCCACCTCTCTGGCCACACACTGTTTCATACATTGTACTGGCCAAGGTTGAACTGTGTCATCATTGTCTCATTAGATTACGGTACATACTGTTGGGCCCCAAAGCTGTCATATACCCATTTCTTTTTTCTTAAAAATCAACTATGAATGCCTACTTCAGAGTGGTATTGGTGGTATTGCCTCAGCGTGTGTGTGTGTGTGTGTGTGTGTGT
The DNA here is from genome assembly GCF_024711535.1 of Dipodomys merriami. Lineage (NCBI taxonomy): Eukaryota > Metazoa > Chordata > Mammalia > Rodentia > Heteromyidae > Dipodomys > Dipodomys merriami. The sequence continues at coordinate 12,129,820 of NW_027206068.1, forward strand.
GTGTGTGTGTGTGTGTTGGAGCCTTACTGGTTTTCATAGTTCTAGCAAGAGGTCATGTTAGTAAGAACTAGATCAAACACCTTGAAAGACATTCATCTGTTTACTTGCTGCCTCATTCCCTGTGCAGAGTCCTCTCTCACAGTGAGTAAGGTAGTTGTGTTCTGCCACATGTGTGCAATAGGCATTAGGTAACAAAACAAATGCAAGCCACAGTCTAAGTAGCTGCAATAAAATTACTCCTTTTTTCAGCCAGTACTGGGGCTTGAACTCAGGGCTGTGTACTCTCACTTGACTATTTTGCAAGGCTGGTACTTCACCAGTTGAGTCACACCTCCACTTCTGGCTTTTTGCTAGTTAATTGGAGATAAAAAGTCTCATGGTCTTTTCTGTTCAAGATGGCTTTGAACTGTAATCCTCAGATCTTAGCCTCCTGGGTAGCTAGGATTATAGCCATGAGGCTCTGGCACCAGACCTAAAACTATTTTTTTTTAAACCACTGCATATCTTCTGATGTAGCAATTCCAATTTTTTGATGCTAAATAAATATCTGCATGTGTGTACAAAGATTTTGATATAAATGTTTATTGCAGCATTATTGGACCAGAAAATAATTGGAAAAATCCTCAAATGTCTACCAATGTGCTAAATAAAATATGAAGTATGCATAGCACAGAATTTTATATAGCAATAAACAAGAAGAATCTGCTCCCGTAAGTAATGACACAAACAGATCTCTGAGAAATATAGTCTTGGGACTAAAAGGTCCCTAGGGATACATGCCACATTTGGTGCAGTGGTTACTTCTAGACACATGAGAGATGAGGGGGCCATCACATTAATGACATTAAGTCTTAAGGGTCAGCTTGATTGAACTGAGAAACAACCGCAGATGAATAAAGTGTACCTCTGTGTGGGTATGCCTAGAGACAATTTGATTCTGAGCTTTCTGGCCTAATGAATGAATGAATCCTTTGATGGATATATAATATGGTGGGGATGTGGTAAAAGGTATGAGGTAGGCTCTAGTTGGAGCAAGTAGGTCACTAAGGACTATGTCCTTCAGGGATATATCTGTCTCTGCTCCCTGTCTTCCTAAAAGGGTAGAGCAGCCTTGGTCCCACATGCTCCTTGACACCATGATGTGCTTTTTAAGAGCATGGGGCCAGCTGACCGAGGACTGAACCCTCTGAAACCATGAGGCAAAATAGAGCTCCTTGCAGTTGTTGGCTCAGGTATTTGATCACAGCAGACAAGTAAAGCAACGAACACTGTAGAGAAGATGGATGAGGAGCACTAGTCAAAGGAGAGTTTACTATTTTTCTCCTAACACAAATTTATTGAAGAGACTTTTTCCCTACTGTATATACTTGGCACTCTTGTCATAGGTCAGTTGGCCATAAAACAGGCTGACTTCTGGATCTCTCTTCTAATTCATTATTCTTTATATCCTTTTTCATGCCAGTACCTTAGTGTATTGATAAATGCAGCTTTATAATATTTTGAAGTTAGGAAGTATGATTTCTCCAGTGTTGTTCTTCTTGCTTAAGATCCTTTTGGCTATTTATGGATGTGAATGATTCCACATGAACTATGGGATAATTTTTTCTATTTATGTGAAAAATGCCATTGGCGCTTTGATAAGGATTTCATTGAAACTGTGGATTTTATTGGATTCTATGAATATTTTAACAATACTAACCCTTTCCATCCATGACACAGGTATCTTTCCATTTATGTATGCCATCTCCTATTGATAGTTTTCGCTACAGAGGTTTTTCATTTCCTTGGTTGAATTTATTCTAAGCATATTTTTCTTTCTGATTGTAATTTCTATCCAACAACTGGGATTGTTGTCTTCATTTCCTTTTTAGTTTGTTGTTAATGTATACCAGTGCAACTGATGTTTGAATATTGATTTTATATCATGCAACTCCACAAATAATTTTATTTAAAAAATGTTGTAAGTATTGCTAATGCATTTCCCCTCCAACTACTAAAACCCATAAATCATTGCAAGTGTGAGGTAGAGTGGTATCATAAGAAGGGAAGTCCTGTTCTTCATGGTTCATCAAGGAAGATTTCAAAGAGAAAGAAATGTGTGAAGTGGGTTTATTAAAGGGTTGGAGGAGTCTGGCAGGCTGAGGTAGGAGGGCAATCATACTGGGGGTCAGTAAAGATGATGAGGTGCAAGAGTCCTTGGGACATTTCTACATGTCTGTCCCATCCAGCAAGAAGAGTAGATAGATCAAGTGTGGGAAAGTGATAGACCAAGGGCCCAGTCATCTGAGAGGTAGGATTGCACTGGAATTGATGCTTCATCTGTCATGCCAAAGAGGTTTGAACTTTCTCCTGTAAGCAAAGGAAAGCCTACAAATGAGAAGTGACATGAACAGTTGTTGAGCTTAGAAATGTCAATCAAGTCTATCCTGAGGCTGCAGAGGACGGATGTGTTAATTAGCCAGGCAATTTATGGCATCACTTCTAAGTATCACATGTCCATACTGGCTTTCCTCAGATTGCCTCACATAAGGACTTTGGTTATTATCTTTTAAAAATTATTATTATAAAGATGATATAAAGGGGCTGGGAAGGTGGCTCAGTGGTAGAGCGCTTGCCTTGCATGCATGAGGCCCTGGGTTCAATTCCTCAGTATCACATAAGCAGAAAAAGCCGGAAGTGGTGCTGTGGCTCAAGTGGTAGAGAGCTAGCCTTGAGCTGAAGAGCTGAGGGACAGCGCCCAGGCCCAGAGTTCAGGCCCCATGACTGACCAAAAAAAAAAAAAAAGGTGATGTACTAAAGGGTTACGGTTACATAAGTCAGGTAATGATTTTTTTAAAAATATCACCCCTTCCCTCACTTTCTATGTGAGTATTACTGCTGCCTTCATTCATCTTTTGTCCCACCAGGTTTCCAAATGTAAAAGAAAGAAAATGCAATAATAAAATACATGCCCAACAACCAGATTTCAGAAATGTTTTAAAGTCTACCACCTATGGGAGAGTGTATAAGTTTTAAGAGTAAAGTTGATCTTTGATGCATGCTTATAAAGTAATTGTACATAATTAATCACAGTAAAAAATCAAGATAAAAATACTATCAGAGTGGCTGGGAAGGTGGCTCAGTGGTAGAGTGCTTGCCTTGCAAGCCTGAGGCACTGGGTTCGATTCCTCAGCACCATATAAGCAAAAAGAAAAAAGCCGGAAGTGGTGCTGTGGCTCAAGTGGTAGAGCACTAACCTTGAGATGAAGAGCTGAGGGACAGCGCCCAGGTCCAGAGTTCAGGCCCCATAACCGGACCCCAAAAAAATAAAAAAATAAAAATACTATCAGAACTCTAGGTATATCAATCTACAAATCAAGATATAAATACTACCAGAACTTTTGACCTTTCCAAGACATTGCCTTCCAAAAACCTGGCCACTGTTCCAGCTTCTTCTGGAAGTTGTTATCAAATTGTATCACCTCATTAATTGAAAAGACCATCATTTCCCAAAGCCTTCATGTCAGTGTCTAATGATTTGTAGGGCAGTTATGTAGAGATGTGTATCTGTCAAGCTGTGGGTATGGACATCTGTATGTACATAAAGTGTGTTTTTAGAGTGTGTATTTAGAGCTGTGTGTATGTAGAGCTGCTGTGTATATGCATCTGTATATATGTGTCTGAATTCCGCTTTGTACCATTACTTGCATATCCTTGCAGCAATTCTGTACTGTTGCAATATATGCAACTTTATATAAAAATACTTTAACAGTATTTTGATTCATCCCTTTCTTTTCTTCAAGATCTCAATGCCATTTTCAAGGTATTGCATTTCCATGTAAATTTTGGAAGCATTTTGTTGGCTTCTGCACAATAACACTGAAAGGTTTATTTGGATTGCATTAGATTTACAGATCCATGTGGAGTGCTGGTGATATGTTTTCAATAGTGAATATTCTGATCAATAAACTTGGTACATACCTACAACTACTTTAAGACTTCATTTTTTCTTTTTATTATTATATTTAAGTAGCGGTACAGAAGGGTTATATCATTTCACTTCATGAGTAATGTGTCTTGGTCAATGTCACCTATCTCATCTGTTTTAGGACTTTTCAAACTTCTCTCGGTAATGACATGTTGCTTTCTGTCTACAATTCTGTTATTATATGTATTCCTATATCTTTATAATTTCAGTGTTTTAATTTTAATTTTAATTTCAGCGTTTCTTATTGCTATTATGTAGAAATGCAATTGACTTAAAATAGTGTCCTTTAAATGATTTTGGTGAAGTGCATATATTTATACATACATATAATAATGGATTGAACATAATAAGTATGCTATGTGCAAATAATGACAATCTATTGCTTTCAGTTTCTATATCTTCTATTTCTTTTCATGCCTTGTTGCATCTCTATTAAAATGGCAAATAACAGGCATCTTTGTTGTTTTAGTCATGGGGAGGAAATCTTCAATATTTGAACACCCAGCCTATTTTAACAGGCTTCTTGGAAAATTTAATTTGATCTTAGTTTAATGCTTTTATGTTGAATGGGTATTGAATATTATCAAACACTTTTGGGAGACCTATTGAGATGACCATATGATTTTCCCATTTCACTCTGTTCATATAGTGAAGTAAAATGATTGATTTCTAGAACAAGTACAACATGAATAGTTTCCATTTTCTGTATTACAAGAAACTCAATTTGCCAATATTTTGCTTAGGACTTTTATTTCAAAATCCATGATATACATTGAGCTGTAATGATCTTTTCTTGTACTACTCATATTAATTGTAAGTTGTCTCATAAATCATTTGTATTGTTATTGTTATTGCAGTACTGAAATCAGAGAGCCTTGTGTCCCACTGAGCTACATGCCATACTCATGTAATTTTCATGAGATTTTCTGAGGATATAACTTAGTATCTGTGAATGATGACAATTTCATCTCTTCCCTTTCAACTTCCTCCTTTTTAGCTTAAGACATTAGCTACCATGCTGAATAATAGAGCACAGTACACAAGCATGTACAAACATGTATTGTTTATATCTTAGCTAGAAAAGACTCCCATACTTTTATAGCTAAGTGATTATTATAGGTTTTAGTAAACATTATTAAAGAGGTTTCCTTCTGTTCTTTGCTTACTAAGAGTTACATTTTAATGAATTAGACTTTTTAAAGTCAGTGGAAATGCCTTAGAGCATAAATGATGTGTGATTTTCTCCTTTAATCTGTTTATATAATGTATATCAATGATGTGTTTTAAACATTTATATGTAAAGAAAGATGTCTTTTCCAATTTAATCTACTACTATTTTAAGAAAATTTTCATCTAGTTCCATAAATTAGATTAGGCCTTTTATTTTTGTTGTTGTTGTTGTTGTTGTTGTTATTTGTCAGTTGTGGGACTTGAAGTCTGGGCGTGGGCATTGTCCCTGAGCTCTTCAGCTCAAGGTGAGTGCTCTACCACTTGAGCTACAGCACCACTTCCTGTTTTCCAGTGGTTAATTGGAGATAAGAATCCACACAGACTTTCCGGCCAGGGCTGGCTTTGAACTGTGACCCTCAAATCTCATCCTCTTAAGTAACTAGGATTGGCACCCGGCCCTTGTTATGATTTCAAAACACAGAAAACAGATTCAATGCTGCCTGTTTCTACATATACTTAAGATACTGTGGGAGCCAGCTAAAGTCCTCGCTTCCTTTCTAGGTAAGCCAAATTCCCCTCTAGAATAAGAGCTTAGGATAAATTAAAATATCTTTTTGTCATCTCTTATTTCTCTTCTATTACAGCATAATTAAGCTTTTGTGGTTTGGCTTGAGCATGCAGAATATATTCCAAGTTTTTAACTAGTGGCTGACAAATGAGCTTTACAACCCAAGGCCCTGGAAACTGAGAGCTGCCAGCATAATGCTTCTGAGGCCCCAAGCAGTGGATGGCAATTTACTACTTGCTTTCAACACCTTGGCCAGCTGGAATCCAAGCCAAGGGAGGAGGTCCTCAAACCTGCAAGCCAGCCCCACTCTACAGAGGATGGCATGCAGCCAAGATTTCAGAGCTGTTGTTTTCTGTGTCCACCAGGCTCTGCCCTTCTATTCTACTCACCGCTCCTGAAGGCTGAGGCTACAGAGGATAGTAAAAAAGTCAGCTATCCTGTGACCCCAGTGAAACTAATGATTTGGAAATAAACTATGAATCCTAGAAGATTTCTCTCCCTCTCCCCCTTCCTCTCCCTCTTTCCCTTCCTCCCCCTCTCTCTGTATACAGGGCTTGAATTCATAGCCTGGTATTGTCCCTTAGTTTTTTTAACTGTATTTTTTTTTTGTCTTTTCTTTTTTGGTACTGGGGATGGAACCCAGGACGTTGCACTTGCTAGGCAAGCGCTTTGCCACTGAGCTACATCCCAGCCAGCCCTAGTTTTTTTGCTCAAAGTTGGTGCTCTACCACTTGAGCTGGTTAATTGGAAATAAGTCTCTCAGATTTGTCTATCTAAACTTGCTTAGAACTATGATCTTCAGATATCAGCTTCCTGTGTAGTTAGGATTACAGGGGTGAGCCACAGGTACCTGACTCCTAACTTATTTCTTTTTGTTTGTTTGTTTTTTGTTGGTCGTGGGGCTTGAACTCTGGGCTTGGGCACTGTTCCTGCGCTCCTCAGCTCAAGGCAAGCGCTCTACCGCTTGAGCCACTGCTCCACTTCCAGTTTTCAAGTGGTTTATTGGCGAAAAGAGTCTCACGGACTTTCCTGCCCTGGCTGGCTTTGAAAGTGATTATAAGGTCCGCTCTTGGATGGCAAACAAAGTCTCCACCCAGTACCTGCGTTACCTAGGCAACTGGCACACCTGGAAGAGGTCACATCTGCATCTGCTGAGGTCACATCTGAATTTGATGTGGCCACACCTTTCTCCACCCATATCCTAGATAAGGCCTAGCCCAGGCCCAGATGCCCTCTAGCTGCTCTTTTCTAGCTCTCTGCTCTCTCTGCTTGCTCTCTGCTCTTTTCTAGCTTTTTCTCAGCTCTTTCCTTCTCTTCTCTTTCCCAGCTCTCTTCTCTTTCCCACCTTTCCCAGACTCTCTCTCTGCTCTTTTCTAGCTCTTTTGTAGCTCTTTTCTCTCTTTTCTAGCTCTTTTCTCTCTCTTTCCCAGCTCTCTCTCTTTCCCAGATCTCCCAGCTCTCTTTCCCAGGCCTTTCCCCACCGCGTGGAGAACCAAGATGGCCTGGTGCCAGCCGGAACAATGAATAAACCTACCCCTTACCTGAATACCACGTGCATGGTGCAGTTCTTACTCGGCCACCTCTTTTTAAAAACCTAACAGTGATCATCAGATCTCAGCCTCCTGAGTAACTAGGATTATAGGCATGAGACACTGGTGCCCGGCTCTAACTTATTTCTTATAGCTTGTGTTCTGGCTAGGGTCTGAAGAGCGTAGACCACTTCTAAACCCAAGGAAGCTCTTCTCAGCCAGATTGGTGGCTATATGACATTTGGGAGAAAATGAATAATGTAGATTAAATCCCATCATTCAATTCTTCAAGTACTTGCTCACTTAAACATGCTGAGCATTGATCTAATCTAAAAGCAATTATAACCCTCTCAGGATTTACATGCAAATGTGACACAGCTCTTGAGAAATTATAGGAAGAGGAGAAAAGATTGTTGCTGTTTGTTGCCATTGGAAATGAAATAAAAGCATGGAATCATACTATTTATTTTTCCAGGAAATAAAGGAACTCTTACTTTAGCTCTATAAGGAAAAATAGGAAGAACATTAATATTTCTTTTATCAGGTTTCTCACTGGATGACCATCTAAGCCTTTAGTTCTGAAAGAGTCAGGAATCCTTGCATTGATGTTTCTCTTCTTTATACTGCACAGAGCAATCCATGGTAGATATTGCTTCTGTGTCCTTGGTAAACCATGTATATCATATTCAGTCATTTCAATAGTCACTGCATGCCAGAATTCCCCAAGGACCACACATTCCCACGGCAGTGCAGGGAGGGTCTCCTTTGGAACCATATTAAATACCACTCTAGTTCCAGTCATTCCTTCCTTCTCTTCCTTACTTCCTTCTTCCCTTCCTTTCTTTCTTCCTTCCTTCTTTCCTTCCTTCCTACCTTCTTTTTCCCTTCCTTTCTTGTGTGTGCATGTGTGCACATTTGTGCATGTGTGTGTGTGTGTGTGTGTGTGTGTGTGTGTATGAAAGAGAGAGAGAGAGTTGCAGCTTGAAACTCAGGGCCTGGACACTGTCTCTTAGCTTTTCCATTTAAGGGTGGCATTCTACCACTTGAGCAACACATTTACTTCCAACTTTTGGGTGACTAATCATAGATAAGAGTTTCACCAACTTCCCAGCCCAGACTGGCTTCCAACTTTGATTCCTAGATCTCAACCTCCCAAATCACTAGAATTACAAGCATGAGCCACAGGTACCCAGTTCAGTGGTTTCTTATTAAAGGCCTATTTGTGCAAGGGCATAATTTTCTAGCAATACACACAACATACATTTATTTTTAAAGAAAAAAATGTCAGCACTAACAAGTTTAGAATACCCTGCTGGGATGTTAGGCTACTGAATTATTCTCCTCCAAGCTATTTGTAGAGCCATTAATTGAGAAATTAGAGAAATAAGGGCATGTATGCCTCTGTAATTAAACTGCCCATTTCTCCTCCTCACTAAAGTGGTTTCCAAGGATGCTAATTGTCTGGCAACTTTCCCCCAGCTTGGTAGATCTTGATAAGTTGTGCACTAAACAAGAATTGCTCCCACCTTTAAAGTGTCTGGGGGTTTTAATTCTCTTCAACAGATTTAGCACTTTGAAGTGTTAATGACAGATAAAAAGAATATTTTTGATGTGTGTGTCTTTTGGCATATTGGCTACTGATGACCCTCCTGCCATCAAATGATGACAATTCCTTATTGGATTTTCTGATTTTCCAGGGGTTGTAGGGAAGGGGAATTCCTGGGAGCAGCAAGCAGAATACTGCTTTGTTTTGGGCAAAACACTCATTTCCTCAAGGTTTTGCTTTAGAAGAAACTCTATTTGATTTCTGTGTCTGTGTTTTCCCTCCCAGGCCATCATCTACCATCTATTACCTGGGCTGTCCTGCCACCTCTGTAGATTCATTGTCCTTTTCAGGAGAATTCCGAAAGAAATGACTATTGGTGCCCTTTGCTTCTGTGTCTCTATCAGCACTGACTCATTCCTCTTGATGGTTAATTGTTTCTTTTCTTTCCACTCTCTAAGAAAGAAAACATGTGCTTTCCCTTAGGGGAAAAAAGAATTGTGTTTTGGAGAGTTTTTTTTTTTTGGTTGGTGTCTTTGGTTGTTGTTTTTTTAAACAGCCAGTGTTGATGACTAGCAACAACCTTTCAGTGTTGATGACTAGCAACAACCTTTCACTGTTTTTACACTAGGAGTTTATAACAATCATTGATTGGACCCAGAACTTTGGGGACAGACTCAATTTCAAATATTCTTCCCTGCTGTTGTCTAAAATACATTCACAAATGAAAATGGAAAAATAAACCATCGTTTGGTGATGAATTTATTTTGACTTTTAGGGTAAAAAAAACCATAAGTAAAACTGTGTGCTGGGGGTTCACACCTGTGATGCTATCTACCCACGAGGCTGAAGTCTGAGGATCACAGTTTGAGGCCAGCCTGGGCAGGAAAATCCATGAGACTCTTATCTCCAATTAGTTTCCAAAATAGAAGTGGAGCAAAAAAGCTCAGGGACAGCATTCAGACCCTGAGTTCAAGTATCAGACAGGCACCAAAAAAAAAAAACCAAGCAAACATAAGAAAATCATAACTAAGTTGAGTCACGTGAGTAAACATGAGTTGAATTGAAAGATAGTGTGTATGTGTGTGTGTGTGTGTGTGAAAAAGCAAGGAGGTATCTTGCTCATGATAGAATCGACTAATAAGCAGGTAAACAAATAAGCATAGTTAGATGTGTTTTCAAGTTTTAAAAGAAAGCATATAAAGCTTAGAATCAGAGAAATGTGTGTTAGAATCCTACCAACTAGGAACAGCTCCTACCTGACATGTTTAAGTCTCAGTCCCAGAATCAATGAAGATAATATCACTTACCTGGCAGCTTGTTTGTGCAGCTAAAAGTTAAGACTTTTGTATCTGGGCACCAGACGTTCCAGACCTATAATCCTTGCTGTTCAGGAAGCTGAGATCTGAGGATCACAGTTCAAAGTCAGCTGGGCAGTAAAGTCTGTGATTCTCTTTTCTCCAGTTAACCACCAAAAAGCTGGAATCTGTGGCTCAAGTGGTAGAGTGCCAGCCTTGAGTGAAAAATGCAAACAAGAGCTCCCTCCACACCCTGAGTTCAAGTCCCTTACCGATAGAATTACTGCAGACATCTTTGCATCTGTCTCTTGTCTCTGAAATCAATGTGTCATGGGCCCCCATCTCTATCATTCGTTTAGGTTTTATGCTACACTTTAACAGCAGTAATGTCCTTTCTTTTTTATTCCTATTATTACTTAAGTAGTTATACAGAGGGGTTTCAATTCAATAATTCAGATTATAAGTACAGTATATTTTGATCAGTGTCATCCTTTCCTTTGTCCTCCCCATCTTGCCCAATCCCATTTATAAGTAATATCCTTTCAATGTGATCTTTTCATCTTGTCAGTCTAAAGTGCATAGGAGACATTTTGAGCTGTTGGTTTTATGGTGATGATGATTTTTTATTGTTTTCTATTTAATAATAAATATGTAACCCGAAGATTATAAACCACTGTTTGATTGCTGTAATTTCCCAAGGGCATTATTATGCTTTCAAATGGCACTCCAGAAAACTAAGTATCATGACATCAGCCATTTTATTTGGCATGGATTTTGGTATTAGAATGGAGTCCAAAGGCTGAATGAAATTCCTTAATTTCACTAGCAACAAAAATGTACATCCATAATGAGGAGGTCACTCTGCACAGAGAAGAAATTTTGCTTTATGGTTACAAACACAAGAGAGTAAAAATGGGCATAATTTTAAGGAGTGATTAGGAGATTCTTTCAGGTGTATAAACCTGGAGAATTTAACGATTACTGTGAAAGTGATATGTGAAAGCGACTCACTTATCTGGAAGTGGGTCTATAATTTAAAAAACATCAATTGGGGACTGGGAAGATGGCTCAGTGGTCGAGCGCTTGCCTTGTATGCCTGAGGCCCTGGGTTCGATTCCTCAGCACCACATAAGCAAAAAGAAAAAAGCTGGAAGTGGCGCTGTGGCTCAAGTGGTAGAGCACTAGCCTTGAGCTGAAGAGCTGAGGGACAGCACCCAGGCCCAGAGTTCAGGCCCCATGACCGGACCCAAAAAAAACAAAAAACAAAAAACATCAATTGGGAAGCAATTGATCAATTTTCTAAAGCCTGGATAACCAGCATATATATATATATATATATATATATATATATATATATATATATATATATATATATATACACATACATGCATATATGTGCACATATATTAATGTACATTTGCAATGTATATGATACTCCTAACAAGAGATCCTATTTTTAGTAGAGAACAAGCTGGAACATTTTCTGGATTTTTCTTGTCAGTTCATAAGGCCAAATGACCTTCCAATGAATCCCATTTTCCCTGACCCTAATGTCTGACTATGTCAGGCATTCAGAGACTCTGGGTTGTCTGTGAGTCAGGTTTGGCTGAGTGGCCTCCGAGCCTGCACTCTGCTCCTCATGGTGACATGGGGTTGCACCTGCCCAAAGCTCCCAGCTGCCAGGTGGGACCCAAGTCACCTGACAGACATTTACCTCCTTGTCCTCTCTGTTCTGTTTGCACCACATGATAAATGTGTCTGTTGTTACTAGGAACAAAAAAGAGAAACTGAGGGCTGGGAGGATGACTCAGTGATAGAGTGCTTGCCTTGCATGCATGAAGCCCTGGGTTTGATTCCTCAGCACCACATAAGAAGGGAAAAAAGCCGGAAGTGGTGCTGTGGCTCAAGTGGTAGAGCGCTAGCCTTGAGCTGAAGAGCTGAGGGACAGCGCCTAGGCCCAGAGTTCAGGCCCCAGGACCAACCAAAAACAGAGAGAGAGAGAGAGAGAGAGAGAGAGAGAGAGAGAGAGAGAGAGAGAGAGAGAGAGAGAGAGATCTCATGGTCTAAAAATTGTGTTTAAGACATTAAAAAAATAAATATAAAGAAGAGAGAGATAGATCTTGAAAGGAAGAGTAAACCAGAATCATGTTTTTGTTTTTGTTTTTAGCATTGCATGTAAGCTGGGAGTCATTGGCTCACACAGGTCATCCAAGCTACTCAAGTGGCTGAGATCTGAGAAGTAGGATTCATAGTCAGCCCAGACAGACAAATCCAAGACACTCTTCTCTCCAATTAGGAAGATAAAAGCCAAAAAGTGGAGGTTTGGTTCAAGTGGTTGAGTACCAGCTTTGAGCAAAAAAAGCCAAGCAAGAACCACAAGGTTTTGGGTTTAAATCCCAGTATCAGCACACACACACACACACACACACACACACACACACACACACACACACACACACAAGTTGTATTGAGTTAAATTTGAAAAGCAAACAGCAGTTACTGACAAGAGAAAACACACAGTGCTACTGAAAGACAATCCTGGGGGCTGTGGACAACAGACATTAAGAGGCAGGCTATCTACACCAATGAAGAGCTGCCCTGCATAGAGACTGCCACGCACTGAGCACAATCATCAACTCAAAGCACTACATGCACAGAGAGATCCATGCATCCCAGTCTTTAGAGATTCCCCCTCCAGGAAACAGGGCCATTTCCCCCTTAGGGGACTATTTGGCTACATCCAGAGACATGTTTGTTTGTCACATCCTGGGAGCACTATTGCCATTAAGTGGTATAACACAGCCCAGCCCCTGCCATGACAAAGAATTACCCCGTCCAGGACATCAACAGGCAATTCTGCTCTTTCAGGGTTGCATTTACCTCTGAGCAGCAGGGAAAAAAACGTCTATTGCTGTAGCAATTTAAACAATTAGAAGCTTTATTTATCTCACACAATAAGTAGTACAAAGGTTGCCAGGCCAAAGTTTGTATTGCAGCTCAGTGATGTCATTAAAGACTCAGGACCTTCAGAAAGAGTTTTAGACAGTGCATATTTTAGCTGTGCAAATTACAGATAGGCAATGGAGCTTGCTAGTAAGAAGAAAAGGCCTCAATGGATATGGGATAGGTCAATGGTATATTAGCCACAATACATTCTCCTTTTCCAAGCTGCTGTGCCTGCTTTAAAAAATCATTATCTTATTATCTTTAAGTGTTTTTACAAAGGAGTTTCCATCTAACCAATATCACCCTCAAATGTTACCCAGCCATTTTCTACCAAATGAGAGCCTTTTCTGGAGTATTCCATGCTATTCCCAGGCAGTGATGATCTCTCTGAGCTAGGTGATCTACTGATGAGGGACAAGAAGGGTCTCAAGCCAGAAAGGAAAAGAAATGACTCATTCTTCATAGGGACAATTATCAATGAGCTAGAATTCCCAGAGAGGTAAGTCATAATAAGAAGCCATAGATATCTGAGACCATAATAAGAGATGTTGACAGGGAAAAGCACATTAGAGTTATTATTACTATTATTACTTTTAATACTATTATTACTGAGCAAGATTGCTGATTTAAAATAAAATCTAAAGTAAAATTAAGAGAAAATTCAAAAACATAGTGAGACAGTTTGAAAATGGGTTTCTTGGAGCCAATATATAATAAATAGATTGGTCATTAGTTAATTATGTTCAATACTGGGGCTTGAACTCAGGGTTTCACACTGTATGTGTCATTTTTGCCTCAAATCTTGCCTTCTATCACTGGAGCCACACCTCCACTTCTGGCTTTTTTTAACCAGTCCTGTGACTTCAAACTCAGCCTGAGTACTGTCTCTGAGCTTTTGTGCATAAGGCTAGCATTCTATCACTTGAGCCACATCTCTACTTCCAGCTTTTTGGTGGTTAATTGGAGATTAAAGTCCCATGAACTTTTCTGCCTGGGCTGGCTTCAAACTCAGTCCTCAGATATCAGTCTCCTGAGTTGCTGTGATTACAGGAGCGAGCCATTGATCCTGGCTTAGTTCTGGCTTTTTGATGGCTAACTGGAAATAAATGTCTCATGGACTTTTCTGCCTAAAGTAGCTTTGAACCTTCCTCCTTAGATCTCAGCTTTCTGAGTATCAAGAATTACAGGCATGAGCCAAGAGCACCTTGCTAGAACTCATTTTTATCAAAATACAAAAGCAATAAAGATAAAAATGACAAAGCTCATAATCGTGAGGCAAAATCTTAGAGCCATTCTCCAGTCCATGGCAACCCATTGCAAAAGAGGCTGCAGAGCCCCATCTGAGCTTCAGATGAGGTTGGAGTATCATGTCGCTAGTGAGCATTAGTTCATTGGTTCAGAAGAGAGCCAGGCATAAAGTGGCCTCCTTACAGAGGTGTCTGGACAGACACACTCTGAAATTGTAAGAGAAATTCCTAGTACTCAGCTTTTCCCTCCAGGCCAGAGAAGGGTGAGCTTTTAAGTTTTCTATCAACCATGTGTGGATTATTTGTACAACAGTTGGTGGTTCCTAAAGGTTGGCACGATTTCCATAATCTTAAAGTGGCTTGTTACATGGGATGCATAATGGACCAGTCCTTGAAACAGGGAGTTCTTTGGGCAATTTAAAAATGAAATCCTGGCAGTTACAATGTTTTTAAAAAAAGAGACTTCTGCGAAGCAATTCGTGAAAGTCTGCTTAGTCGATTATAGAGCAAAATGTATCCGGCTCTAAAAGGGCTGCCTTAATAATTTGGTACTTTTCAAAATTTCTATTCCTTTCCTATTTCTTTTCTGAATTCCTTTGAAACAAATATTTGTAACTCACAGAAAATTTTGTAAGGCTGAGAGATTTATAGTACTTTTAAACACTTGATTTCTCCATGAGAATCAGAGTTTGTTGGCAAGAAAACCTACATCATCCCATGCTCTAAAGAAACCCCCAAACACAGGTGGGACCTGTCAGTAAACACTTGGTAATCTATTGGAGTCGTTTTTTCCACAAGATGATCTAAATGGCATGGCGGTACATGTATTAAGTAAGATTAGAGTGATGCATTTTTAACCTATTTTCAGACCTACTTAGAGTTTCCTCAACAATATGTTTGATATACTGGGACATGTGTTTTGAAAGAGGTTGGGGGGGGTAGAGAAAAAAGAAATCTGTACATCATGACCCTGATGTGCACTCCAATTTCCTTTCTATTCCAGGGGCAGGTAGGATGTATGTGAAAGGCCCTGATTAGTTCAGTTCTACATCAGCACATCAGCTTTTAAACAGACAGAAGAAAATAATAGACACAGTTTTCACCAATATTATAAAGGAAAGCAGGAAGTTTGCAAATCAGACTGAAATGGCAGCATAACAGCACACTGTGGACATGTTTGGTCTCTGAACAGACTTGATTTCTAGATTGGGTGTTCATTATCCATTAAAATATAGGTTGATTTGGCAAAATCGGGTACAAAGTTGTACCGAATAAGCAGCACATGAACCACAGGATGTTACTCTGGAGATAGAAATAGTCTGTTCTCTGTGTGTATTTTTCAAGGCACATATCCTCTGTTTTGATGAGACATACTATCAGAAAGTAATAGCCAGGCACCAGTGGCTTACACCTGTAATCCTAGCCTGTCTAGAAGCTGAGATCTGAGGGTCTCAAAGCCAGCCCAAGCAGGAAGGTCCATGACACTCTTAGCTCCAATTAATCACAGAAAAATCTGGAAGTGGCACTGTGGTAGAGCACTATCCTTGAGCAAAAGGAGCTCAGGAACAGCGCCCAAGCGCAGAGTTGGAGCCCAGGACCAGAAAAACAAAAAAAGATGAAGAAGTAATATGCTCACCTTCAAGTGCTAGTGTGAAGCTCCGTTTAGGACTCTGTATCATTCACGAGTGCCTTGTCAGCTGATCTAAAATGGCTGAATCTTCACACTGCTATCCATGCCTTTTGGTTTTTTCTTTATCTTGCACACTGTAGACATGAATTTAGGGTTTTCTCTTTATCATTTGACAAGCAGAGGTGTTTACCCACCCAGTAGCTATCCAAGTGTGCTCAGGAGACCCTCTGATGCTAGTCAGGGTTTAGATGTGTGTTTGCCCATGTCTCAGACGAACCTGGACTACAGAGTTTTAGGCATCACTCACCTTCTCCTCTCACTTCAGAGGAAGATTTCTTGGTAGGGGTTGGGACAGGACTGGGAACTGAGCTCAGGCTCTACCTTATGCTCTACCACTTGAGCCAGGCCCCTAATCTTCTTTTTGCATTAGCTAGTTTTTCAGATGGAGTTCTGCACTTGGTTGATCTGATTCTCCTACCCATGACCCCTAAGAAGTTAGGATGACAAGGATGCTCACCATAGCTGGCCTATTTTTTTTTTATGGAAGTCCTCATTAATTTTGCTCAGGTTGGTCCTGAACCACAATCTTGTTTTTGCTTCCCAAGTGGCTGGTATTACAGGGATACCTAGGCAAGCCTAGCTCCAGAGGCAGTATTTTGATATAGAATTAAGCCCATCATGGTCGTCTCATTCTCTTTCACTTTTGTTGGTTCAAGAAGGAGAAGGCTGTGTCATTCTGGTCAGTGAAATATGAGCAGAAACTTGTGGGGAAACTCCTATAAATATTCTCTGCACATTAAACAGTTTACAAAAGCAGCATCTGCCTGTAATCCCAGCACTCAGGAGGCTGAGGCAGAAAAGCACAAGGTCAAGGCCCCCTAGGATATATAATGAGATCCTATCTCAAAAACAAAACAAAACAAAAAGGAAAAGGGAAAGAAAGCAAGCTGGGTGCTGATGGCTCATGCCTGTGATAGCTCACACTTATACTCCTAGCTACGCAGGAAGTTGAGATTATTGATTATTGGAGGCCAGTCTAGGCAGAAAAGTTCAATAGAATCCATGCTACCAAAAGCAATCAGAAAAAAAACCCACAGGGCTGATTGTGTGCCTCAAGTGGTAGGGTGTCAGTGTGAACAAGCAAACCAAGGTCAGAGCTCGAACCCCAGAATTACCCCTCAAAAAGCAAAACAAGAAAACAAATAAAAGTTCACATGGTCTTTCTTTTCCTTTTTTTTTTCTTTTTTTTTGGTATCAGCAGTGGTATCCATCTTGGATCACCACAGCAGGCAGGCTATGAAGAAAACTAATACACTGAGGTGAAAAGAAAGAAGAAAAGAAACTGTCTCCCTTATATCCACCAATGAGACACTAGATTGACCCACTCTGCCCGCTAACCATCATGTTGTAGTAGACACTGGGATGTATACCACAGGCTCCTACAGGCCCTACAAATACTCCCACTCCCTGGGTTCTTCCTTCACCCCAGAAAGCCTGAATCCTATGATAAGTCATAGACAGACACACAGTCCTGGTTACTCTGCTTCCCAACTCTGAGGTTTTCTGTGGATCAGCAAGCTCTTCTTCTAACAGGAAGAAGTCTAACAGGAAGACCCAGCGTCTCTCACTTGCCAGTCCTGGGGTTTCTGGTATTCTACCACTTGAGCCATGCTGGAGCCTGAGTTTTTGCTGGTTGTTTTAGAGACAGAGTCCACTGGACTTTTGAACCACGATTCTCTGGATGTCAGCCTCCTGAATTGCTCAGGTTATAAACATGAGCTACAAACACCCTGTTTCTCTCACTATACATGAAAGCAACACCAGTGATTATTTTGCATATAAAATGGAGTTGATTTCCATTATTATCCATCATAAAACACTTAATTTTCTTTTTTTATTGTGAAAATACTGTACAGAGGGGTTACAATCACATGGGCACGATAATGAGTACATTTCTTATCAAGCATTGTAGCCTCCTCCTTTGTTTCCCCTTCCCATCCCATCCTCCCCCCGCCCCTCCCTATCCAACCCTCCTTCTCCCCCCACCCCAACCAAAGTTGTAAAGTTCGTTTTCGACATAAGGACTTGTATGTCTCATTGTTGCAATGGGTCCACCTGTATCCCTATTTAAACACTTTGTAAAACACTTAATTTTCTAAGTAATCTTTTCTTTGCTTAAAAAAAAATACTTCTTGGTACCTTCCTTTCCATCATTGTTTTAGAATACACTAATCGTTCAAAGGGGTTTCTCCATGGTAGCTCACACATGCTTATACAATATTTTAATGAGATTGACTTCATTTGCTCTCATTTAATTGGTTCACTACCCCATCCTCACTACCATTTATTATTTATTAGCTACCCATGAGTTTCATTTTACTATCTTCTTTCACAGATGCCACATATTTCAGTATTGTTTAGGCTCTCAGATCCTTCAATATTTTATATAAACTTTATGAGGAGTTTATCAAGTTCCACAAAACATCATTAGGCTTATACTCCATTCCTTCCTGAAACTGTACCCTTGATTGGGTTCATTTTCCTTGTGCCTAAAAAAACCATCCTAATAATTTCCTTTGTTGGGTGTTTGCTGATGATAAATCTCTCTGTTTTATCTTTTGCTTTCATCCTTTACATATTTTTGCTAGGTCTAGAATTCTAAGATGAGAATATTTTCTTTCAGTGAATTGAATCGTTCATGTATCTGTCTTTGAAAAGGTAAAGGGGCATAGAAATGGAAGGACAAAGGATGAACAAATGCAGTGGTGGTATTCATTAGGCACTATGTTGAAAATGAACTATACAACTTGTGGGGAGGGATGGGAGGAAAAACCAATAAAATAAAATAAAGCAAAAATTTTTAAAGAAAATTAATTTCTATGTTTTCTGGATGTTGTCACTTCTATTTAGATATCAGTTGCATAATTGTGACTGCTTGGACAAGACTTTTTTGGATACTAGGGACTGATTTCAGGGCTTTGAACTTTTAGGCTGGCACTTTACTAACCAATTTTTGCCTCCAATCCTGTTAGTTTTAGGATAAAACTCAGACACACACCTGAACTTCTCTGGATGAGGCCCTGTGGCTTCCATGATGCCAGTTCAAGTGGTCCCTTCCTATCCTCATCTTACACAACCTCTTTCCTAGAATGCCAGGAATTCCCATCCTCCTGAGTTTCCTCCTAACACCTAACAGTTTCCTGACATCTAAAACTGCATGTGATCATTCTCCCTTCCTTTCCCAAGGAAATGCCACACTCTAAGAGTCTGGAGCTCCACCTTGCCTTTCCCCTGTGTTTCTGAGTAATCTGAGGATGTTCATCAAATGGGTTTTGGAGAAGATTTCTCATTAAGACAGAGCTAATCCTCAATTCTGTGTCCTCGAGGAATATCACCTAAAGAACGCCTCACACTCTAAGATGGGGTAGCAGAGCTGCTTGCTGATCTATTTCCACTTCCTTATAGCTGACAGACTAACTTTGTTCAGCTCGTTTTCACTCTTTCAAGGTTTGTCTTTTTCATTACACAGCGCAGAAGCAGGCAAGGTAATGAAGCCTTGCTCGTTCAAAGAACTTTGCATTCACCCTTCAATATAAACAGGCAGAGCCACAATAGACTGAGCCTGAACACAGCCACTCCTTCCTTGAGTGGCTGTGAGCTTTTGTGGCTGGCTGCACTGTGTCTCAGCTAGTTGGCAGTCTCTCTATGTTTCATGTCCTACATACCACCTTCCCCTTGAAGCCTCTGAATCTTCTCAAAGGTACTTGGCTGAGTTGGGATGCTGAGAAAGGGCAGAGAAGAACAGGCAATGCCCTGCAATGCAGCAAATCACCACTGCAAGACATGTGGAGAGCACCAAGGTCAAAGGGATTCCTCCGGGAGAGACTGTCTCCTGCCCTGAGAGAAGGCCCAGAGCTAGGGACTGAGCCTGGATGACCCATTCTACTGGTACCAGCAGAAAGAGGGTATAGTTTGAGTGCTGCGGGAACACCAAGGCTCAAGCTGCCAGGAGAGAAAGAGGAAGCCATCCAGAGAAACCAGGGCTACTTCCTCGGTTTCCTTTTGTATAAACCTCCTGAGAAATTCTAACACCTGAGTGGCAAGTTAGAACAGACTCCAATCAAAAGGACAGGTGGGGAAGTCCACTATTGAGGCTACCCATCTCCTTTCTCAGATGCTGGCCAGAAAACTTCTCCCCAATGTTTGGACAGTGGTCAGAGCATTCGTCACAGTGTAATGTGTCATGCAATGATTTTATAGCATTATGGCAACTAGGGGCAGAGATCAACAAGGTTCATAAGATCTGCTGTCATCTTAGAATTGACCTGAAACCCCCCAAGTCATGCACTTGTGATTCAATTCATCTCAGCCCATTCCAAGGCAAACAGTCACAATACACCCTTCTTCAGAACACACTCGGAAGGCAACTGCTTCCGTCACACGGTTTTTCATCATTCAGTGTTTCCTGATCATTGTCATCAATAATTTCTGAGCTCTCTAATGAAATCTAATGAATCCCAGATTCTTGTGAATTTAAGATCATTTTTTTAAATGTTCCTTTTCCCATAACAAGATGTATGTCAGAATAAAAGCAGATTGTGTTTTCAGTACACAAGTTATATATATTGCCACTCAAGAATAGTTCTCCTTGGGTTTATGTCAGCCTTGTAATAAATCTTTCTGTATTAAGAGTTATTAGGCAGTCCTTTGTCTTGCTAACTCTGAGTCAACATTAGTATTTGTGTACTAGTGGAATTATTATTATTATTATTATTATTATTATTATGTGACAATATCCTGCTGATACTATTTGATATGCAACAGCAAACATTCCATGCATACCCAGTCAGTTCACCTCACAGGATTTTTAAAGCTAAAAACCCTAGAGTTATAAACATTCATTCTACCCACGATTGACAAACATGTCAAAAGACTTGGTCAAGGTCCCTAGCTCTCACAGGAGTCTTCATGTTTAGGCCTAGTTTTCTGGTGTCTTATATTCTATTGCCTTTGAATTTGACACACACGAAATATTTTTTCAATGTTTGTATGTTATATTTTTAGGAAGAAAACTATAGCTTAATGTATTAGAATTATCATGTAGGAGAAGATTTCATTTAAAATCATTCAGTAGGCAGAATATGATGGCTCATGGCTGTAATCTTAGCATCTCAAAAGGACAAGATCAGAAAGATTAAAGGTCCAGGACAAAGTGGACACAACGTTAATGAGACTCCTGCCTCCCATCTTAAATATGTCTGGTGTAATGATAGTAGTATGTGCCTATAATCATAAGTAGGAAGATCATGATCTGAGACTAGCCTTGGACAAAAACATGGGGGAAAAAATCATGCAAAAAAAGGGCTTTGGACATGGCTTGTGTGGTAGAGTACCTTCCTAATAAGTAGAGGGTCCTAAGTTCAAATCTCAGTATCATCCAAAATAAACTAACTAAATAAAACTATGCAGCAATAATTTAAATTCTCTACAGATATAACATACTTCTCCATGTGATGTGAGTTATTCTCAGTAGTTCAGTCAACAAAGATTCTAGCCACTTGTTCATATTAAATGATTAAAGACTTAATTTCTCTAACAAAGACAAGTAGAACAAAATTCTTTTTATGTGGTTTGTTATTTGTAAATATATACGAGATATCTCCATATTTCCATATAACCTAGAACCACCTGCTAATGTACAGTTGAGCAGAAGGAGAAGCAGGTATCTTGGGATGTAGGAACTGACCACAGATGTAGCTTCAAGATCATGGATGTGCAGATAGGTCAATATTGGAGCACACACAGGAAAATTCTCCACCTCGTTAAAAGTTGAGTTTCAACTACAGGCATGGATTAGTGCTGGAGCATCTGCTAAAAAAGTGTATGCAAATCCCAGTACTAGGACCAATCAATCAAGAAGTACCTCAACTTAATTATGAACAAATGCTTGCATCTTAGAAACACACAGGATTCCTGGTTCTATATTTGAGATTTCAGAGCTTCTATTTCTGGTAAGAGAGAACACGCAGCCACCCTTTGTAGTTCTTGGGCTAGGTAGAAGAATACTCACTGGGCTGCGTTCATCCACTCAGTTCATCTTGTCTTCTTGAGGGCTCAGCACACAGGTTCACCTCTTGAGTGCAGCAAATTTCAATAACTCAACCTGAAATAAATCAGGTTTGTTTGGCTAGTTTCTGCAATATGGTTGTTAGAAATGTCTTTTCTCATTTATGTTTATAACTTAGATCTAGTTTCCACATATAAGTGAAAACGTGTGCTCTCTGTTTCTCTGAGCCTGGCTTACTTCCCTTCACATATCTTCTCAAGGTTTATCTATTTCCCGGCAAATGATAGTAAATAAAAATATATGCAGGGTCATATGCCTATATATACATATTGACTAACGTATGACACATGTAGGAGAGGATTCCAACAGTTTAGCTTCCTTGAACAACCAGGTTACAACCTAACTAAATAGATGCCAGGAAACAAAAACATGTTGTCGGAAGAAGGGTTGGTTGAGAGAAGGGAGACAGACAAATGGAATGAGGAATAGTGGGCAAAGACATTCATAATATTCAATGTACATATGTAAAAATGGAACCAGCTGGTTTGACGAGATGCACGGAATTGGGAGAAATGGGGGTGGACATTGCAAGGGTTGACACTGATCAAGATGCATTGTACTAATAAATGGACTTGTTGAACTGAAACTCCTTTATACAACTACTTAAAGGTATTTTTTTAAAGGTTATCAATGCAAATTACTTTTTAAAAGTCCTTTCTCCAACTCCTGAACACAAAACTAGCCTTCTTTCCTTGCATCACTGGCTCTTTATCCCAGGGCCCCTCGTACCCCATGCTTAGGCCCCTGCTAGCTTAGATTTTCCTCCCTTGAAACCCAGAATTTGTCAACAGTCTCTCCCACCCTGCTTCCTAAGCCTTTCCCCACTTTCCACAAACTACGTGGTGGGTGGTAGCCACGATAGGTACACAGATAAAAGGATGCCAGTGCTCTAGTTGCAATGTGACAACGCTTTTCAATACAGAAACTTCTCACCACACTGAATCATTCATTACGCCATTCAGACAGAGAGGTCTAGTGTGACAATTTGCTATAAAGCGCCTCCGTGATTATAAAGAGAAAATCAGTCACTTATTGCTAGGATTGTTCAGAAGACCCACAGACATGCTCAGTTCGGAGCCGAGAGTTTGCACCTGGTCAGGAAACTGCGAGATGGGACAAGGATTTCTCTGTTGCTAATAATTACGGCTTGGGTTTAATCACCAACTTCATGCCTGACAAAAATGGAAGCCAAACACTGGGGAAATGATGAAGCAATAGGTATTTAAATCATGGAATAGTTCTTGTTCATTTAGTATGGTGATGAGACGCTCCATTTGTTAGGGATTCTAGCTGATGCTGGCAGTATTTGAAAATTAAGGTTTGTTGAAATGACGGCAGCAGAGTTTGAGAAGTGACATACTACAAGGAGTGTGTCACCTCTCTATAAACTGGAGATGGACTTTTGATGACTTGAATCATTGCTTAGAAAGCTGAGATTGAAAAAGAGAAAGTAATTTGCTGCCTAACCCCTGTTCATAATACTTCCCTTTTCCTTTTCTTTCTTTTTTTCTTTTTTCTTTTTTTTTTAGCAAAAGCAAGGAGTGGAGTTAAGAGATGACAAGATGGCCTGGAAGGAGAAAATGGATGATGCCAATCTGTACATTCAATTTGCATACCATTAATCAATTTAGGCAGCTGGACAGTCTGGGTCTGTTACGTAGATTCTGTGTTAACCCAGCCTTCTTTGTGCTAGTAAATTGTTCCATTGTACAAAGAATGTACCAGAAAATGATAATGTGCCTTCCTGGACTTTGAGACCCCCCAATTCTAAGTGATATTTTGTTCAACAAATCATACAATGCAAATCACATCTTTCCGTGGGAGGCTGCATCTTCATGATATACGTTTAGTTGCCTCCGGAAATGGTCTCACTTTTGCTTTCTCTTCTTTCCACAGATTAGAAAACTGACTCATTCCCAAATCACTAATCTTCATTAATTACATAAACAGCATGCAAAATCTCTACAAGGGAGGTTTTCTGTTTTAATGCCCTGTCATGACATTAATGTTAGAATAGACTTTTCCCACCCACTCAGACAAAACTGAAGAGGCAAGTTTTATTGAGAGACTAATGTTTATTGCCACAAAGTGGCAACTGTAAAGAAGTTTAATTAATTGAACAGTTGGAAGCTCAGCTATTTAGTTTATCATCTCAGAGCAGATGAGAAATAGGAGGGAGACGAAAATAACTCTTATGTGATGAGGATAAAAGAACTAACTTCTGTAACCTCTTAATTATCTCTGTGTGTGACACACACTGTGGAGTTTTCTGGGACAAACTTTTCATATCACGCTGTTTTCTCCTTAGCTAATAGTCATAAATGTATCCCCCATTATGTATCTATTGGTATATGCTCTGAGAAAATGGAAGAGTAATTTTAGTATTAGCTCTAGTGTTTGGGGGCTGCAAATTACATTACATTATATTATATTACAAATTCTATTTCCTCCTTTTTTTCATCCCTAGTATAGTGGGTGGATATGTAGAGCTCGGCCTTCAGAAGAACATGATTTGGACACAACAGTTAGAATTGGGGTCTCTTCAAGGTCACACAGTACTGAATGCAAGGAATTTAGCAGTTTGGAGTTCTTGAGAAATCTATTTGATAGTAAATTTCAACCAACCAATATATGAATCAAAACAAAAGTATTCCAGAATGGAGAAGCTATGTAGTAAAGACACAGTGATCAATAAATCCATTGGCCCTTAGCGCCCCAATTTCAAATCCAAAAATCATGTTAACGGAGATTTTTAGGGACCTGGCCCAGATTCCTGCTTTTCATAGGTCAGGTCTGACTACTTGCCCCAACATGCCACATATAGAGACAAGCAATACTGAAGGGTAAAGAAAGAAAATTTATTATCTGACATGGCCAGTCACAGGAAGAGGAAAGGGAATAGTTCCATCAGTCTTCCTTGAGCAGACATCTGTTTTATGATTACCTAAATGGAAGAATTATGGGGAAGAATAAAAGATATGCATACTTATTAAACAGTTCCAATCATAAAGTATAGGCTGGTGGTCACAGGTGACAGGCAGCAGTCACAGGTGAATGTACAGCTCACTGTCTCAGGAGTGATCGATGGGGCCTTTTTACAATCAGAGTCATTGATACCTGGCAGGTGATCCTGTCCTTCCTAGCTTCTTGCCTTCAGTTAATTCATGGGTCCAAGAAAGGAGTCAGGTTAGCGCCTCTCAGCAAATGTAGTTTTTAAAGCATTTGTTACAGTCATAGTGTCATTCCCACATGGTGGAAATTGTGACTGTGGCATAGAATAAACGCTAAAATTGAAGTCATATAGTCTTGGGCACACCTCCCTGAGCTTCAGCTTTCTCAGGGGTATAGATGAAAAGGTCAGTCATTAAAGTTGTTCTCTCAACAGCCATCAGAAATAGGTACAGTTATTCACTGCATTTAAATGTGAGGACAACAGTGTCTAGTGAGTGTCACTGCTATATTTGTTTACTCTTTGTCCTTCCATTTCTATGTTCCTCTCTTTACCCTCCCAAAAACAGATGGTTGAAAATGAACTTTACAACTTGTGAGTGGGGACTGGAGGGGAAAACTGGGAGACAGTGAGGGAAAGACTGACATTGTTCAAAAAGAAATGTACTCTTTGATTTATGTAACTGTAATCCCTCTGTACACCTTGACAATAATAATAAAAATGGAAATTTTTACTGTGTTCTCAGAAATTATAAAGTTTCTTTGTAATCTATTAAGTGAACTCAAACTTGGATATGGATTTTGTGATTACTATTAGTATATGATTAATATTATCTGCAAATCTCACCAAAGAAATATTTTGTCAAGTATTTCTGCATTTCTTTCCTTAAGGGCTTTAAAAATAAAATTATTTGTAACTTAAAAAAAATTAAGGGGTGGGGGAGGGGGGGAAGGAGAAGGATTGGGATGGGGGGGAGGGGGGAGGCTGGGAAGGGATGTGAAGGGTAAACAAAGGAGGAGGCTGCAATGCTTGGTAAGAAATGTACGCATTATCCTGCCCATGTAATTGTAACTCCTCTGTACAGTATGTTCACAAATAAAATAAAATAAAATTTAAAAAAATTAAGGGGCTGGGATATAGTCCAGTTACCTTGCAAATGCAACATCCTGGTTTCGATCCCCAGTAACAGAAAAAAAAAATTAAAATGAGGACATGGAGTCTTAGAGAGACAAGGCTGCACCTAATCAAGAAGCTCATTACTTCCTTCCCTCACATGTCTTCCATTTGCCTGCTGCTAGTCCCTGAACCTATCTGGGATAAGGTCCCTGTCTGAAGCTCATGTCCAGGCACATGTGGGACTTCATTAAACGTTTCAAAAAGGTTTGCTGAATGGAATTGAACTCCTAGGGCTCATATTCCTGAAAGACATAGAATTGCCATTTATATCCTCTGTCTCATA
The DNA here is from genome assembly GCF_024711535.1 of Dipodomys merriami. Taxonomy (NCBI): domain Eukaryota; kingdom Metazoa; phylum Chordata; class Mammalia; order Rodentia; family Heteromyidae; genus Dipodomys; species Dipodomys merriami. The sequence goes on from NW_027206068.1 coordinate 12,156,254, forward strand.
TTCGGTTCACTCCTAAACAATCTAAGGGGAAGAGAGGGGAAGAGACAGGCAATACAGAAACTGAACATATCAGAGAACATTTCTTGTACTACACAGAAAAGCACAGAATTTTACTATGGTGGAAACCCCTGGTTTTATCACAACCTCTCAGTGATTGAGATAGCTCCTCTTTTCTCTGGGTCTGATCCTTCACATGTCTTTTCCATTCCTACCTTTGTGGAATGGCACTGGAGATTCTCTCAGTGTCTCTATCCCATGCTCTTACCTATTCCATTATTCTTCTCAGGTCACTAGGCCTCTCTGCTCTCAGCACTCTTCCATGTACTCCCATTAACAGTGAGAGTAGGAGACAGCCTTCACTAGGCCTCTCTGCTCTCAGCACTCTTCCATGTACTCCCATTAACAGTGAGAGTAGGAGACAGCCTTTGCTTAGACCAACTAGAATAGATTGATGGCCTCCATCAATTTCTTTTAATCTTCTAAATACATGTTGCTCCTTTAATTAAAAAGGTAGGCTGGAGCCAGGTGTGGTGGTTTATACATTTACTCCCAACACCAATGAGGTGGAGTCTGGAGGATCACAAATTTGAGGTACACCTGGGATACATTATAGGAACTTGTCTTGAGAAAGGAAAAAGTAGAAAGTGGGATTCAAGATGTTCCCTTGAATCAAAGATGATGCATGATATGACTTCATCAATAGAAAATAGCAGAAGTGCTCCGTGTGGCTTCTGGGTCTAGACTTCATGAGGTTTTGCAGCTTTCATTTTCCCTCTTGGTCTGAAGCATATAGACATGCAAATGGAAAAATTCCAATGTATGAGAGAAAGATAGAGACAAAGAGAAACAGAGATACATACAGGGAAAACCACTGGTTATTCTAACCACTCCAGCTGATGCACCAAACATGGAATGAAGCCACTTGAGCTTTCCAGTCCAGCACAGCTTCTAATACTTGTGATCCCAGATAAAACCATATGCCTCTCTCATTTGGGGATGAGGATTATGATAGCTTCATAGAATGAATTTGGTAGTGATCTTTCCATTTCTATTCCATTGAAGAATTTGAGGAGCATTGGAGTGAGTTCTCCTTTAAAGGCATTGTAGAATTTGTCTGCAAATCCATCAGGTCCTGGGCTTTTCTTAGATGTGAGATCTTTTGTTGCTATTTCAATTTCATTACTTAGTATGTCTATTTAGTTAGTTTAAATATACTTGGTTTAATTTGGGTATATCAATATTCCCTAGGAATTATTTCATGTCTTCTAGATTCTCCAATTTTTGGCATAAAAGTTCAAAAAGTATTCCCTTTTAATGTTCTGAATCTGTCTTGTTTCTGTCATGATGCTCCCATTTTTGTCTCTGATTTTATTTATTTGGGTGTGTTCTTTTTTATGGTCAGATTTGCTGTCAATTTTCTTACTTTTTTTCAAAGAACAACCTTTAATTTTGTTGATTCTGTCTATGGTTTTAGTCTCTAATTCATTTATTTCTGATTTAATTATTATTACTTGTTTCTGTCTACTGGTTTGGAGTTCTATGCCTCCATCAGAAAGAATGATATTGTACCATACATAAGAAAATTGAAAGACTTTGAAAAAATTATATTAAGCGAAGTAAGCTAGATCCAAAAAACATAGGTTGCATGGTTACCCTCATTTGTTTTAGCTAAAATGTGCCTATAAACCCACAAGAAAACAGACTGGATGGTAAAAGACAAAAAAATTACACTTGGACAACAACAGTGAAACCAAAGGAAGATATTCTTAGGAGAGGACCACAAAGACTCAATAGCTATATGCATATGAGTATATAAAATGATGTTCATCAAAATGAACTCTAAGAAATGGAAACAAGAGGTTTTTCACTATTTTGCTTTTGTTATTTTTTCCCTTGTTGCTGTTTCTGATTTCTTTTAAGAATTTTATTGTACAGATACTGTACAGAGGGGTTACAGTTACATGTGTGATGAGTACATTTCTTGTCAAGCATTCTTACCCTCTCCTTTCTTTCTGATTTCTGTATCATTTGTCTTGTATGTGGGTTTATCTGTTTGGGGGAGGGTACGAAGGAACACAGAAATAGTGGTACAAAGAGTGAACAAATGCAGCAGTGATACTCACTAGACACTGTGTTAAAAATGTACTATACAACTGTGTGGGGGAGGGAGGGTCAGGAGGGAAAACCTGGGAGAAAACTATGGGAGAGAAGACACTGTTCAAAAAGAAATGTACTCATTACCTGGCTTATGTAACTGCAACCTCCATCATCTTTATGTAAACTTGAACTCATCTTTCAAGATTTGTCTTAAGAATAGACTCCTCTGAGAACTCTCTAGTCCATATCCTGCCCACTAAAACCCTAATTCCCCTTCTTCTCTCCAAAATTTCATAATACTTTAGATGATATTACATATGCTTCTACCAAAAAGCTCTGGGTATCCAGACAGCAGAAACTTGGTCTATGTAAGGTCCTCTCCTGGATGGCGAGCAGACTCCACCCTCCTTGCAGCAAAGTCTCTACCCAGTACCTGAGTTACCTAGGCAACTGGCACACCTGGAAGAGGTCACATCTGCATCCGATGAGGTCACATCTGAATTTGATATGGCCACACCTTTCTCTGCCCATACTCTAGATAAGGCCTAGCCCAGGCTCTTTTCTAGCTCTTTCTCAGCTCTTTCCTTCTCTTCTCTTTCCCCGCTCCCTTCTCTTTTCTAGCTCTCTCTGCTCTTTTCTAGCTCTTTCTTGCTCTTTCCTTCTCTTTTCTTTCCCAGCTCTCTTCTCTTTCCTAGCTTTTTCCCACCTTTCCCAGATGCTCTCTTTTCTAGCTCTCTCTGCTCTTTTCTAGCTCTTTCTCAGCTTTTTCCTTCTCTTCTCTTTCCCAGCTCCCTTCTCTTTCCTAGCACTCTCTTTTCCAGGCCTTTCCCCACTGCGTGGAGGACCAAGATGGCCTGGTGCCAGCCAGAACGATGAATAAACCTACCCCTTACCTGAATACCATGTGCATGCTGCTGTTCTTACTCGGCTACCTCTTTTTAAGAACCTAACAGTCTAATTCATTTTTTCTATGCCTGGTACATTTAGATTTTCAGACACTGTTTATTGAACAAATAAAAAATGATGAGAATTTTTTAAAAGGCTTATTTTTATATCTTTTGGTTCCCATGTCATCTAGCATGATGTCCACTAGAGAAATTTCTTATGCCACACAAGAATGAAAGGCTGGCAAACAACATAATACATCTAAGAGTTGAGGTGTTCTGAACTTAAATTCCACCCTTGAAGTTATTGTTTGCATCAAGGCAAATAAATTAATATTCACCCATTACCCATAGACAGGGAAGATGTTTAAAACTTAGTTCTTCAAGAAGTCAGACATAGCCAATATTTCTTTTTTCACTGCTCATGAGGATGGGTGGTACTAACTACTAAGCATCCAAAGCTTATTAAGAGCACACAGTCGACACCACTGCTTCATTTAAAATGAGCCAAGCTTGGCCAGAGAGGCAAATCACCTCCCTTAAGTCACACAGATGAAAGGAGGAAGAGAAGGGACTCCCATACAGACCTGTCTGATATTCAACAGAAACATGATTTTATCTTACCTAGTCTCAGACCAAAAAAAAAACCCCAAAAAACAAAAACATAAAATGGAGAAGAAACTAGAGCAACTCTCCAGTCTTGGAATCAGTCGGAGATGAGAAAGACTATGTCTTTTGTCAAACTACATTGTCAAATAACAGCAAAGAACTAAATAAACATCACCTCAACCATGGTCAAACACCCACTGCAATTCCAGGTCTATATCTTTAAGTCCTTTTTTTTCAATTTCCATCACTCTGCTATGCTATCTCTAGAACTGTCTTCCCAAACACAAATGTGATCTGATTACTCCCCTGCTTTGCAGCCCACAGCATAATGTTCCCCTCAGTCTTACCCCAACACTCCCATGTGTCGTCTCTAATTATCCTTAAGCATGGGTGACCAGATGACTCACAGCTGACTCACACTCACAGGTGTGAACTATTTTCAGGCTTCTCAGGCTTTGTACCTGCTGCTGCCTCTTCCAAGAGTGCTCTTTTCCCCCAGAAAACATTTAAACATTCTTCCACACTCAGTTCAAACCTTACTTCCTCTGCATAGCATCTTCACATAGGGAATTCAATAATAAGGCCACCACACTTCCTGTTTCAAAAGAGATTTCACTGTCTTTATGTGGAACAGGTGACTCTTAAAAAAAACATCATCTTGTTGGGCACTTGTAACATTTCATACCAATTACCATGCATACATTTTAAGTAGCTCTCTCCCAAATCTCAAGGTTGTCTACTTGCCTTCCTCCATCCAGCCTTCACTCAGAGCATACAGCACATTTCTGAACCCTAAGTCCTCCATAAATGCTTGTTAATTACAACAATGTCTTATTTATTCACTCACATCCTTGGCTTGCTGGAGGAATAGTCTACAAATCTTTTTTTATTTTTGGGGGAGGGGTGAGGAGTCCGGTCGTGGAGCCTGAACTCTGGGCTTGGGTGCTGTCCCTCAGCATTTCAGCTCAAGGCTAGCGCTCTACCACTTGACCACAGCGCCACTTTCGTGTTTTTTTTTCTTTTTTGCTTATGTGGTGCTGAGGAATCGAACCCAGGGCCTCATGCATGCAAGGCAAGGGCTCTACCACTGAGCAACCTTCCCAGCCCCTAGTCTACAAATCTTAATGTCTATCTTCTCTTTACAGTAGAATGCATGGAGTCATCATGTTTGCAATTTAAAAAAATCTTTCTCAAAAACTTCCATTTGAACAAAATGCTGAAATAAGGATACAAATTGACCCATTGTAACAATGAGATCTATAAGACACTATGTTGAAACCAAACTTTACAACTTGAGGGAGAGGGAGGTAGGAGTTGGGGAGGTGGAGAGTGAAAGAATGGTAGGGGATAAACAAAGGAGGAGGTAACAATGCTCGATAGGAAATGTATTCATTACCTTACATAACTGTAACCCCTCTTTACACTATTTTTACAATAAAAGTATATTTTTTTAAACTTCCATTTCTTAAAAAAATGAGGGGGTCCTTCAAATGCCAATGACATTCCCTACAGCAAATGTCTCCTGTGCTATTTGTGAAGCTGGAACAAATGGAACATCTCCCTTTGATTTTCTGGCCTAAGCTCCACCATGGGGTTCAGACTTTCTGTTTCTCCCATTTGTGCTCATGACAGTTCTAATAGGAAGCAGCCATTCAGTCCTGGGCTCACAGAAGTTTCCATCTTTGCCTGTAAGGCCACACCTGCTCAAAACAGTGCATAGCAGTGACTTGAAAGAACTAAGAGGCTTTAGAATCTTCCATTTTCCCTTTACCCTAATAGGTTTGTGTGGTTAATTCTATCATAAAATTTAGGGTTCAATGATGAGGAGCATGAGACAGCAGGCCATTGTTCTGCCTGCTTCAAAAGGGATTTCAATGCCTTGTTGTTGAACGGATTATTGTTTTGTCATCTCACCAGCCTCGGGCAGGTACATTTATGCATCAACAAATAAATGATTTATGACATAAGATCAGAAACTTCTGCCACAACTTGAGCAGCTCCACTGGCAGGTCCAGCAGGATGAAAGAGCACAGCTTGAACAGGTAAACCAACTCACAATCATGACAGTCACATGGGGAGGGGTGGAGACAAATTCTAGCTCCTGATAACACAGCCTCCTCCTCTCCTCACCCTACAGAAGAGGTTGATCACAGACTGTGGAATGTCACAGAATGTAGAATGTAGAGTCTCAGCATGTTAAGAACCGAACCTTCTTTAAGTGTGTTTTTTTGCTCTCTGACATTTTCTGGCCTCTGCTAGGCTGCAGAAGAAGGACTATAAATAAGCTAGGACCAGGGTTCAAGGAATTGGACAATTAATAGTTAAATAATCAGAAGGATCATTTCTACTAGACATCTGTTATTATAATCCATTCTTTACCAGAGTAATGGCCTCCTTTTGTCAGGTTTGTTCTTCACCATCTACAATTGTTTCATGATGTTACCAACATATCTTAACTTACTTTTCTAATAATAATTTTATAGCTTGGAACAACCTGGGCAGAAAAGTTTTCAAGAATCATTTTCAACCCATAGCTGGGTATAATAGCAAATGCCTATCATGCTATTATGTGGGAGGTTGAGAGTGGTAGGCTCCTGGTTCTAGGCCACCTCACACAGAAATGTCTTCAGAACTCCATTTCAAGAAAAGGAAGTCAGATGCCTGTCATGCCTGCAATGATGGGAAGTCTAAAATAGGTGTATTGAGGCAGGAAGTGAGAACCTATCTCAAAACTAACCCTCCAAGTAACAGTGCAGAAGATGTGGCTCATTGGTTGAGCACCTGCTAAGCAAGAAGAAAGCCCTGAATTCAAACCCCAAGACCACCAAAATAGCAATAGTAATTTTTTTCAACATAAAACAGTTTACTCTGGATTATATCAAGAGAAAATCAATATGAGAAACAGTAAGACAACCAAGCCACTGACCACTCAACCCCCCAAAATGTCTAGCACATGAATTAGTTTGCTTAGGGTGAAGTCACATTAGCTTTATGCTGGTGGTCTGAAACTATCCAAGAAGTAAGACAGTACTATGTGAAGAAAACAAAAAAAAGAAGCAAAGTCGTTAGAGTTGGACATCATTCTCAACATAAAACCTTGGAGAAACTAATTGAAAGTTCTGTGACTTACTTTCCTTATATGTAAAAGAATCATGTTAGCTAATAACTACTTCTCTGAACCACTGTAATTATTCCAGGAGAAAAGTATACACACCAATGGGTATGTGGTTTGGCACACCATACACACTTACTAAATGTATTACTGGATTTTGTCCAAATGTATTATTGGATTTTTGTCATAGAAGGAAGGTAAACACACATATAAAGATATGTAGAAAAACCAGGATAAATAGAAAGCACAAAATGGTGGGGGGAAATGAATATATCACTAATCAACAATGAGTTCTGTTTTCAACTCAAAAATTAACAATCGCTAGATTTACCTTCCACTTGAAACATACAAATGATGAAATATACATTCTTTTCCATTATGGGAACAATATCAAGAGACTATAAAATGACTATGAACCAATTTAAAAGACTTAGAGCCATGTATGATATATGATCTCTGATGAATGGACTTAAATTAGAACCTAGCAATAAAATTAGAACTTAGCAATAAATACAAATCAACTAAACTTTTCAACTGAAACGTGAAGACTGTCATAGTTGGTGTATGTGTGCAAACACACACGCACAAAGGCTGTATGTACTCTTTGCAAGAGATAGCTCTAATACATGAAGGGCTCAAAAGTTGAAAATTTTAAGATGTATATATATTAGGAAGAAGAAATAGCTTTGGAAGTACTGAGGATTGAGCATAGGGCCTCATGCTTGCAAGATGGGTACTTTCACTTGAGCCATGCCACGGCCCCTTTTTTCCTTAATTATTCTCAAGGTAGGCTCTCACTATATGTTCAGGCTAGTCTGAGCTGTGGTTAGACTACTTCTGATAATAAGCATGCATCACTTTGCTGAACCATTATACTTCCCCTGTAGCTGGGATAACAGGCACACCCTATCACCGTGGCCATTGAGTGAGATAGAGTCCTGTAAACTTTTACTTCCAAGATGACCTTGAACTGTGATCAGTCACCCTCCTCAGTGACTCACAAGTAGCTAGAATTATAGGCTTAAGCTACAAGTGCCCAATAGTAGTTCATTTTTTTATATAACTCTCCCTGCATACATGATCAATATAAAGAGCTAACTATATGTCTATAGTCAAGCAAGGAACAATCTGAAGTTTAAATAACAGCTACCATTTATAGTAGAATCAACTTAATAGATTGCTGGACTTCATTTAGGATTTTTTTTTCTAAATTTTGCTTCTTCAGTCCAATATTACACTATTGTAGTATCTTTGTATTTCGCAACATCATAATGCTGGAAATACACAATCATTTTGGAAGTGTTTCCTGGAATAATTTATATACAATTGTTTTCTGATCATCTTTTCTTTTGTGTTGTTGTTGCCTTTTGTTCATTCTCATGCACTTAAATATTTTAGCAAATTCACCAGTAAATCCACCCAGGCCTGGAGTTTTTGTGACTACAAGTGTTAATTCCATAGTGGGTACAGGCTATTCAGTTGCTCTATTTCTTCTTGAGGTTGCTCTGTTAACTTGAGTCTTCCAGAATTTTTATTCATTTTATCTACATAATCAAATTTATTAACATAAAATTGTTCCTAACAGTAACATGTTATCCTCTTAACTTCTGTACAAGCTGGAAGCCTGTCATTCTTTTATTCCTATAATTAATTTGTGTTTTCTTCTTGCTGATTATATAGTACTGCTAGAGGTTTATCAATGTTACTGGTCTCAATGAACTGGATCTGGTGTCATTGATTTTCTGGATCCTCTTTTCTGATTTCTTCTTTAAAAAAAATTACTAAATAGAGCAGTTACAGTTACATAAGTCAGGCTAAGAGTACATTTTCTTTTGGACCATGTCACCTTTCCCTTGCTCATTCCTGGTTTTCCCTCCCATTCCCACTCACAAGTTGTAGAGTTCATTTTCAACGTAGTCTCCAGTTTGTCCCGTTGCTGCATTTGCTTACCCTTTCTTCTCTTTATTATTTTGTTTCTCTCATGTAAATTTCCCCTAGTTGGCTTTTCTTTTTGCTGTTACAGAGTTTGAACTCAGGGTCTCACACAAGCTCAACTCTCTTGCCCCTGGCAGGCACTCTACTGCTTGAACTATACCTCTACCTCTGCTTTTTAACTGGTTATTTTGAAGATAGAGTCTGCCAAAATTTTCTGCCTACACTTGCCTCAAAGTGTGATCCTCTAGTTTCTAGACTCCCGAGTAGTTAGGATTATAGGTGTCAGGCAGCAGCACCTGAATCTATTTTTCATTTTAATTAACATGTGGTAATTGTATATATTTGTGGTGTATAGTGTGATATATATGTACATTCTTGTGTACTGATAAGTCAGGGTCTTTTCCTAAAGCTGAAATCAAGGTCATTGACTTAAGACCTTTCTACTTTTTTATAAAGAAATTTGGTTTTTATTAATTTTCCTTTTTAGAACCATTTCCATGCAATTTTATGTTTTATATAGTGCTTTTCTTCAGCTCAGAACATTCTCTACTTTACATTTTCATCTATAAGTTAATTTAAAAGTATGCTATTTATTTTTCAAATACTTGCATATTTTGCAAAGATTTTTCTATTACTGATTTCAAATTCAATTTTATTGTGTGAAAGAAAGATAACTCAAGATTTTGAACACTTATTGGTGAAGGTTTTAAATTATAAAGCCTAACTCTTTTCTATTTTTTTTTTAATTTAATTTTATTTTATTTGAGAACATACTGTACAGAGGGGCTACAATTACATGGGCAGGATAATGCATACATTTCTTACCAAGCATTGCAGCCTCCTCCTTTGTTTACCCTTCACCTCCCTTCCCAGCCTCCCCCCTCCTCCCACCCAATTATACCCCCCTCCCCCCCCACACACCGACATTGTAAAGTTGGTTTTGACATGACATTTTGTACTTCTCATTGTTGCAACAGGTCCACCTGAATCCTTAAACGACTTGTTTGTCCCCATCTCCTCCACATGTTATACTGACATCAAATATAGTGAAAGCAGGGGTTACACTGTGGGGGAGGGACATACAAAGCAACAAAGAAATAATCTAACTTTTCTATTTTAATCATGCATTATTTGTCTTCTCTGCTTTTGATGTAGATAGGTCAAGAGATTTAGTTATGATTGTATGTCCTTATCTTCTTGAAATTCTGTGTTTCTTCAACACCATGTTGTCAAATGCATACAAATTCATAATTACTGTATCTTCTAGAAAGTTGTTCCATAATGGAAAATGTGTTTCATTACCTCTCTTGATGCTTTTGTCTTTAATACTTTGCATAATATTAATATTGCTACACCAGATACTTTGTTTCTGTATGTGATAGAGCTTTTAAAGATTTTTATTTTAAAAATTATTCTATGTAGTTTTGTTGTATGTGAGCTTTTTAATAAATAGCACTTGTTTGTTTTAGTCCCGTATTATTCTTTAGATAGCATGAATATAGTTCCTTGGCTCTTAACTCACCTTTTTAGAGAAAAATTATTTTCATTAAGACTATGGCATCCTTTTTTCTTCTCCTTTCCCTACCTTCTTCCTAGTGTTTTGTGTTTTTTTAGCTACCTGGTTTTCCTTATATTTATACTATTAAGCAAACAAAAGCTTTTTTTTTTCTTTTTACCAGGCTTGGGGCTTGGACTCAGGGCCTGGGCACTGTCCCTGAGCTTCTTTTTGCTCAAGGTAGCACTCTATCACTTGAGCCACAACGCCACTTCCAGCTTTTCCTGATTATCTGGTACTGAGGAATCAACCCAGGGCTTCATGCATGCTAGGCAAGCGCTCTACCATTAAGCCACATCCCCAACCCCAAAAGCTTTTTTTTTAACTGCCAGTAAACTAGATATGGACAAGCTATAGCACATTAGCTGTGACTTCTTTCCAGCTTCCTTTCATGCAAAAGAAACCCTACTCAAAGTTCAGTGTTGCTACTGCACATAGGTACCCTAGGCCCTGCCCACCCATAGGAACCTGAGTTCTGGCCAATGTGGAGTGTTTCTGGATGAAAATCCAGGGGACTTGTGACTTCCACCCACTTACAGCTGGATACATCCATTTTTATTTTTGTGCCTAAACAGCTTCTTTTGAGCATGGATTGTCTTTGGTGTATGTGTCTGTGTGTCTATGTGTCTGTGTGTCTGTGTCTGTCTGTGTCTGTGTCTGTCTGTGTCTGTGTCTGTGTGTGTAGTAGTAGTAGTAGTAGTAGCTTAAAATATGAACTCATCACCATCTTGAACAGAAGCAGAATAAACCAATAACTAAATGGGCAAGGGAACTAAGCAGAGACTTCTCAGAAAAAGAGGTAAGAATGGCAAATAAACATATAAGGAAATGCTCATCATCCCTGGCCATAAAGGAAATACAAATCAAAACAACTCTAGGATTCCATCTAACCTCAGTAAGATTGGCCAACATTATGAATTTGAACTACAAAAAATGTTGGCAGAGATGTTGGGGGAAAGGAAACCGACAGCACAACCACTCTATTCAGCAGTCTGGAGGTTCCTCAGAAAACTAAACATAGACCTTCCCTACAACCCAGCCGTACCACTTCTAGGCATCCACCCTGAGCATCATGAGCCAAGATTTGAAAAGGACACTTGTTCATGGCCACAGTATTCACAATAGCCAACATATGGAAACAGCCCAATGCCCTACAATAGATGAGTGAATCCAAAAAGTGTGGTACCTATATGCAATGGAACTTTACATAGCCAATAAGAAGAATAAATAATGTCATTTGCAGGGAAATGGATGGAGCCAGAACAAATCATGTTAAGTGAGGTAAGCCAACTCAGAGAGTCAAACAGCACATGTTCTCTGTGATAGGTAGAAGTTAGATCTAAAACACACTGAAATGTGACATATTATACAGGATTCAGATACTCACATATAGTGAGACCCACAGAGGATACTTATTGGAGAGAATCACAAAGGCACAAAGCCTAAGTACCTCTTCATATTTATATAAAATAATATACATATTGAAACAAACTCCAAGATATGGAAACAAAAGACTTTTATGGTGGGTTTTTTTGTTGTTTTGTTTTTAGTTTTGATGATTTTGACTTCTTTACCTTATTATGGTTTACTCACATGCCATCTTTGGGAGGGTAGGGTGGAGGGTACGGAACTCAAGTGGAAAAGAGTGAAAAGTACAATAGTGGAGCTCACTGGACATTGATGAAAGTGAACTAAACAAGTGGGTAGAGACAGGAGGGAGGGACTGGGAGAGAATGACGGAACGGAAGACACTGTATGAAAGGAAATATATTCATTACCTAACTCAGATCATTGTAATCCCTCTGTACATCACTTCTATAATAACAATAAAGTAAATTAACTTTTTAAAAAAGAAGCAGAATAGATTTTCTCAACCTTTTATAGGCTCTTCTCTGTTTTGACATTTATAAAAATATTACATACAGTTTATGTAACAAATTCTTTTTCCCTACTTGAAATTTCAAAATATTATAAATAAAAGTGTATTGCTTTGACAAGAGAGGTTGAATTCTTGCCAGGGCCTTCATTCAAAGTTATACCTGACATTCCCACCCTGATCCTCCCCAGTCCCTATGTCTCCTGGGAAGTAGGTAAAAATAAGAACTTCCCTGTATCTCAGGTTAAAACTCCCTGTCATAGCTGTACACCCAAGGCTCACACCTGTAATCCTACATACTCAGGAGGCTTAGATCTGAAGATCGTAGTTTGAAGTCAGCCCAGACAGGAATGTATGTGAGACTCTTATCTCCAATTAACTACCAAAAAAGCAATAGCAGAGCTGTGATTCAAGTGGTAGAATGCTAGCCTTGAGCAAAAAAAGCCTAAGAACAGCTCTCAGGCCCTGGGTTCAAGCTTTAGGTCTGGCACACGCACACACACACACACACAAACATACACACACACACACGCACGCACATACACATGCGCACACACACACACACACACACACACACACACACACACACACACACACACACACAATCATAAAAGGAAACACATGGGGCTGGGAAGATGGCTCAGTGGTAGAGCGCTTGCCTCGCATGCATGAGGCCCTGGGTTCAATTCCTCAGCACCACATAAGCAGAAAAGGCCAGAAGTGGCTCTGTGGCTCAAGTGGTAGAGTGCTAGCCTTGAGCTGAAGAGCTCAGGGACAGCTCCCAGGCCCAGAGTCCAGGCCCCATGACTGGCAAAAAATAAATAAAATAAAATAAAAATTTTAAAGTTAAAAAAGAGGCTTACATTAACTGATAGTTAAAAGTTCATTAAAAAAAAAAAAAGAAACACACAGCTCTACTAAGAGGATTTCCTACCACTAGGCAACTGTGTGGTTCATGGTAGATGGGCAGACCTGGAGAGAGAACTGGACAAAGAGGGGGTGACAATGTCCCAGAATCACAGAGAGGCAACTGACAAACCCCTACAACCTATAGCCAGGGCTTTACCTACCTTGCTCAATTTGTTCTCAAGTTCTAGCCCCTGGGAATAAACAGCACTTTCCATAAAATCATTTGCTTTAGATAATAAACAACTCCATGACAACATTTACAGAAATCAAAATATAAAGAGACCATCAAAACCCCAGTGAGAAATTATAAAGAATAAAAGCAGGCAGTTCTCACAAACACAAATACAAATTAGCCTAATATCTACATATATGTTTCCTTTCATATTAATCAAAGAAATAAAAATGTATATACTGTTTCACATCTAGGAATGCTTTTTGAAAAAAATAACCCTTAAGTATAAAGGTTGTTGTCATACTTGTAATTCTAACTTACTGTGACATTGGAAATCCTTTGGGAAAACAACATAATGAAACTTGCCAAGAGCTAGAAAAATCGTTACATTATCTTTTAGTCAATCAAGTAATCCCTAGGGGGAAAAAAACTTGATATACATGGTGTTTGCAGAGCACCATTTACAAATCTATAACCCACTGTTGAAGAAGACAAACAGTTCCACTCACCATTTGGAAACAGCTTTGCTTGAGGTATCATTTCTACTCAATAAACTGCACATAAAGAATATAATTTAATGAGTGTGTATATATCTATCCAGCAACCCATCACATATAATCAAGAGAAAGAGAAGAACCACCCCAGACAGTTTTTAATTGGGCAAAACCAGCTTGTGCTGGACACTTGCTAAGAGAGAACAACACAGTCATAAGCTCCACAGCCCTCCAGGCACTGCAAACCACCTGGGCAATAGAATTTGGAACCATAGGAGGAATAGATTTTCATGATGAGAAAGTTTGTTCTCCTCTTTCTTTTATAAGTGTCCTCTCAGGTTGCTCAGAAATTAGGACGCCAAAGAATAGCTTTAAGAGATCGAAGGTACTCCTGGCAAGAGGGTACAAGCATTAACCAGCTGTCTAAATTGCTTCAAAATCTGCAGATTATCCAGACACTATTGGTTCACTCAGGAAGCTGAGATCTGAAAATCACAGTTCAATGCTAGCCCTGGCAGAAAAGTCTGAGACTCTTAATTCCAACTAACCAGCAAAAAGCCAGAAGTGGAGCCGTGGGTCAAATGGTAGAGTACCAGTCTTGAGCGAAGAGCTCAGGGACACAGCCTGGGCCCTGATTTCAAGGCCCAGTACCAGTGTACACATACACACAGGTGGGGCACACAGGCAGCAAAGCCTGATTTCTTTATGTTCAGTGTGTAAACAGCTCGTGGAAGCTTAGGTGCATGATAGGGTATGACTTTTACAGTGATTGATTGGTTCCGTTTCCTCCCCTCCCACTCAGTCTTTTGCTTTAAAAAGTGCTTGCTGTGTGGTAATAAATGAGTTCCTGCTTGACTTGACTCCCCAATGTGTCTGATTGTCTCCCAGGCTAAGGGAGGCTGGGGAACGGGCAATCGGCGCACTTACCTTTTCTTGGACCCCACCCCAACCATCTTTCGTGGGATGGACGAAGACCTGACGCACACACACACACACACACACACACACACACACACACACACACACACACACACAAAATCTCTGTGGGCCCATTTTGAGGATAGCCTCATGGCAGAAGCTTGCTGAGGACAGGAACAAGAAGGATTTGTGATGGTATCAGCCTGGCTAGACGATTACAGTCTACCCAATAGCACTGTGTCCCCTAGTAGCATGTGAAGAAGAAATTAGAAGCTTTCCTGGCTCACACAGGGAGCTGAGGCATGAACTCCATTTCCTACTAATCAAGTAAAGTAAGATCTAATTTATACTCTGGGTTGAGGGTGTAGGCCAATGACATGGCTTGAAAGAATACCATTGTCCCTTTTTTGAGCCATGAGAAATGCATGGGGCAAAAGCCAAATCAGTAGACCTTATTAGCAGCCAACTATAGTGGCCAGTAGTAAGATCAGGGCCACTGTTCACTAGTATGGAGCATAGCTTCTCTCTTCCCTTAAAGCCCTCTAGAAAGAGGTGACAAAATGAAGTATATCCTTCCAGCTGCAGATTCTAAAGACTATTATTTAGCTAGAGAGAAATGGGAGAATAGGATTTTGGGTTTAAAACTGCACCAGACAGCAGTTTGAATGAGAAATAATTAATGTTATGGGATCCTAAAAAGTAACTGGAACGACAGGCGAGGGAGGTGGTGGCTGTAAGAAACAAGAGACTGTTCATGCCTCTACCTCACAGGGCTTAGAAAACACACTGTGTCAGAAACACTGCAAAAGTAAGAAGAGAATGAGGAAAGTACAGCTTGCTATGGCTTGGAACGTTTTCCTCCAAAAAGCTCAGGTACTGATGAAGGCTTGGTTCTTGTACTGGCTTGGTTTCTGGGCCAGGCAGAAAGATATGTAATAGAATGTTCCGAAACTTTATGAGATTGGGCCTCTGCAAGTAGGGCTACCTGAGAGACTGTGTCTTTTCTCAGGATCCATTGTCTCTCTGTTTCTCCTTTTCTCTGACTTTTTTCTGGCTCTTTTTCTTTCTTTTTTTTTAATTGTGAAAATACCGTACAGAGGGGTTACAATTACATGGGCAAGATAATGAGTACATTTCTTATCAAGCATTGTTGCCTCCTCCTTTGTTTCCCCTTCCCATCCCTTCCCATCTCCCCCCCACCCCACCCCTTTGTCCCCCCTTTCCCCACACCCCACCCCACACCCAGCCCCCGGCCAAAGTTGAAAGTTCGTTTTTTTGACATAATGTCTTGTAAATCTCATTGTTGCAATGGGTGCACCTGTATCCCTATTTAAACAATTTGTTTCCCGGGAGCTGGTGGCTCACGCCTGTAATCCTAGCTACTCCGGAGGCTGAGATCTGAGGATCATGGTTCAAAGCCAGCCCAGGCAGGAAAGACCATGAGACTCCTGTCTCCAATAAACCACCAGAAAACCAGAAGTGGCGCTGTAGCTCAAGCAGTAGAGTGCTTGCCTTGAGCTAAAGAACTGAGGGACAGCACCCAGGCCCAGAGTTCAAGCCCCATGACCAACCAAACAAAAAATTTGTTTTTTCCCTTCCCCTCCACAAACTATACCAACATCAAAGACAGTGAAAACAGGGGTTATACCCTGGGGGAGGGACATACAAAGCAACAAAGAAATCGTCTTATAAATATATTAGAAACAATCACAAGAAAGAAAAAAATTTGAATCCTTATCTTGGGGTTCATTTCGCCTAACATCAACTTATCTGACTGTTTCTGCTTGTCTCAGACATATACTAGTAATTCTTTAGGCCTGGCTTACTTCACTTAATATATTTTTTTCCAAATCTTTCATTTCCTAACAAATGGGGCAATGTCATTCTTTGTGATGGAGGCATAGAATTCCATTGTGTATATATACCACATTTTCTTGATCCATTCATCTACTGAGGGGCATCTGGGTTGGTTGCATATCTTAGCTATGGTAAATAATGCTGCAATAATCATAGTTGTGCTGGTAGCTTTGGTATGGTCTTGTTTGTGATCATTTGGTAAATGCCCAAAGGTGGGATTGCTGGGTCATAGGGGAGCTCTATGTGGAGTCTTTTGAGGAACCTCCATACTACTTTCCAAAGTGGTTGAACAAGTTTATACTCCCACCAACAATGCAGTAGGGTTCTCTTCTGTCCACATCCCCTCCAGCATCTGTTGTTATTAGAGTTCTTGATTATAGCCATTCTAACTGGGGTGAGGTGGTATCTCAATGTTGTTTTGATGTGCATTTCTTTTATGGCTAGAGAGGTTGAGCATTTCTTCATGTGTCTTTTGGCTATCCTTCTTTCCTCTTCAGAGAAGTTTCTCTTTAAGTCTTTAGCCCACTTATTTATTGGGCTGTTGTTTCTTTGAGGATTTGTTGTTGGAGGATTTAATTTTTTGAGTTCCAGGTATATTTTAGATATGAGACTCTTGTCTGTTGTATGGCTAGTGAAGATCTTCTTTCAATCTGTGGGCTTTCTATGGATCTTGCTAACTATGTCCTTTGCCATGCAGAAGCTCTGCAACTTCATGCAATCCCATTTGTCCAAACTTTCTTTGATTTGTTGTGTTTCTGGGTCTCTATTCTGTCTCTTTTTCTTTTTGTCTTTTGTCTGTCTCACTCGTTCTCTTTCTCCCTTTTCTCTCTCCCCCTCTCTCTGTCTTCCTCCTTCCCTTGCCCTCTTCTTCCTAGGTGCCATGAGATAAAAGGCCTACTCTAACACACATTCCTGCCTACCCGAACACATGGGACCAAATAACAATGGGCGAATCCTATGAAACCATGAGCCAAAATAAATCCTTCCTCTCTTGAGCCATTTACTTGAGCTATTGTGTCAGGATGACAGAAAGTCTGACTAACATGCTTACCAATTCAAAACCTTACATAACGTGTCATAACAAGTTATTAAAGTAAGCAGATACAAACAAAATCTTTTTTTTGTTTTTTGTTTGGACAGTGAGAAGAAGTTTTATTAGTGAAAATCTTTACTATACAACTCAGAAGTCCTACATAGGTACAACAAGGAACAGGATATACATAAACTCACTAGTCTTCCCCCCCCCCCCCGACCCCTACCGCCCCCCTAGGTTTAGTAAATTTGACAGGGCATAACCGTCTGTAGAAGCAGTGAATCTTTTCTGTGGATCTGGCAGTTGTTCCTAGGGCATAGCTCTCCATCACTGAATAGCTCTCATAAAATTATGCAACGCTTCACGAATTTGCGTGTCCTCCTTGCGCAGGGGCCGTGCTAATCTTCTCTGTATCATTCCAATTTTAGTATACGTGCTGCCAAAGCCAACACACAAACAAAATCTTAAAGAGAGTACAAAAATAAATCTCATTTGTTAGCTGGACATCAGTAGCTCATGCCTGTTCAAGCTACTTCGGAGACTGGGCTGAGTAGTTCAATGATCGCTGTGAGACTCATATCTACAATTAACCAGCAAAAAGCTAGAAGTAGAGCTCAAGTGGTACAGTGCTAAACTTGTGGAAGAATGCTCAGAGATAGTGCTTAGGCCTTTAGGACTGGGGGGGTGGGGTGGATTTCATTTGTCAAAATTGAATGATGAATAGTTTAAATTACTTTTAATTTATTACATTTGTTTTATGATACAGAAAGGGAAAAAGGAATCACCTGCCAATTTATCTTAACTGGTTACAAAAGTTAATTTCTCACGATCTTTCCCCTTCAATGATTTGATCAACAGTGTTGAGTACCTGTCTGGCAGATCAAGATTGTGCTGATAATGTGCTCACAGCCCATTGCAGAGATGCTGCCTCTCACCTGCACAATCCTGCATGGACATAAGGGACTCTGAGCTGTGTGAGGCAAGAACAGCAGTGTGGAGTTCAGGGACAGCACGGAGAAGCCCTGGAGGAACCCAGGAGACAATGGGAAAGTATGAATGCCTAGAAGGTAGCCAATGGAGAGAAGAATGTTCCAGACAAGGAGCACAGGTTGTAGAGATTCTTGCAAGAAGCTCTAGAGTAGAACTCAATGAAGCTCGAGAGAGCTGGAGCATAGATCAGAGTAGCAGAATAACCGGCAAGAAGTTGGGTCAGCTCTTACCTGACTTGGCGAAAAGTTTTTATTTTATGATAAACATTTTGGCCAGGAGCCAGAGGCCTTCACACCTGAAATCCTAGCTACTCAAGAGGGTAGGATCTGAGGATCACATGTGAAGCCAGCTGGGGCAGGAAAATCAGTGAGACTATCTCCAGTTAGTCACTAAAGAGCCAGAAGTGGAGATATGGCTCTGTAGTGGCATGAGAAAGACAGAGACAGACAGATAGACAGACAGACAGACTGACAGAGACAGAGAGAGATTTTAAAATGAAGAATTTTTCAGCTAAAATGTCAAGTATTTTATGATATTTTAGATGATTTTATATATAAACATGTATATATCCACATACATTCACAATATTTACATAGTTGAATTTCTTAACTTCTATGCAATTGAACCTAAGTTTGAATTTGGAACTTCATCTATAATATTTTTGTTTCTGTACATTAGCACATTTAGGTTGTTGGGGTTTATACCAATCTGGGACACTAAGTAGGAATGTGGGAGCTGCAGGATTGTGGCAGGTCTCATGGCAGACCTGGGACCCACTGGTTCCATTTTTTCCCTTTGTACTCTCTCCATCTCTCCAGGAGGGATGGGGTCCCTCGTCAGTCTCAGCTGGTCACCATCCACTTCAGACTGGTCAGGTTTCTGTAAGATTGTCACATGAGAAACACTTGAAGCAAAAAGAACGAAGGAGACTCTTGTGGTGACAGGTGAGTGTTCCATGCGTGCATCTTGCTGAGGAATGGCTCACAATTTATGAGGCAATAATGAGACAGCTCAGAAGCCAATCTCTGAGACATGACAGTTCCATCTCCAAGACCATTAACGAGAAGGTCAGCTCATTCTGCACACCTGCTGAAATAGTGCAACCCCCAGGTGTCAGAGCCTGGACCCAGTACTGCATTAACTCTCACCACCGCAAACTCAAATCCTGCAGGAAGTTTCTTCCCACCACCCTGGCTGCCCCATCTCCTGGTCCCCACTGAAAAAGCTCAAGGAGACAGAACCTGGAGGGAAATTTTCCAAGTGCAAGATTGCTTTTACAATTTTAAGTTTGAAAGTACATCAAAGTGTCTTCTCTTTTAATTACGGCAAGTTGCCATGTAGCTTAAATATGAAAAAATTATTAATGAGTTCAGCGTATCCTCCCTCAGTTTTTGATACAATCACAGTCCCTTCCCACCCCCACCCTTAGGGCAAGTACTGGGCTTGAACTGCGGCCTATGCTCTTTTATTTTCGGGAGGGGAGTGGGTGGGGGGAGGAGGAGGGTCACATCTGGGACTCTATCACTTGATCTACACCTGAACTTCTGGCTTTTTACTACTTATCTAGAGATAGGAGATTCACAGATTGCCTTCCCAGGCTGGCTTAGAATCTTGATTCTCAGATCTTAGCCTCCAAAGTAACTAGAATTACAGCTTTGAGACACCTGTGCTCAGCAGAGCTGTCTTCTTTAAATTTACATAACAAAAGTTTATGGTAAAACGTACATGTACATATATGATACATATGCATATATAAGAATACATTCATATACATTCATGCATACATCTATATGCATCTACCCCTACATGTATGCATAGAAACATATACCCATATATACATATGTATGAGTAGACCACAGGAGAAGCGTAGGATAACCATTTACCCCAGTTTGCCTGTGTTTTTCCTAGTTGTAGGACTCAAATTTATTTTTGAAGCTGTGGACTGGCTTCCTGAAGAAGAAGCAAGAATCCACAGCCCTCTTCCGACTCCCAGCACCAGATCTGTGGAAAGGGAAAGCAAGTCAGCCATTTCAGAAGAGTGATGTTTTGGGTGTTGTGCTGAGTTAGAACTGTTTGCAACTTAATGTAATTGCAGGACTACCTATTACCCAAAATGAGCAGAAAAACCAGATGCTTGTAAAAAAAAAAAAAACAATTGATTGGACATTTTTGATGACTGAGAGAAGATTTTTATCTAGAAGTATTATGAATGAGGACAAAAATCCCATATATCTATACTTACATATTTATAAGAAAATATACAATTAATTTCTGGCAGTACTAGGATTTGAACTCAGATCCTCTGCTTGCTTAAGCAGGTGTTATACTACTTGAATTACTTCAACAGTCCATTTTGTGTTATTTATTTTCAAAATAGCAGTTCAGGTCCAGTTCAGACTGGATTTCCATGTTCCTATTTATTTCCCTTTGTTGCTTGGATGGCAGGCATATACCAACCATTGCACCCAGCCATTGATTGAGACAGAGTCTCACACACTTTCATGCCTGGACTGGCCTTTGGAAACTACTGAAGTTGTAATATGGGATTGGTTTAGTGAGCTACATTATCTTCTATATAAATTTCCAGAGTAGTTCTTTATTTGCCTTAAAGGTGGTAGTATAATTACTGCAGAATGGAAGCTGTGGTTTTAAATTACATCACAGGCTCTCAGGGTTCAAAATAGCTGTGTGTCTGGGAAACTTAAATTTGTACATGAATATGATGTTCCTCTCTGGGTAGCCCATCATCTCATTTAATTCATAATATAGAGGACAGAAGAGGACACTGAGAATTACAGAACCTCACCACCTCACCTGTGACTTTCTTACTTCCCTCCCTTTCTCCTTTCCTTTTTATTTCTTTTCCCCTCCTTTCTCTCTTCTGCTTTCCCTCTTCTTCTTTCCTTCTTTCCTTCCTTCCTTGCTTCTTTCTTTCCTTCTTCCCTCCCTCCCTCCCTTCCTCCCCTCTTTCCATAGCATCTATCACATTATTTTAGTAGTTATTTTTGTTCCTGGTTGTTTGTTCCCATGAAGCTACAAGACATGTGTTTTCATGCCAAATGCCAAGAGCCATCATGGTAGCAAAGTTTTCACCTAGTCCAGGAAGAAGGCAGGAGGGGGTCCAGGCATCTCCTAGACAGGATCCTGATGCTTGGCTAGGCTTTACTGGGTTGTAGGCTGTTCTTTTGTTCTTCCTTTCTTTGTACCACCTTCTCACAGGAAAGAGAGCATCAAAACTCAGAAGCAGCACCAATAAGTGCATGTTAATTAGCAGCAACAGTTGCAAAGTTAATCAATAAAAGTAGCAAGCTAAGCCCTCACATAGGCTGATTTGGGATTTTTGTAAGGTAAATTCCATCATACCTAATTTCTGTCCAGTCCTGTAGGGTTCATATATATATATATATATACATATATATATATATATATATACACACATATATACATATATGTATGTTCTCTTTAAAGAAATACATATATATATGTATTTCTTTAAAGAGAACATTTTATATGTATTTCTTTAAAGAGAACATTTTATTTTCTTTTTAGTTTTTATTTTTATTTTTGGCAGTGCTAGAGATGGCAGGACATTGTATATGAGAGACAAATATACCACTGTATCCAGCCTTGATTGAGAGAATGTCTCACAAATTTTTATGTCCAGCCTTGATTGAGAGAAAGTCTCACAATTTTTTATGTCCAGGCTGACCTCAAATCATGATTTCTCTGCCTCACAAGTACCTAGAATTACAGGTTTGAGCACTGCATCAGGTTAAAATAATATATAATTTTTGAAGCTATGTTTTCAACAGTGTTCTTAGATATTTGCTTTTCTTGCAAAACATCTTGCTTATATTAAACCTACAGAGCTTATATTTTTAAAAATTAGTAAATTCATATAAATTTAATACAATCCTGTAAAATAGACCTACACATAGCAATATCCAAAAAAACTGACTTGGTCTCCCAGGTACATGGGAGATGGAGATCTCATCCTGGGAACAACACAAGACCTTATCTGAAAAAGAACTATAGCAAAGCTGGGTACCAGTGGCTAACATCTGTAATCCTATTACTCAAGAAGCTAAGGACCATGGTTTAAAGCTAGCCTGGGCAGGAAAGTCCATGAGGCTCTTATCTTCAATTAAGCACCAAAGCACCAGCCTTGAGTAGAAAAACAGACAGTACCCTGGCCCTGAATTCAAGGTCCAATTCTGGCGCACACACACACACACACACACACACACACACACACACACACACACACACACACACACACACACACACACACACACACACACACAAATACTAAAGCAAATGCCCATCAATATCCCAACCTCATTCTTCAGTGAAATCAAAGAAGCAATCTAAAAATTCATATGAAACAATAAAAGACCCTGAATAGCAAAAACAATCCTTAGCAGAAAGAACAGTGCTAGAGGAATATCAATACCAAACTTCACACTCTATTACAAAGTCATAGTAACCAAAATAGCTGAGTACTGGCAGAAGAACAGACCTGAGGACCAATGAAATATAACTGAAGACCCAGAAATGAACCCACAGACCTCTAGCCACCTAATCTTCAATGAGGGAGTAAAAAAAAATAGGATGGAAGAAAAACAGCCTCTTCAGTAAATGGTGCAGGCAAAATAGGTTAAATACCTGTAGAAAACTAAAGCTAGATCCTTATATATCACCCTGCACCAGAATCAACTCCAAATGGATCAAAGACCTCAAAGTCAAAGCAGACACCCTGAAAACATTACAGGAAAGAATAAGAGAAACCCTAGGTCTCGTTGGCACAGGCCGAAATTTTCTTAATAAAGAGCCAGAAACACAGCAAATCAAAGAAAGGTTGGACAAATGGGATTGCATGAAATTGCAGAGCTCCTGCAGGGCAAAGGACATAGCTAGCAAGATCAATAGAAAGCCCACAGATTGGGAGAAGATCTTCACTAGCCATACAACGGACAAGGGTCTCATATCTAAAATATACCTGGAACTCAAAAAATTAAATCCCCCAACAACAAATCCCCAAAGAAACAACCACCCCATTAATAAGTGGGCTAAAAACTTAAAGAGAGACTTATGTAAAGAGGAAATAAGAATGTCTAAGACACATGAATAAATGCTTAACTTTTCTAGCCAGAAAAGAAATGCAAATCAAAACAACATTGAGATTCCATCTCACCCCAGTTAGAATGTCTATAATCAAGAAATTTAATAACAACAGATGCTGGAGGGGATGTGGCCAAAAGGGGACCCTACTGCACTGTTGGTGGGAGTGTAAACTCATTCAACCACTCTGGAAAGCAGATGCCCCTCAGTAGATAAATGAATCAAGGATATCTATCTATTTATCTAGCTATCTAGCTATCTATCTAGCCATCTATCTATCTATCTATCTACATACATACATACATACATACATACATACATACATACATACATACATACATACAATGGAATCCTCTGATTCCATCAGAAAGAATGACACTGCCCTTCAAAAAAATAATATTAAGTGAAGTAAGCCAGACCCAAAGAAACATAGGTCCCATGGTTTCCCTTATTTGCAATAATTAGCATATGTCTAGGATAATTTTAGCAGATGAGCAGGATAGCTCAATAGCTATGTAACTATAACCATATAAGATAATACTAAGAGAAATGAACTCCAAGACATGGACACAAGAAGTTTTTCATTGTTGGTTTTAATGTACTATATGATTTTTTTGTTTCTTTTGTGTGTTCTTCCCCCTATGGTATATCCCCTGTTGTCACTGTATTTGATTCTTGTACCCTGGTATTGTATATACATTTATTTGAATTAGGGAAGGGAAGGGGAACAACAGAATTGTGAGACAAAGGACAAGAGGGGGACCAATGCAACAGCAATATACTCAAGACAACATGTCAGAAATGATGTGTACAACTTTGGGTGGGAGGAGGGAAAATAGGAGAAAAATAAGGGAAGGGATAACAAGTTTGACAAGAAATGTACTTATTACCTTACTTATGTAACTGTAACCCCTCTGTACTAAAAAAACTAAAGCAACAAAGGGCTGAGAACATGGCTAGAGTGGTGGACAGCCTGAGACTGCTAAGCAGGAGGCTCTGAGTTTAAATCTCATAGCAAAATATAAGGGGGGGTGGAGAGAAAGAAAGAAAGAAGGAGGGATGGAGGGAGGGAGGGAGGAAAAAAGGAAAGAAGGAGGGAGGGAGGGAGGGAGAGAGAGAGGGAGGGATAGAAGGAAGGAAGGAAGGAGGAAGGGAGGGAGGGAGGAAGGAAGACACTTGCACACCCATGTTCATTGCTGCCCTAGTCACAATAGCCAGGTTGTAGAAACTGCTTAGATGCTCTACAATAGATGAGTGGATCCAAAAAACATGGTACCTATACACAATGGAACTTTATAGTGCCATTAGAAAGAATAATATGTCATTTGCAGGGAAATGGATGGACCTAGAACAAATCATGTTAAATGAGATAAACCAAACTCAGAGAGAGAGAAATGGCTCAGGTTTTCTCTTGTATATAGAAGCTAGATCTAAAATACACTGGGACAAAATAAATTATATAGGTCTTTAAGTATTCACACACAGTGAGACCAAAGAACACTCTTGGAAGAAGAACAGAAAGGCACAATGCCTATGTGCATCTGATCATACAAAATAATACTTATCAAAATGAAAACAAGAGGTTTTTTTTTTCTTTTTTGCTATTTTTGCTTTCTTTTCTTTTTGTGTCATTTGTCTATATGTCTGTGGGAATGTAAGGCAAAGCACAGAATTGGAGGGACAAAGGGTAAACAAATGCAGCAATGGTACTCACTGAACATTGTGTTGAAAATGAACTATACAACTTGTAGGCGGGATGGGAGGAAAGGAGTGACATTATCCAAAAGGAATGTACTGTTTACCTGACTTATGTAACTGTAATCCCTCTATATTTTAGCATTTTCAAATAAAAATAATAAAAAGAAAAAGGAAGGAAGACAGGAAGGAAGGAAGGAAGGAAGGAAGGAAGGAAGGAAGGAAGGAAGGAAGGAAGGAAGGAAGGAAGGAAGGAAGGAAGGAAGGGAGGGAGGGAGGGAGGGAGGGAGGGAGGGAGGGAGGGAGGGTAAGGTCCCCTCCTAGATGGCGAGCAGACTCCACCCTCCTCCCAGCAAAGTCTCTACCCAGTACCTGTATTACCTAGGCAACTGGCACACCTGGAAGAGGTCACATCTGCATCTGCTGAGGTCACATCTGAATTTGATGTGGCCACACCTTTCTCTGCCCATGTCCTAGATAAGGCCTAGCCCAGGCCCAGATGCCCTCTCTCTGCTCTTTTCTAGCTCTTTCTCAGCTCTTTCCTTCTCTTCTCTTTCCCAGCTTCCTTCTCTTTCCTAGCTCTCTCTTTCACACCTTTCCTAGATGCTCTCTTTTCTAGCTCTTTTCTCTCTTTTCTAGCTCTCTCAGCTCTTTCCTTCTCAGCTCTTTTGCAGCTCTTTCTCTCTCTCTTTCCTAGCTCTCTTTCCCAGCTCTCTTCTCTTTCCCAGCGCTCTCTTTTCTAGCTGCCTTCTCTTTCCCAGCTCTCTTTCTTTCCCAGGCCTTTCCCAGCTGCGTGGAGGGCCAACATGGCCTGGTGCCAGCCAGAACGATGAATAAACCTACCCTTTACCTGAATACCACGTGCTGTTCTTACTTGGCTACCTCTTTTTCAAAACCTAACAGGAAAGAAGGAAGGAAGGAAGGAAGGAAGGAAGGAAGGAAGGAAGGAAGGAAGGAAGGAAGGAAGGAAGGAAGGAAGGAAGGAAGGAAGGAAGAAAGGAAGGAAGGAAGGAAGGAAGGAAGGAAGGAAGGAAGGAAGGAAGGGAGGGAGGAAGGGAGGAAGGGAGGGAGGAACAGAGAGATGGAGGGAGGGACTGAGAAGAGGGAGGGAGGGGAGGGAAGGGAAAGGAAGGGAAAGGAAGGGAAAGGGAAGGGAAGAGAAGGGAAGGGCAGGGAAGGGCAGGGAAGGGCAGGGAAGGGCAGGGAAGGGAAGGTATGTGTCACTGAGTAGACATCTAGTATCAGGGCATTGGGGAAAATGTAAAACCAGAAGCCCACCCACTGAACAGGAATCTTCATTTACTAAGATCCATTCATTGGCACTGTGAAGGGTGAAAAGTGTGAATGAGGACACCCTTTTGCACAGCAGGCAGCTGTACTATTGCGTGAGAATCTGTAGCCACAGGGCTAGAGATTATTCATATAACAGGCAATTTTGAAAGTCTCCATCTTTGCTGGGCACTGTGGCTCACACTTGTAATCCTAGCTACTCAGGAGGCTGAGATCTGATGATTGCAATTTAAAAAAAATCCCAGGCAGGAAAGTCCCTGAGATTCTTATCTCTAACAAACCACCAGAAAACCAGAAGTGGAGCTGTGGCTCAAAGTGATAGAGCATTAGCCATGAGGAAAAGAGCTCAGGGACAGTGCCTAGGCACCGAGTTCAAGCCCATGACCAAACAAAAAGAAGAAAAGTCTCCATCTTTGTATCTGTGTCCTTTGATCACCACTATTCTCTGCTGCAGTTAATTTTGCAATCAACATGAGCTACAAGACCAGATTCACAAATATCAATCTTGAGTGGAAGGCAAACTCCCCATCCAACAACCAATGTCATCTTCTTATCATAGTAAACAGCCCCCAACACCTCAGGAGACTACCTTGTTCCTGTTCTGATCCAATAATAAAGGGATAACTTTTCTGGAACTAGTCCAAATTAGCAGACTTAGATAATAATCACAGATCGCACCTGCAATTTAGGACTATTTTAACTATGCATACCATTCTCATCCTCTATCTCTAGTTTTCCCTCTTGAACCTGAAGTGAATGTCTGTACATCTGAGGATGGCTGAAGATGTACTGAAGTGCTGTCTTCCCGTGGCTGCCATTTAACTTTCTCTGTCCTTCACCATGTTTCTTTATTTGGCCTATGAAGGTGAGCAGCCAGACCTAATATGGGACTCCTGGATTTTGGAAGCCTGGGATCTTAAAATCTGATTTCAATGTTTTAGAGATTAGCTACGAGATGGCCAGGAGGCATTTACAACAATCACCACAACTAAATATTACTAGAGTGATTCCACTGGCCTAGGGCAACAGACAGTTTCTTGGGGATGAGGGCAGGGGAGAGGGTGAGAGTTACAAGCAAACCAGAGCAGTCTCCATCTAAGACTCCCCATAGATAACTGCATGCAGAATGGTTTTTTAAAAAATGTTTACTATGTTATGCTAACAGATGCTTCCAAACAAAGGAAACAGGAAGCCGGTGCCTGCTCTGTCTGCCATTCAGCCAGGCTGAATATGTTCCATTAAATTTGCCTGCAAACGTTGCTGAAGAGCCCAGCAAGCAGGGCTGAAAATTACAGAGCAGCTCCCAAGCGCTTTCGTGAGTAATCAGCTGAAATTGAGCTGTTTTCCATATTCTTTGCTGATAATGCAAATGGCACCTTGAAAGCAAACAGCTCCAAGTTAGCACACATCCCATGAGCTGAAAGGGCCCATGTGGTCCACACAGATGCATTCACTACACACCAAGTCTTGCTCGGAGAAATTGGTTCCCACAGCGATCAGCAGCAAGATCGAACAGATGCCTGAGCTTTAACAAAGGGTCAGGCTGAGCTGAGGCCAATTACCTGGAAAAATTGGCTGTCAGGAAATATAAGCAATTCTAGCAAAATGACTAGGAAAGTCTAAATCCCTATGATTTTTCCTCATAAGGCTTAGTTTTTGCCTTGAATGGTATGGAATCTGTATTAGTGTATACAGTGCTAGACTCTTTGTCTAAACTGGCTTTAGGTGTTAGATTGCCCAGGAATACAGCCACAGCCTTAAGGGATGAAGAATTCAGGGAGAACTGTTCTAAGATTTTCCTTGATTCCAAAGGGACAACTTACTGAAGGAAAAAAAAAAATCACTTAGAGGGTTGCTAAGAAGCTAAGCAAAGAGAGAATAGAAACAGAAACATGGCCTGGGCCAAGGATTCAAATGCCAACCAATCAGGCCCTAGCTGTGCAACCCTGATAGTTATAAGTCTCTGATCCTTAATTTCTAGGAAATGGAATAAGACTTCACAGGGAAGATACTGAAGGTGCCATCACCTGGGATACGGTAGGTAAGTGACAAATGAAAATGAACCAAGCTCTACGCGCTTCTTTCTGTCTCCATGCTCCAAACATCAAAAATAAATACAGAAGTCCAGATTTTTTGTTAGTTGTGGAGTTTGAACTCAGGGCCTAAGCACTGTCCCAGAGGTTTTTGGCTCAAGGGTAATGCTCTACTACTCTGAGCCACAGCACTACTTCCAGTTTTCTGGTGTTTAATTGGCTATAAGAATCTTACTTTCCTGCCAAGATGATTTCAAACCATGATTCTCAGATCTCAGCTTCCTGAGTAGATAGGATTATAGGTGTGAGCCAGTAATGCATCCAGAAAGGATGAATTTCTACATAAAATGCTTAGTTTTGGGAACACACATACACACACACACACACACACACACACACACACACACACAAATAAAGCTTACTTTCCCTGTAAACAACTCAGTTTAATTTTAATCAAGAAAGGATTTTTAGTATGCATTTAATCAACCAAAATGAGCAGAGAAAAAAAAAAGCCCTGTTGTCTATAATGTAAGGGTAAAGGCTCTTCTGTGTGCCCTCACAGGTGTAGGAGTTAATGCAACAGCTTTGGTCTTGAAGGTATAGAAAGTAATCATAAAATTGAGTTTCCCACAGTATCTCTTATTTTTTATACAAAAATGCTATCAAAATTATATAATATGGGAATATTATATAAATTACAAATGTTTCTTTTTATTCTCCCTGTACCATACCATTCCCTTCTCTAAACGTATTTATAGTTACTAAAATCTCTCCCAAAAGCTGTGTGTATCCTAGGTATTTTGCTAAGCTTTTAAAATACCATTTCATTAGTTTGTCCTCTTACCCTTGATTTGAAATGTCATTTAAAGAATAACAATGGTGCTGGGCAACAGTGAATCATGCCTATCATCATAGCTACCAAGAGGCTGGGATCTAAAGGATCAAGGTTTGGGGCCAGCCCATGTAGAAAAGTTCACTAGATTCCATCTCAAAAATAACCAGCAAAATACAGTGCTGGAGGTATGGCTCAAGTGGTAGAGTACCAGTCTAGCAAGTATGAGACCTTGAGTTCAAATCACAATTCTGTAAAAAGATAAAACAAAGTAAATAGCAATGGCTTGAGGATACAATGAAATATTGTTCAGAACAAAGAAGCCCTGAATGGACAAGAAAAATCACTGTATTATTAAGCATAAAAAAGACAAAGCATAGAAAAAAAATATAGTTATAGTTATATGAGAAAAAACAATGTATTAATTTTGCTTATATTTTCACAATGAAAAATTAAACCAGTAAAAAAAGAACATAGTGGTTATTCTGTCTTCTACTGAAAAGCAGAAATTCTATTCCTCAGTAAACACACACACACACACACACACACACACACACACACACACACACACACACACACACACACACACACACTAGTAATTTTAATATCACTACATCCTCATCCCAGGACCTACCAGTGAGTAGGATTAGTTGACAAAAGAGAATTAGGATTCTAGATGGAATTAAGGTTCCTAATCAAATGACTTTAGAATAGGGTAAGTGTTCTGTATTACCTCGGTGGGCTCATTATAATCACAAAGGAAAATGCCCAGGCCCTGAGTTCAAACCCCAGGACTTGCCCTCCACCCCCAAAAAAAATCCTCAGTAAGCAAGGTGCTGGTGGATCATGCCTATAATTCCAGCTACTCAGGAAACTGAGATATGAGGGTCAATGTTCAGAGCCAGCCTAGAAGAAAAATCATCAAGACTGTTACCTCAAAGTAACCAACACAAAGCCAGAAATGGAGATCTGGTTCAAGTGGTAGAGTATGAGTTGTGAATAGAAGAAACTGAACAAGAGTAGGGAGCCCTGAGCTCAAGTTCCAGTACTGGTGGGCACATGGATGGGCATCCACACACATAGAGATAGTATCCTCAGTGCTGTCTTTGTTTTGTCCATCTTTTCTTCGTTATTATTTGATTTTATTTTATTGTGTTGGTCCTAGGGCAGGACCTGGGTGGGGTCCCTGAGTTTCTCTTGCTCTGCCTTTTTGGTAGTTACTTGGAGATACTGTAGGAGTCTCATGGACTGTCTAGCCTATAGGCAGGCTTCAAACCATGATCTTCAGATCTCAGCCACTGGAGTAGCTAGGATTACAGGCATGAGCCACCCTGCCCAGCTATTCATATTCTTTTGATCAAATTATTGGTCTAATGATCATTTCCAAAATTCTACCACATACTGTTCAAATATGCTTTTATGTTTGATTTTATCATTGAGCTGAAAAGAGGTCATTTTCCTTCAACTTTATTTCTAATAAACACTTCCACAGCTATAAATCATGGAGTGACACAATACATGTGGCAGCTTGTCACATATACTGACTTTATTTTTTTAAAGATGTTTTATAATTTTAAAATTTACACTAAAACTGAAGCAATGTTTTATAAGTTCAAACAAGGTTCTTTTTATAAACACCTCCAATTTTATTTGTTATTTGACAGTTTATTTTGTACTAATTTTAGTTGTCTTATAACACAAATCTGATCATATTTCTCTCTTGATTCAGTGGCTGTTTACCCCCCTTGGGATGAAATTTAAAGTTTCTCTTAGGACATCTTCCAAAGCCATTCGCACTGTTTCTTCTTTTGTCCAGTTGACTTGCTCACTGTTCCTACCTTTGCCCTAACTCCATCCACATCCCACCCTACCCTTCAACTCCCACAATTCATCTCTTCACCCCCACCATCTTCTCTCTGGACACTTAGAATTCCTCATCATTTTATGAATGGGCCACATGATGTTCTGTTGCTTTAGGAACTTAGCATGTGCTGTGTTATCTGTGGAAAACAGTTTCCTCATTTATCATCCCATTAACTGAAGAGTCCTTGCTTCTCCTTCAGGTCTGAAAATGGACATCAGTTCTTCAGAAAACCCTTTAGCAACATTAACTACTTAGATGGTCTCCATATAGCTCTTCAGGTCACCTTTATCACACTGAAGTGGGCCATTTTCCCATCTATATTTTCTACTAAAATGATGAGTAACTCAAGGACAAGAGATTAGGGCTCTTCTATGTCCCTCACCAAGTGCCTTCCTCCCTAGCTCATTACAAAGATCCTGGTGTTTGGATAATCATTTTTTGGATATCTACTCATTCCCACTTGCATGTATATAAATAGGGAAAATGGAAAGAAAAGTTACATACAAAATATTTTCAGCTGCTATTGATAAAAGCTGTGCAGAATACATTGTGTGTACTGTATATCCCCACTATGTTGTGCCAGAGGTGAGCTCAGGAGGCAACTTGAGAAGATGCTCATTTTCTTCCTTTCATGTTTCAAATTTTCCCACTTGACAATTGTCCTTCATAGAAATCAGAGAAAATAGTTATTTAAAGATGCTCTCTCCCTAGGGAGGCCTATCATATGTGCAAGTATAAATCACCCAGACACCAATGGGTCATGCCTGTAACCCTAGCTACTCAAAAGGCTAAGATCTGAAGTCAGCCCAGGTAAGAAAGTTGCGTGACTCTTATCTCTAATTAACCTGCAAAAAGCTAAAAATAGAGGTCTGGCTCATGTGGTAGAGCACTAGCCTTGAGCTAGTGCCCAGACCCCACGTTTAAAACACAATTCAAAAAAAGAGGAGGATAGCATAGCATAGCATAGCATAGCATAGATACAGGTGATGGCCATTGTCTGAACATCACCCTTATGAAGAAAGCTTTAAGCCAATGGGAACTCAGAATGTGTCCTGGCCTCTTGATCTCCCCCGAACCTCAGTTATTGGGAAAGGATAAAGGCAGCTGGGAGCTCTTTAGCTGTAGGATGTCTTCTAACAGTAAATTAGCACCCATAAATACAACTGCTGCTGACTTTTTCTGTTCTGTGAAGCTGTGAGGAAATCAAAGACTCACCCTTCTCTGTACTATCAAATCACCAATGCAAAATAATGAAGCTTACGTATGCAGCAGCAAGGTAATTCTTGAGCCTGTTTTCCATTAAGCCCACACAATGAGCCTACATACAAATTCTAACACATTAGCATTTCCAGTTTATGAATGCTTCCCATGCTCAGAGCCCTCATTTGAGGCCTTTGGTTGATGCATGATGGCTTACACAATAAAAATTGATTTTTTAATTCATAATAGGGCTTTGAGCAAGCAAATGCCCTTGCTTTTTCATTCAAATATGAATAGCCCCACTTGATTCTGATTTATTGTACTAATAATTCGCAAACATTAATTAACTATACCTAGATATAAACAAGCTTTATTTCCCACCTTGAGTGTCAGTGAATCTCCCCTTTCTCATCCCCTATCTCAAAAGCATCATTTTAAAAGAAATTCTGGATTCATAAGACAGGTGAGTAATATAGTTATGTTTTGTTAACACCAGTAGATGTGAATAAAACTTTCTTAGACACTAAATCGGCAGCCTTTGTTCCTGTCTGTTATGCTGGCTTCCTATCACACCCAAAACCTTTTCCTTATGAGAGTCATAAAAACCATAATACAACATTTATTTTATTTCCCGAGAACATTTCAGCTGTGATACTTTATATCTAATCTTTGCAGCTTGTAATGACAATGTCTACCATTTGTTAGAAGACCTCTATGTGAACACATACTCATCCTTATTCCATATTTCCATATGAGGAAACAGAACCCAAGACTTAACCAGGTGAAGATTGTGTCTGCAGTCATGGCTATGAATGGAGACACTCAATAGAATTCATCTCTTTCCTTTCAACAAAATGACTAGAGAGCTCAAAACTACAAGGATCATCCCCAGATAATATTGTATTTTGTTTTTTATTTGTTTTTGTGTGTGCAACTACTTGGGCTTGGATTCTCTTGCTTAGCTTTTTTTCACTCAAAGCCAGGTGCTCTAACATTTAAGCCACAGTTCTGCTTTAGCCTTTTGGTTGATCAATTAGAGCTAAGAGTCTTTTAGATTTGTTTGCCTTTGGCTGTCTTTGAACCTCAGTCCTTAGATC
The DNA here is from genome assembly GCF_024711535.1 of Dipodomys merriami. NCBI lineage: Eukaryota > Metazoa > Chordata > Mammalia > Rodentia > Heteromyidae > Dipodomys > Dipodomys merriami. The sequence goes on from NW_027206068.1 coordinate 12,189,827, forward strand.
TTAGGATTACATTTGTGAGCCACCATAGCCAGCCTATTGGATTGTTTCTATTAAGGACACATAAACAAGCTCCTAGACTTTTTCAAGTTTCTATTTCTCTGAGGCTCTGTGGCTAACTGCCTTTCAGAAAGATGGAATACAAAAAAGAGACCACTTCCTCTATCTTACTTTCCACATACATACAGATCTGAACCTACAACCACTGGTACATAGTACAGGTTGTTCTGAAAGACACACCTAAAAGATTCTTTTGCTTAGCCTTTGAATTACTAAAAGCTAGACACAGCTCTCTCACCTCCCAACTTGTACTTACTACCTTTGATCTAAGCTATTTCCTGCCACAGTCACTTTACAGTCTTCTTGGGCTCCAGGAAAAACAGGATTCAATGACAAGTGTCTTGTGATGGAAGGTAAACTGCTCGCTAAACTGGCATATCTTTATCATTTTAAAGAAAGTAGCCAAAAACACAGGAGATCACCCATCAGGCAACTATTCCAATGGTAAAGTGATAACTTTTCTGGAATTCCTCCAATGATCTAGACTGAGCTAAAAGCCAACCAGGCCATGCCTGTGACTTGGGCCTGTTTTAACTGTACATACCTTTATCATTCTTTGCCCCCATTCTCTCTATTTCACCTGAGCCCCTGTCTGTACTCCCGATGGCTGAAGATGTACTGTCCTCCCAGTGCTGTCTTCCCAACACTGCCATGTAATAGCTCTCCTTTCTCTGCCTTCCATCATGTCTTTTTATTCAGCATCTGGGGGCAGGCGGCCAAATTTATTGTGAGACTCCTGGATTTTTGTCCTGCAGTCTAAAAACCCAATCTCAATACTTCTAAAAAATACAAAATACAAGAATTTGTTTTTGCATCCATGTCCTATTCCTATATTCATCTCTATCTCCCCTGCAAATAAATGGAAATGGGGGTTTCTTATAAAACAGTAAGAAAGCATGGAATTTCCTGGTTAAGTGGAGCTAAAAAAAAAAAAAGCAATTATATCCAACCAAGTTAGCAGAAAATACAAATTTCTAATTCTTAGCTCAGTAATACAGTGCCTGTCTTGGTATTTGAGACTGAAGATGGAGTAAGAAAAACTAGGGTATGTTCTTTTCTCTCAAATATTTGCTTCCCTATGTGTCAAAGCAAGAGAGAACTGAATCCCATTATACTCAGGAGATGGAAGATGAGTGGATATGATAGGGTTCTATGTAATTCCTTAGCTCCAGGTTAATGGAGAAAGAACATTTTTCTTAACCTAAAGACAAGAAACTAAATTTATTAGGTTATGTCTAATAACGTGAAACAACCATGTGAAACATAGAAACAGAATTAGATGAAAACTTAAAGTTCTAAACTTAGGGTTAAAACTTAGTGTTGATAAACCTAGAACAAATTGTGTTAAGTGAGGTAAGCCAAGCACATATCTTCTATCATATGTGAAAGCTAGGTCTAAAATACATGATAAATTGTACAGGACTTTAGGCATTCATACACAATGAGCCCAAAGAAGGACACTCAGAGAAGGAACACAGAGGTGCAAAGCCTCTGTGCCTCTGACCCTATAAAATATTATTTATTAAAATGAACTCCAGGAAATGGAAACAAGAGGGCTTTTCCTTTTTTCTTTTATTTCTTGTCTGGTTTCTTCATTTTTCTGCCTTTGGGGGTGGGTAAGGGGTGGGCACAAAAATGGAGGGATATAAGGTGGACAAATGTGGCAGTGGCACTCAGAAGAAACTACTGAAAATGAACTATACAACTTGTGGGTGGGAACGGGAGGGAAAAACTAGAAGAGAGTGAAGGAAGGGTAACATTGTCTAAAAAGTATATTCATTACCTGACTTATGAAATAGTAATCCCTCTGCCCATTTATAATAACAATAAACTTTTTTTAGAAAACCCATACGATCTTGAAACTACTTTTATTTATAATGAAAGAACATTTTTTTAGCCCAAGATCAACGTAAGTATCAAAAACTGAGAAGAAGGCGCTATAGTACAGCAGTAATAGAGTCCTTACCTCACTAGCATGGGCAAGGTTCTGGGATCAATCCCAACACCAAAAAACAAACAACAACAACAACAACAACAACAACCAGCAAGTGTTATGACTGTTTGAACGAATGAGATAGGCATAAATTGACCAAAGTAGATATTCCTGGAGGAGGAGAGAGAGACTCACCAAATAGATGGCATCACAAGTTAAGTGAAGATCCTATGGAATTAATCATCTAAAATCCAAAACCAAAGAGTTGAGAAGTCAACAGAAAGATCTAGGTTATCCTCAAAAACAAGAGACTACTCTTTGAGACCCTTCAAGTGCCAAAAACTTCACTGAGCAAGGATAAGAGGCACCAATTCCCTATGGAATCAATGCTGGAGAGGCCCAGACACCCTCATGATGGGTGACTTAATAGTGCTAAGTGCTATAAAAGTATCATCTCATGGAATACTGAATACCCTAAAATCTAAAGCTGACCCCAGAACACAAGGTTTGAGCCATTCTTTCCTATTGCTACTAAAGAACTTCAAATTTCCCTGAGTGCCAGACACGTCCTTCTTATGTGTCACTCTGAGTGTCCTGGACACAGGAAGCGACTAACCCTAGGCCTTCCTTTATTCATTTTACAGATGCTACATTTGTCAGTGGTGCCGCACTCTAATTGTACTCTGCAGGAGTGATTAATGCCAGCTGCAAGCTAGAGGAATCCAAAATCTTCATGGAGTAACTGAACAACCCCACTGAAACAGACTAGAAGTAAGTTCAGAGCAATCTTTTGGGTGTTTAAAAATAAAGCCAAATCAGGAAGTATCTGAAGGATGGACTCAATATCCAAGAATATCTGTAGTGACACTCTCAAAATACCTCATCTTCCTGCCTAAGGACACACTGATACAGTGATTTGTGTGGAACTCTGTTCCGCTACAGAGCAAATTTCCTTAGGAGTGTTTTCTCTGTTTACTCAACTCTGTCTCTCATTTCTCAAGATTCTCCCTTTTTCTGTGCCCACTTGTCTCTTAAGATCTCCTACCATCCTGTGCCTTGTGATGGTTTATATATGAACAGTCCCCAAGAGCAACCTATGTTGAACACTTAGTTCTCATAGCTAGAGGAAATAGGGTATATTGAGGGCTATCTTATTCTAGGCCCTTTTCTTCCTGACACTCTCTACTTCCTGTCTTTCATGAGGTGAAAAAGCTCCTCTGCTACACTGTCCTGCCACTGGTGACATTCTCTCCAAGCACATGGGACCAAACAACCATGGACCAAACCTCCTGAAACTGTGTGTCAAAAGAAATAATTCCTTTCTGTTAAATTGTTCTGTTAGGTGTTTTGATCAAGGCTAGACAGAAGTAGCTAATACATACCTGAAAACTTGTTTTCCAGCACTCCCAAGAAAGTGTTGAAAATGCTCATAGGTATCCCAGTTTTCTCCAAATCAGACTCCTAGAAGCCTGAGACACACAGAATCCTGTGCATTTCTTTGGGATTCCTGTGTGATTTCTTTGATAAAAGCTCTGAGAAGGGGAAGGAGACAGGCAAGATGAAGCATAGAAAGAAGCTGAACAAATGCATAATCTCAGTAAGTTTTGCCTTCAGCCTATTCCCCTAGGGAGCTTTGGAACAGAAAATATGACAGAGAGTTAATCTCCCTGTGGGGTAGGGGTGCAATTCTTTGGTTTCCCAGGTCAGCCAGTTCTTACTATACCTTAGGGGCCAATGGATGGGAGGAACATAACTTCCTACTTGAGCTGCCTATGTCTGCCCTGGGGCCCTTCTGCCAAGGAAAGGATATCTCTGGTTTGTCTGCTTCCTATTTTCTATTTTCACAATAGTCGTCCTAAGATAGGGTTCATACCTTACACAACGTTGACTGCTTAAAGGGAATAAAAGTCTTGCTACAGTGGTTCAAGGACATTGCATTTCTTAGGAACTTGTAAAGCTATTTACTTCAATCATGTTTGTGTAATCTCTTTTAGAAATTAGAGAGTACACTACCAATTCTTTCTGATTTGAAAAGTTGTACAGCACACACAATTCTTTGTCCTTGCTTTCACATTTTGTTCTACATCTGTCCTTTTGTGAGGTATAATTTGTTCTAGCTTTTCTAACTCTGACATCAATGTAAATCAGGACTATTTGTAAAAAAGACTGACAGAGAGTGCAGTAGGGAAGTTTCTACCTTTCCCTTCTGTTCTAGCTTATGAATGGCTTTTTTCAAGTTCAGAGGATAAGGGCCTGAGGAATATCTCACTGCTGATGAAGAGGCAGGCAGGAAGGGCAATGAATTATTTGGATAAACACATAGCATTAAAAATAGAGTTATGAGGAGCTTGACTAGAGGGTAGCTACTGTTAGGGTCTTTGGGCAGGGACCAACACTGAACTCTGGCTTGGGAGCATCAGACACAGAGATCAAGGGGTCACCAGCTGCCAGGTACTGCACTACCATCTGGCCTCTAATGGACCAATTTTGTCCACATAACCACCTGTGTTCTCCCACAACAGACCAGGCCTGATCAGTTCCCCCAGAACTCAAGGATTTCCGGCCAACTCCTCCAGATGTGGAGTATGGCTGCCAGAACACTGGAACAAAGAAGAGTTTTCAGTAAGCTAAGTGTTTCTGTAAAATATACTATAATTTCTCTCTCTCCCTCTCTCTCTCTCTCTCTCTCTCTCTCTCTCTCTCTCTCTCTCTCTCTCTCTCACACACACACACACACACACACACACACACATACACACACACACACACACAAATACACTCAAGCATCAGCTATAATCTTAACTACTCAGGAGGCTGAGCTCTAAAGACACAAATTCAAAACCAGCCTGAACAGGAAAGTCCATGAGATTCTTACCTTTAATTAACCAGCAAAAACTGAGGTATGGCTCAAATGATAGAGTGCCAGTCTCAAGCAAAAAAGACAAGCAAGCAGAAGCTGGGCACTGGTGGCTTATGACTATAATCCTAGCTACTCAAGAGGCTGAGATCTGAAGATTGAGGGTCAAAGCCAGCCCAGGCAGAAAAGTCCACACAACTTTTATCTCCAATAAACACTCAGAAAAAGTTGGAATGGTACTGTGGCTCAAGTGGTAGAGCTCTAGCCTTGAGCCAAAGAGGCTCGGGGCCAGTGCCTAGGCCCTGATTCAAACCCTAGGACCAGCAAAAAAAAAAAAAAAAAAAAAAAAAAAGAAAGAAAGAAAGAAAAGAAAAGAAACAGCCAAGCAGGAGCATTGGGCTCTGAGATTAAAGATCAAGCCCCAGTACTGGTACCCCAGCCCCCCAAAAAATGAATGGTCAAGGTGACTTATGTAGATGTTCAGTTTATGGAGAAAGATTTAAATATCAAGTTGAGAAGTTTGTTAACTTGATCTAACTCAACATGCCACACCCAGCAATAATGGGGTATTTGGAACACAGACTTTAAAGTCAAAGGGTTGTAAATTCAAAACCTGGCAAATGTCTCAATCTCTGACACTCATTCCTACTTTGGAACATATGTGATAATAATAAATAGCTCTCTGAAGTAATTCAAGAATTGAGAAAAAATATCAACGAAGCCTAGCAAAAGGCTGCTTACCTAATTGTTCATTTGGCTGAAGATAAGTAAATCACTTATGTAGGTTAAACAAAAATAGTGGAATTTAATGTTGGGGTAGACAAGTGGATCCTAAACCAAGAGAAGGAATATAATGGGAGTTTGGATAAGACCAAGGCATAAAAGTTGAGGGAAGATGGAGCATGTTTTAAGCTCTACATTTTCTCATAAGCAGCAATATTTAGTTGTTATTGTTGTTTTTTAAAAACAAAAGGTAGCTCTCTCCATGTGATCTTGACTGCTTGCCCAACTGATTAGCATGCTCTGAGAATGAACAAGGAAATAAAAAAGAAAGACACTTCGAAGAAAATGACTCCTTTGGGTTTAAAAGGTGTTTTCTATATAGACATATATAGATATATAGATATATAGATATATCACTGGTGGACACCTGTCTTGAAGGGAGCAGGTAGCAGAACTCATCCTTGGTTTGAAGGGCTAGCCAGGATTTAATAAGCAGGACAGCCTTAAAATCTCTGGGCCCGACTGATAGAAACTGTAACAACAAAAGTGACCAAATATACCAGACATCAGAACATAAGGTCAATATGAGTCAAATCCCAACCTACTTTTTCACCAAAAATACCCATGATATTAGAGTGCTTATTGCATCCATTGTCAGATGCCCTGGCACCCATCTCTTTATCTTTCCTTTGCTTTAACTAACACATTCACTGTGGCCTAAATTTTTCTTTTTTCTTTTTGACAATATCAAGATCTGCATAGTCCAGAGCCAGGCAGAGGCCTCCTTCCTTTAAAGAGAACTCCTCTCAGGAGTACTACAGGTCACCTATCTTCAGACAAGACTAGAGCCAGTGTTGGCTCAGGTCCTCTGGGAGTGGATGCATGATGGGTTTGTTTGAATGAGTTAATGGTGTATGTTCCCCTAAGGTATATGGGAGAAATCACTTATGTGCAGGTCTGACGATAAGAGGCATCTAAGAACTTTTATTCCTGACATGGATTAACTAGGAGCAAGATAATAAAAAGTAGATTAATGAAGCCAAAAAGAGCTGGGAGGCATCACTCAAATAAATGGTAGAGCCACCTGCCTAGCAAATGGTGGGGAAGGGATCCTGAGTTCAAACCCTAGCATCACCAAAGAGGGAGGGAGGAAGGAAAGGAGAAAAAGAGGGTTAAAAAAAAAAAACAACAAAACAGTTGTTAATTAACGGAAGCTTCAACGCTGTAAGCATTTAACTACCTGAACCCAGGTCTTAGATTTCTGAGGTGGCAGCTAGAATACCTGAAACTCAACCCACCAGAGCGAGATTAGTGCCCTGGCTTCAGCAATCCAAATAGCAAACCACACCCTGGAGTTTTCTCATTAGCAAGTGAATGTCAAGGCAATCATTGTACTTGGTGAAGTAGGGGTTTCCTTTATTTTTTTTCCACACACTTGGCTCTCCTCCTGAGACTGCACTAGATGACAGTAAGGGAACATATCTTTACATCCTACTTCTTTGCTTTTATTTATTCTCCAATAAATAAACAAAAAGGTGTCATTTATTCACTTTCTCCTGTAGCTCTAGGGAGCTCATGACATTTGGTGCTTAAGTGCCCCTCTCTAGCTTAGGTTGACCTTGTCAACCCTTCAGTCCATCTTCCAGGGGACTTTTCCTGACCTGGTGGGTGTATAGCACCTTGGCTTGTCAGCAGATCCCACAGAGCTGTGTCTCACATAACAAGATGATTTTTCAAAGTCTGACAGGTAATGATAATAACCAATCTCCAGAGACCTGCAAATGCTTTTCTACCATAGAAAGGAAGTGGCAGCCACAGAGAAAGGAAAATAGATACCAGATAGGGGAAAACTCTGCAGTGGGCATCCTGATGTGGATGGAAATGTGGACACAGACGTGTGCCCTCACCTCCCTGCACAGTGGGAAGCCCCGGACTTGACTTCCCCTAACACAATACTAGAAGCACGTTCAGTTCTCCATTATGCATTTGGCACTGTGTCATTTCTCTCCAGCCTGGATTCTCTGTCTTTGAGATGGCATAACTTTTGAGGCATATTAACATCATTACACAGAGTCCAAAAAAAAAAAAAAAAAAAAACAAGGAGAAAAGAAAAGTTCTGTTTTGGTTTTATGCCAGTCCTAGGATTTGAACTCAGGGTCTGGACACTGTCCCTGAGCTTATTTTGCTCAAGGATAGTACTCTTTCATGTGAGCCAAAGCTCCACTTTCTGTTAGTTTATTGGAAATGACTCTTGTGGACTTTCTGCCCGAGCTGGCTTTGAGCTATGATCCTAAAATCTCAGCCTTCTGAGCAGCTACAATTATGGGCACCAACCACAAGTGCCTGGCTGAAAAGATGGTTTTTAAAGAATCAGGTAGTGACTGAGCCCTCTAAATAAGCTAAATTGAGAGTTTGTGGCAGGAAATGGCATTCCAGTCACCTATATGTAAGAAATGAGAGAGTGAGAGCAACCAATACAAGCTCAAGGCTTTACTGGGGAGCAGACCTGCTGGGCTGCCCCAAGCAGGAATGGGGCAGCAACCAAGGGCAGGTGTGGGCTGAATTTAAACAAAATTTTAGGGGGCAGTCACAGAGGTCACATTACGTGGACTACAGGAATTGGGGGGAGAGTCACATTCCCAGAAAGAGTGAAAGGGTGTAAGGAGACTATTGTAACTAGGGCAGGAATTTGTACATCACACCAGGAAAACAATACTGGAAAATAATGACATATTTTTGTAAATAGGTGAGCATGGAGGCGGGGGGGATTTACATGCCCAAGGAGGAAGCAAGGCCCTTTGCTAAAAAAAAAAAAAAAATAACCAGCAAAAATTAGGCTGACACATGGTTCAGTAGTAATCATGCCAGCCTAGCAAGTTCAATGTGGTAAGTTTAGACCTCAGTACTGCCACAAAAAAAGCAGTAATTCCCTTTATTAACTTCTGTTGTAAAATACAGGCATGAATATAAACACTTGTGATTTATACAATCAGGGTTATACCCATAAGAGATTATCATTAGAACCACTTTCCTCTACAACACCTACCCTCCACATGTGAACTCTCATTCTCCAGGTTGATGGCTGACTAAGCATGGTGATTGTGTTTCTTGCAAATTATGGACAAAGATCCTTTTTCATGCCAACCATTCTCTTTGAACAGGAAGCTAAATAAAAGCCTCACTGTGGTATTTATGGTGAACAGCCACCTTTGATTCAAAACAAGGAAGATTAGAGGAACTTCCACTAGTTACCATCCTCCCTAAACTTTCCTAACCTTCACCTGGTTTTCTATGGTTAGTAATTAACAGCATGTTTTGTTTTGTTTGAATCCAGTAGCCCCTGACTTCAGTCTCCTGTTTTACTTACAGTCTGCTAAAGGAATAGAACTGTGTCCCCTCAGATCAGCCAGAAAAATGCAAACCTTCATCTCCCCCCTTCTATGGGCTGAATTATTTCCTCTCAATTAAAATGTGTTAAAGCCTCATTCAATGATTTTTGGACACAAAGCCTCTGAGTAAGGAGAGCAAAGCTATCATGATAGGATTTGGGATCTTATTAAGAGAGACCAGAAAGAAAATTGTTCTCTCTCTTCCTATTTCCCTCTCTTCTTCCCTCTCTACTTGTCCCCCTTCTCCTTGGCTGAAGGCATAGCTAGAAAGCAACAGGAGGAAGAGAGCATCCTCCTGGAACCTAAGCAGCCCAACCCCCGTTCTTGAAGTTTTAGAGTAGAGACTTTGAGGAAATTAATTTCTCTTGTTAGCCTCTGGTATTTTATTGTAGCAGCACAAGCTGACCAAGACATTCTCATGCAATTAAAAAAAAAAAAAAGATGGATTCTAGCCAGGTGTCAATGGCTTATGCCTATAATCCTAGCTACTCAGGAGTTTGAAATTGAGGATTGTGGTTCAATGCCAGCCCAGGCAGTAAAGTGTTTGAGACTCTTATCTCTAATTATCTACCCAAAAGCCAGAGGTGGATTACATGGTGTAGCACAAGTGATAGAGCACCACCCTTGGGCACAAAAGCTCAGGACATTGTCCAAGCCCTGAGTTCAAGCCTCAGGACTGGCCCAGGTGCAAGCACGCACGCACACACATGCACACATACACACATGCACACACACATGCACGTGCACACACACAGATGGATTTTATTCTGAAATTGTAAAACATAAATGTAAAGTATTTTGGGAACAAATGACACTTTGAAGTGATGGCAAGTCATTCTGCACGCAGTCAGGGATGGCTCAGGCCCCCAGCAGAGCCTTTGCCCACCCTTGTCTGGCTGTGTTAGTTAGCCAAATGACAACCTGGTAATGAGATGACAGAAAAACATCAAGTACATTAAAATCTTTCTTTGATGCCAGACCCCATTAAGTATCAGCTGTCTGCTCCTCAAGTTTGTTACAGTGGGTGAATTTGATGGCTCTCGGTAACCAGCCCCAGATTACAACAGTGAAAACGACATTTATATTTGCTTACGCTATGCATTCATTGAGAACAGCTGGGGGCTTGGCTCCGACCTGACTCTGGCAGGTCCTGTGTGGAACCATGCCCATGTCTGTGAAAGAAGGAAAACCACAACTTGGCAACGGTTGCATTGGCTCAGGAAAACCACCTAGAAATGGCTCCTATCCCTTCTGCTCACATTTTATTGTAGGAAGCAAGTCACATGACCACGATTGACCCAGAGGTGGCTATGTCCCTAGATGGAGAACCAAGTAGATTGAGTGGGAGCTCAGTGGCGACTGCCTAGTGCGCAGAAGTGAAGAGAACAGCAAGAGAAATGCTTTTAATCTTTTTTTTTATTAAAAAGAGGCAGCTGAAAGTTTCATATAATTTTATTAATAGGAAAAGATAGAATTTTGAAATGCTTATATTTAAATTGATACAGAATTAAGCCTCTGGATTTACTTTTTTCAAAGGAACATATTTACTTTTTTCAAAAGAAAAAACCACATTAGCCTAGATTAATGATACAAAGCGTTTCATTACAATATTTACATATGTGTATGTTATGTACTTGGATCAAATTCCAATTTCTTAATTGTCCTTCCTCCTCCCCATCCTTTTAGTAGCTTTTAGTAGGCTTCATTATGCCATTTTTATACATGTAAATAATGTATGTCCATTTTATTCATCCCTATCACCTTTTCCTTCCCCTTCCCACCTCCTACTGGTTCTTTTCTTCTCTCCAACTACTTTCTTACCATGCCTTCTAGAAGTTCCAGAAGTTACCATGCTTCCTAGATTTGTCAAATTCCAAACTTCAAAAACCTATGTCTCTTAGAGCCTTCATTTGCTTACTCCTGGGAGGTATCTTCTATCACAGTGCCTCTGTCCCAGGAAGCTTATTACATGCCCTAGGGTGGTGCTTCCCTGTTATCCTACTTCATTCTGCTCCATCTTGAGATCACCAGGCCATCTGGAACTGTACTGTGGCTGTCCTCTGTTCTATCCAGAGGGCAGGAACATGGAAAGCTGAGAAGAGTCTTAAACCAGAAATAGTTATTGACGATCTGGAGACACAGCTAATATGTTACATAGAGCTAACACTGGATGCTCATGTTAGCTGTTCTGAGAATCTACAGCCTCATCTACTGACACAAGCAAGCTTCACTCCTTTCCCCTAGTGTTTCTTATCTGGAGCCTATGGCCAGAGAGAGAAAGCCAATGATGACTTATTCAAATTGTAGGCCTGATGCCAAGTTCTAAGCCCAGGCTTATCTTCTTCCAGTATACTAACTGTTAGAAAGCCCATTCTAACACCAGCCCCTTCATGCCATGGGCAATTCAGTCTAAAGAATCTCACCTCATAGGTGTGCTTCCAGCAAGACAGGACATTTGTATTACTAAAAGATCTGAAAAGTGGTAAAGTCTAGCTACATCCCCACTACAAGATAAGGGTCTTTGGTAGGCCCCAGGTGGAAGCGTTTCTTTAAAGTTGAGCCCAAGTGAGCCCAAGGGGCAGCAGAGCCTGCTGGCCTTCGGCCTTCTACCCAATAAGGAAAGGATTAGTTTCAGATCACTGCCCTTATCCTATACCACCAGCTTCCTGGGTGGAAATGGTTTATTCAGAACCTGATTCATTATAAGTTCTCTTTTTCTTTTTTTTTCAGGCAGGAGAAGAAGTTTATTTACCGAACTGCTGCCTCTGCCCTGCAAGGTGGAGAGGCATGGCTGAAAAGGAAAAAGGGCAACACACCGCTGGGCCAGGACTTATCTAAGCCAGGGACAGGAAGAGGTATAGCCAGGTGGGGGAAAGGTGTGGCCACACTGGATCTGGATGTGACCTCAGGGTCTGGGACCCTCCTAAGGTCAGATGGGAGGCATGTGACCAGAGGTGGCCCAGGATGTGACCTAGCAGGAGGGGAAGGTGACTGCTTCCAGAGTTACCTAGGTAACAGATACTGGGCAGAAACTTAGCCAAGAGGGAGGGAGGTGTCCCTGTGCAGACCTTATGTTCCAGCCTTTTGATAATTATGAAAAAGGGTGAAGATTCTCTCTGGCTACTTCCTGCTGGCAAGGGCATCAACAGTAGAGGTAATAGGCTGAGATGTGGTCCCCTCTGGGAGAAGGCAGCAGGCAGCAGCTGTCACTTGGTGGGCTTGAGTCCTTAGACAAGTCTGGAGGAGGCAATTCTCTTGGATGAAGTCTGGAGGAAGTCTCATGAGGCAGAGAGGGGCTGAGCAAAATAATAATAATAATAATATATATATGTATACACACACACACGCACACACACACACACACACACACACACACACACACACACACACACACACACACACACACACACACACACACACACACACACACACACTAGAGAGCAAACAAATAGCAAGAGGAAGGGTTTGGGGCAGAAAATTATCACCTGCATTCCAGGCTGTCCTGGAGTTGGTGGAAATGTCCCTAGCTACTTCTGACATCTGGTAACTAGGTAGGAAGAATGTCAGGTAACAAAGGCAATAATGTAAATCCTGTCCAGTTAAAAGGTAGACTGGTATGGACATTAGAGGGGCAAGGCTTCTCACTTCCATTGACCTACCGGCTCTGGTTAACTTTGAAACTGCAGGCACAAAGTGGCTAATGTGACATCATTTCCTCTTACTCCTGTCCATGTTCCCTTGTTCCCCATAATGGCTGAGTCTAGGTGCTCGTTGCTGGGATGGCTTGTCCCAGTTAGTATTCATGGAGGTTTGAACTCAAGGCCTGGGCACTGTCCCTGAGTACTTCTGCTCAAGGCTAGCACTCTACCAGTTTGAGTTATAGTACCACTTCCAGTATTTGCTGGTTAAATAGAGATAAGAGTCTTGAGCCATGCTTCTAACCTGGCTCTTTGCAGGTTAGTTGGCAGACAGAGATGAATTTTTCTGCCCCGGCTGGCTTTGAACTGCAATCTTTGCCACAAAAACCCTTTATTATTTCCAATTAAAGCAACAAGGAGATCAAATAGAAAAAGTAGAGCTTACCTGGTCCTTATCAAGAATTGACCAATAAATATTCTGCAATGACAAAACTCATTTGATGTGATGAGAATTTTAGCACAGATATAATATTGATTTCTTTCTGGTAACCCTAACAGTGCTTAAGTTAACCAAAGTTACAGAAAGAGCCTTAGCTTTTACAAATTCAAAGCAATCTTTCACCAGGAAATCAGCTGTGTGTGAAGGAGCCAAGTGGGACTCCAGTCTACTTTTACCATGCTGGAGGTAGTCAGGATGATCTAGACAGGAGTGAGGCCTGTCTTCCAGGTTGGAAGAAATGGACTGGATCTGAACTGCATGTAGACTGGCTGGCACTAAACTACAAATACAAACTGAACAAACTTCAGGAATCTCAGATAATTTAAGCCAAATAACTTGATTACAATGCCAGATAACAAGTTTACACAGACACAGATATACACACTAAGGTGCGCGCGCGCACACACACACACACACACACACACACACACATACACACTGTACACATTAAGTTTTACAGTGCCCCAAAATGAATAATGGCTGTAGACTCTTGGAATTCCAGCAGTAAGATGACATTATTTTGCTCAATATCTAGAGCCACATGGTCAGTAGTAGAATATGCAACACCAAACAAAAAAGGTAAAATGCAAAACCTAAAATTTTTGACAGCAATGTTTAGAATCTTTGCTGACAAAGCACATCAGATGGCTGGGCCTCAGATACCAGGGCCTGTGAAGAGACAGCAAAAAATGGGTGAGGAGTAGTAAGCTTGGTAGAAGGTTTAGGGTCAGGTGAGACCAAACCCTTAATCCACCATGTGGCCAAGATGGTGAACTCAAGATAGCGAATTTCTGAAAAAGTGCAAAGAAAACTTGAACAAATGGAAACTCTGACAATTTTCAAACCTATAATGGCTAGCCTTTGAGAGGGAATCTGGTGGGGGGGGAGGGGGGAGGTCCCCAGGACCCAGCCTGCGTAGCATTTTTCAGGGCACAAGCCAAAATGTTGTAGAAAAGAGAAAGGGAGAGATAGGGAAAGCTGGACATGATTGGCAGAGAGAGAGCAAAGAGAGCCTGAAAGTAAACAGACTTTTGACCATCTACCATTGCAGTGGTAAAAACTGTCTACATTTGAGAATGGCATAAAAATGAGGCGCCCTGGCTTTCCAGGGAGCGCAGAAGGCATTTCAAAGGGGTTTCATGGCTTGGGTGTGACTCGCAGCACCCCATTAAATGTGTAGGAGAGTCAGTCTGGTGAGTGAAGAAGAGCTGATCAGGCAGACACAGCATCCCGACTTCCCCCAGAGCCCTCTAGAGAGAAATGGCCAAGCCCCCAAAACCAAACGTTCTTGGCTCTGGAGGTGACTGTCCCTTCAGCTAAAGGCCTTAGGAGCTCTCTGGCGTGGCGCCACATCTGGACAGAGACTGAGCAACAGAAACCGTAGAGAGTAGTTTCGCTCACCGGAGTAGAGAAGTGGTGTAGAGGTGGATGTGAAGGCCAGCAATGGTATTGGTAAAAAGTCTCCTGTGGTGCCTCAAGGCAGTTCGGTTCATGGAAAAGGGGTGGTTAGGAAATTCTAACATTTCCAACTCAAAACCCCCATCCAAGTCATGGCATATTAAATAGATAGGTTTCATTAGGTAGCTGATGAAGAGAACACCACATGCTATTCAGGCAGGAGAAGAAGTTTATTTACCGAACTGCTGCCCCTGCCGTGCATGGTGGAGAGGCATGGTGAAAAGGAAAAGATAAGTTTGCTTATGTTTGGAATGTAGTTCCTTTTTTATACTTACATAATTTTTTCTTTGGTTTTTTTTTTAGATCTAGATTTCCTCATACGAGAGAAAACATGTAATATCGTCATTCTGAGTCTGGCTTATTTCACTTAACATAATAATCTCCAGTGCCATCTATTTTCCTGCAAATGACACAATTTTATTCTTCTTTAATGTTGAATAAAAGCCTATTTTGTATATATGCCATTCTTTATTTATCCATTTATTCCCTTATGGGCACCCAGGCTGATTCGCAGCTTAGGTATTATGAAGAATGCTGCTATAAACATGGGTGTGTGGGTATTTCAATCAGTAGAGATATACACCCAGGAATGGTACAGCAAGATCACATAGTAGTCCTATTTTAGTTTCTTGAGGAAAGTCCATACTTATTCTACATTCCAAACATGTTTAAAGATTCTCTTCTTCTCCCTGAACATCTTACACAGCAATTTTTTGTGACTTATTGATGACAGCCATTTTGACTGGGTGAGTTGAAATCTAAATATCCTTTTGATTTGTATCTTCTTTATGGTTAAGGATGTTGAACATTTCTCCATTTACTTGTATTGGCCATTTGTATTTCTTTTGAAAACTGTCCAGTTGATTTGCCAACTTGTGAACAAATTGTTCATTCTTTTGGGATTAATTTTTGAGTTCTTTATTCAAAGCATACTAATCCTTTGTTCAGTGACTAGCTGGCAAAGAATTTCTTCCATTCTGTAGTTCATCTCTTGATTCTGGTAGTAGTTTCTTCAAAATCAACATGCTACAATCCATAGCTTTTAATTTTTTATTGTTATTGTGTAGCTGATATACAGAGGGGTTACAGTTACATAAGTAAGGTAATGAGTACATTCCTTTTTGGACAGTGACACCTCTTCCCTAGCTTTCTTCCAGTTTTTCCCTCACAACCCTACAAGTTGTATGGTTCCACCCTTTGCCACACCATTTCAGTGCTTCTCTTACCCTTCCCAAAACATATACACTTAGATTCAAGTCAAAAGGTGCAGAAAACAAAAACAATGACAAAGGAGAAAAATAATAACAGATTAGCAGAAAAACCTCTTATTTCCATTTCTTGGAGTTCATTTTGATAAATATCATTTCATATGATCATATACACATACCTACTGAGCCTTTGTGATCCTCTCCTAAGAAGAACCTCCTTTGGTCTCTCTGTGTCTAAAGTCCTGTATAAGTTATCATGTTCAAGTGTATTTCTTTGTCTTTTACCATCCAGTGTGTTTACTTGTAGATTTATAGGAACATTCTAGTTACAAATGAGGAAAACTACGTTCTTACAACCTATATTTCTTTAGTATGGATTACTTTACTTAATATATTTTTTCTAAGTATTTCCATTTCCTTATGAATGGTGCAATATCATTCTTTCTGATGGAAGAATAAAATTCCATTGTGAATATATACCACATTTTCTTGATCCATTCATCTACTGAGGGCATCTGGGTTGATTCCATATCTTAGCTATAATAAACAATGCTGCAATGAATATGGTTATGCTAGTAGCTTTACTGTGGCCTTGTTGGTGGTCTATTTGATAAATGCCCAGGAGTGGAATTTCTGGGTCATAAGGAAGCTCTATGTTTAGTCTTTTGAACTGCTTTCCAGAGAGGCTGAACAAGTTTACACTCCCACCAACAGTATAGTAGTGTTCCCTTTTGGCTACATCCCTGCCTGCATCTGTTACTGTTAGTTTTCTTGATAATGGGATTCTAACTGGAATGAGGTAGAATCTCAATGTTGTTTTGATGTGCATTTCTTCTATAGCCAGAGATGTTAAACATTTCTTCATGTGTTTATTGGCCATTTTCTTCATATGAGAAGTCTCTCTTTAAGTCTTTAGCCCATTTATTAATTGGGTAGGTTTTTTTGAGAATTTATTTTGGGGAATTTAATTTTTTGAGCCCTAAGTATATTTTAGATATGAGGCCCTTGTCTGATGCATAGCTAGTAAAAAAATCTTCTCACATTTAGCAGGATTTCTATTTATCTTGCTAGCTATGTCTTTTGCCATGAGGAAACTTTTAAGTTGGATGCAATTCCAATTGTCCAGTCTTTCTTTGATTTGTTTTGATTCTGTATCTTTCCTTAGGAAGTTTTGGCCCATTCCTAGGAACCTTAGTGTTTCCCCTACCTCTCTTTCTGTAATATTTTCATGGTATCTGGCCTTACATTGAAGTATTTGATCCCATTTAGAACTGATTCTGGTGTAGGGTGACATATAAGGATCTAGTTTCAGTTTTCTGTATGTATATAGCCAATTTTGCCAGCACCATTTTTTTGTCTTTCTTCCATTTTGTGCTTTTGGCTCCCTTATCAAATATTAGGTACCAGTAGCTTTTCTATGCAGCACTATGAACAGACTGAGGACAAATCAGTGAAATGATCATATTCATAATAGGCTCAAAAAATTAAATGCTAAGAATAAACCCAATTAAGAAGGTGAATGGCTTCTAAATCAAAACTGTAAAACACTGAAGAAAATGAAGAAGATTCTAAAAGAATGGTCACAAATCAGCAGAATTAACATCATAAAACTGGCTACCAAAAGCAATCTACAATCTAATGTCCACCAAAAATCTTTTTTTTTTGGTCGGTCATGGGACTTGAACTCGGCCTGGGTGCTGTCCCTGCGCTCTTCAGCTCAAGGCGAGCGCTCTACCACCTGAGCCACAGCACCACTTCTGGTTTTCTTGTGGTTTATTGGAGATAAGAGTCTCAGGTACCTTCCTGCCCGGGCTGGCTTTGAACCACAATCCTCAGATCTCAGCCTCCTGAGTAGCTAGGATTACAGGTGTGAACCACTGGCGCCCGGCTGTCCACCAAAATTTTGATTCTGTTCTTCAAGAAATAGAAAAAAAATCTAAAATTTAAATAGAAGCACAAAAGACCCAGAATAGCCAAAGCAATTCTGAGACAAAAAAAACAATGCAGGAGGTATCACAGAACCTAACTTCAAATTATTCTATAGAGCCATAGTAAAAGAAAAAACAACATAGCACTGGCACATAAACAGAAATATAGACCAATGGAATGGAATAGAAGATTCAGAAATAAGCCACACAGCTATAACCATTTGAGCATTGACAAAGCTACCAAACACATACATGGGAGACAAAAACCCCTGTTCAACAAATGGTACTGAACAAACTGAACATCTACAAGTAGGAGAATGAAACTAGATTCCCCCTTGAACAAAAATAAATTCAAAATGGCTTGAAGATCTTAGTATAAGGTCAGAAACTTTGAAACAATTATAGGAAAACAGCTACAGGACAATAGAGACATAGGTAAGGACTTTCTGAAAATGATTTCTGATAGCTCAGGAAATAAAACCAAGAATTAGCAAGTGGAATTGCATCAAATTTCTTCAAGGATTCCTTCTAATGAGTCTACTGAATCCTAGAAAGCTTGCTAAAAACACGGTTTCCCGGGGGGCTGGGAAGGTGGCTCAGTGGTAGAGCGCTTGCCTTCCATGCATGAGGCCTGAGTTCAATTCCTCAGCACCACATAAGCAAAAAGAAAAAAGCTGGAAGTGGTGCTGTGGCTCAAGTGGTACAACGCTAGCCTTGAGCTGAAGAGCTGAGGGACAGCACCCAGGCCCAGAGTTCAGGCCCCACGACCGGACCCAAAACAAAAAACAAAAAACACAATTTCCCACCAAACCCAGTAGTGCAAAAAAAAAAAAAAAAGTAATAGTAAAATTTTAAAGCATATCCCTGAGCACTATCTCAGATTCTGACTCTTAAGTAGGAGTGGACCTGCATAGACAGTACTCTAGGTAGCAATGCCAGCTGCTGTAACAAGCAAGCCCCTAAAGCTTTATAATTTAACTTGTCTACCTCGCAGTCTCTGGGGAAGTGCTCCATTCTACACAGTCATTTGGGCACTTGGCTCCTTCAATATCCCCCAAACTATCAAGGTGAACATCACTCTTCAAATTTTTATACTGAAGTCCTCACTTAGTACCGCAGAACTTGATCTTATCTGGAATCGGTTTTTGGATGAGACCGTAGTGGAGTAGCGTGGCCTCCTAATATAAAATGTCTACTGTCCTCACAAAAGGGGAAAATCCAGACACAGCATGGACATGCGCAGAGGAAAGTTGATGAGCTGAGACACAGTCCTTCTCGTTAATCTAGACTCTGACATCTGCACTATGTGTTCATAAAGGAATATATGTGAAAAAGGCAAATACTGATTTGACTTATGATGAAAACAGTTTTGACTTCCTAGGCATCCCTGAAAGGATGTCTTAAGATGCTAAAGGTGACAGAACATATCTTGACAACCATCTCTTTCTACATCATGCATCTCCAGCAGCAAGAGCTCCACAATAACTAATCTCTTCCCTGTTTACCACTGTCTCTAACACCAGGAACAAGAGTCTTGTTCTTTGTGTCTGAGATTTCTCAAATACAAGGAGCAGCTCCAGAGCTCATAGTACTAGCTGAAAATACTTAGCTTTCCCATCCATTCATTTCATAACAATGAGGATTAAGTGCATCGATTCTGGGAATAATAGCAGATCAAAGAACTTGTCTCACCACCCCTACTACATTGAAATTATAAATGCATTTGAATTTGAATTAAAGAGAACCCATTTTTTGATCATGCCCTAAGAGGCATCTGTTAAAGCAGTGGGTCTAAATTCTGTGCCGCCATGACCCATGTAACAATTAACCAGAAAAGGCTGGAAGTGGAGGTATGGCTCAAGTGGAAGATTGTCAGCCTTGAGCAAAACAGCTAAGGGACAGTAGTGCCCAGGCCCTGAGTTCAAGCCCCAGTAATGGGACACAAAAAATAATATATCATGAAACAAATAGCATAATTCTAAGAATTAAGATCTTGTTCAATATTTAAAAATAAAATATCATGATATTAACAAACTAAAGGAGAAAATTATCAAATGAATTGGTACAGAAAAATCTTCTGACAAAATCCAACATCCATTCATGAAAAAAAATCTCAGAAAACTCAGATAGAAAAGAATTTCTCTTCATGAACACACAGGACCCCTGGAATTCTCATTCATTGCCAGCAGAAATACAAAACTATTTAGGCACTCCAAAAAGAAAACAGTTTGGCAGTTTCAAATAAAGAGAAACATATTCACATCTCCCATATAACATCTCCCTACATAATCTTCCAGGAGAAATGAAAGCCTAACTCCACATAAAAACTTATACATGAATATTTATAGCACCTTTATTTATAATTACCAGAAACTGAAAGCCTTCCGAATACCTTTTAACTAACACTTAGATAAACTGTTGCAAACTTACACAATGAAATATAACTGTGACAAAAATGAAGGAACTCTGAAAACTTACAATGAGTATATATTAAATGCACTAAGCTAAAGAAAAGAATCTAGCCAAAAAGCTACATACAGTGTAACTCCATTTATATGGCATTCTTGAAAAGGTGAAGGAAGCCAAGGAATGAACACATAGATGAAAGCAAGTCAAGAGCTGGAGCAGAGTAAGGGAGGGGGTAACAATGTTCAACAAGAAATGTACTCATTACCTTACATATGTAACTGTTACCCCTCTGTACATCTCCTTGACAATAAAATTAAATCTTAAGAAAAGAATTGGAAAAGAGAGAGATGATGACTACAAAAGCATTGACTGTAAGGAACATTTTGGCATACCAGGAATATTCTCTAGTTTGATTGTACTAGTTAATGTGACTATAAGCATTTATCAAATTCAGTGCACTGTGTTCTAAAGACATTTAATATTGCTGTGTAAAATTATATCACAAAAACCTGATTATTTTTAATGCTGTGTGTGAAGACATGTAGCAAGAGCATCTTTGGCTTATATATCTGCTAGAGAAAAGGTGAGAGTTTCTTTGAACATGGGGGGCTAATTCATATGTTTATTTTCTTTCTTAAAAGGAGGATCAATTCAAGAAACCAAGGTTTTCAAGGCAACATCTTCATCAGAACTACCAAATGTTTTACCTTTCTTCATCAGAACTACCAAATGTTCAACTAGCTCTTGGAAGAATTAGTTTTGAAAATAAGTAAGCCTGTTTCTGTAATGATATAATCATTTAAAAATATTGGCTTGTTGCCAAATGCTGCTACCTCACAAATGTTATAGTTATTACTAAGGAGATTGAAATCTGGAGGATCATGACTTGAAGCCAGACCAAGCAGAAAAGTCTGAGAACATCCACCTCCAATTAACTGGCAAAAAGCTAGGCTAGAGAAGTGGCTCAAGCAGTAGAGTGACAGCTGAGCAAGTAAATGCAAGGCCCTGAGTATATACACGTGTTTTAAATACATATATACATATAAACATATACGTATATACACATATATACATATATACATATACCTATAGACACATATATATTTATATGTATACACATATACATATACGTATATATGTATTTAATAACACATGTGTATGTATACACATACACACATATATGCATACATATATATATATACATATATCATTACGTTGCTTTGCATAGTGCAAAAATTCTTAAACAAGCTGGGTACTAGTGTCTCACATTTGTAATCCTAGCTACTCAAGAGGCTGAGATCTGAAGATCTTAGTTCAATTAACCACCAAAAAGCCAAGAATAGAGCTATGGCTCAAAGTGGTAACACACTAGCCTTGAGTGAAAAAGTTCAGAGACAGTGCCCAGGCCTTGAGTTCAAGACCTAGGACCAGCACGAAAAAGTTTTCAAATATAATCTGTGACTAACACAGAAATATATCCTTTCTCAGGGAAATTATCTGGTTGAGACAAAAAAATGAAATTTACTCAGGTATATATAAGCATTAATAGAGCAAAGATGGTCGATTGATTTTTTTTGCCAAAATAAAGCAGGTATTTAATAGAAGGAAAAGTACACTGTTAAGGGGTTAAGGGAACTCCAAGAGCCATGTTGAGGAGGAGGGGGGAAGGGAGAGAGAGAGAGAGAGATACTGCCTATACAAGAAGTGGAAGTTAAGGATTCCAAGGTGATAGTTTTTTTATGATGAAAACATCAACTAGGAAATACTTCTGCAATGCAAAATTAAGTACATTGGCATGACTTCTTGTCCTGTATTTCCATCAACTACAGAGAAAGACTTAGAGACTTCTTTAAAAATTAGACAGTCTTCAAGAAAAGTAATTGAACTTCTGGCCTTATAATTTGGTCACTCTGCCATATAAGATGATGTTAAGTGAAGGGACCCAAGTGGTCTTATCTTTCTTGCTATTTTTTAACGTATTTAAAATGTACTTTGTGTTTTTTTTTTGTTTCTCTTGTATATTCTTCCCCCAAAGTATAACCCCTGTTTTCACTGTATTTGATGTCAGTGCCCTGCATCTTGTATATACATTTTTCTAATTTGGGGAGGGGAAGGGAAATAACAAAACACTGAAATAAGGATACAGGTTGACCCACTGTAACAATGAGATGTACAAGACACTATGTTGAAAACAAACTTTACAACTTCGATAGGGGTGGAGGAAGGAGTTGGGGAGGTGGGAGGGAAGGGATAGTAGGGGAAAACAAAGGAGGAGGCAACAATGCTCGATAGGAAATGTACTCATTACCTTACTCATATAACTGTAACCCCTCTGCACAGTATTTTTACAATAAAAAACATAAAAAAATAATTTGGTCACTGTGTAAGGACAGATTTTAGCAGTTGCTCAGTGTGCTCCTTGTGTGTATTAGAAAATGATACCCTTTCCTTCTGGCAAACACAGCCCAGTTGGTAATGCCCCAGCTAGCCTGCAGAGAAGAGGCTGGTTCCTAACTGGCTCCATCTGCCCCTTAGAAGGGAATCCTGTGCATGGCACAGCTGTAGGCTTCAGCCCCATTGCTGCTTTTAGAAATAGAAATCTTCAGCCTGGGAAGAGGAAAGTTCAAATTCCACAGCATCATGAATAATATGAATGGGAAAGGAACAGCCACAGATTAGCACTGGTTGTATAATGGTGAAACCAAGCCATGTTGCTTGAGGACCCAGAGAAATATTTGTTGTTGTTGTTAATATTTTTAAGTTTTGGGGTTTGTTTGGGGGTTTTTTTTTGGTGTTTTTTGTTTGTTTTGGTTTTGTTTTGTTTTTTTGCCAGACCTGGGGCTTGAATTCTGAGCCCATGCACTGACCCTGAGCACCTTTTGCTCAAGGCATGCACTCTACCACTTGAGTCACAGTGCCACTTCCAGCTTTTCTGAGTAATTTAAAGAGTCTCATAGCTTTTCCTGCCCAGGCTGGCTTCAAACCATGCTCCTCAGACCTGAGCCTCCTGAGTAGCTAGGATTACAGGCATGAGCCACTTATTTATTTACTTATTTAGTCTTTAAGGAGTTGTACAAAGAGGTTTCAATTCAAGGTACATGTCACTTTATAAGTGCAATGTGTCTTGATTGATGGAACAGTCATTTTCAAATAAAAGGAAGCATGACTCTACTTATACAAGTACAAGAAGGAAAGAAAATGTAGACCCAGGAGACATGAAATCGAGAATGACATAGAAACACAGAGGAGCCTTATATGTCAATGCTAGGGGCAGCCGAGAGATTTCCCCCTCTTGATAGCTTAAACCTTCCCTCTTGTCTCTAGAAACTTGGCAATTTCACTATGCAGTTCTATTTGCTCCACTGAGTCCCCTGTAAATGACTGCAAATATCTTTCCCTTAGAAAGAATGTTGTTGGATGTTTTTTCTTTTACTCATAATCCAAGGATCCAATGGCTGGTGAGATCTGGGCAGTCTCACTATGGTGGTGCTTATTGGCTACATTTGCGGTAATTGCAGCAGCTTGCCTCTAATCACTTAACAGACATCTAAGCTGTCTGCGGGCCAAGACAAAGGGAACCATGAGAAGTGGGCAGAGGCTGATGGTCTCTGTCTGGCTCTGGTCTGGTGGTCTCTTCCACCTGCTCAACCCAGTGTGGTCTCATAGCAGGATAGTTCTGGCCTCCTTGAGCCACTTAACCTGATGTGTTAGGTGGAAGTGGGAACGCTGGGCAAGTACACCACTGCCCCACCAGCAGTGTCCTGTAAAGCATTTTTGCATAGGGACTGGAAGAGCGGCTGCTGAGCCCAGGGTACCTGCCTAAGTCCTGACTGAGCCATTGTGTGACTGAGAGCAAGTTATCTAAACTCTTCACATTATTCATTTACTTTGTTTTCCCCCCTCTTTTTTCAGTATCAGAACTTGAATTCAGAGCCTCCATTCCCATTCAACTTTCTTGCTCACAGTGAGAGAGGTGCTCTACCACTGGAGTCATGCCCCCAGTCAGGCTTTTTGCTGGATAGTTGGAGATGGAATCTCAAAAGACTTTTTATGTCCTGGCTGGCTATAAGCTGAAATTCTCTAATCTCAGCCTCCTGAATAGTTAAGATTACAATCATGAGCCATCAGTACCCAGTTTTCCTAATTTTTAAAATGGAGACATTCAGAGCTTACTTCAAAGGGTACTGGAAGGATTAAGTGTGAAGGAATGCTTTATGTCTGTAAAGTACTGTTTATATATGGCAGAGGGACAGTTAGTGCTGAGAGAGAACCCAACAGACTTGATGGCAAAGAAATCTCAGTCCGTGCTACTGAGGCCGCACTGTTTCTTACCTTTGCAATCTTCTCTGAGGCTCAGGCTCGTCACCTATAAGTGGATATGCAGCACTCCTTCCTACCAGTGCTGTAACGTCCAAGAAGACAATGTACACAAAACACTGGCAACTGGAACTCACCTTGTAAAACTTGTCAAGTTTTGTTGTTATTTGTTTGGTTATTATTTGTTTGGTTGTTATTGTTTGGTTGTTTTTGTTTGCTTGGTGTCAGTACTGGGGCTTGCACTATAAATGTTTAATTATCATAAAATGGAAAACATGGCACAGGAATATATTGTGGATGTGATTCAGTTTTTTTAAATTAATTAACGTGGGAATCAATACTAATCAGGCTGTTACGAAGAGCATTTGAGGAGCAGGGTATTTATACATAACATAAGAATGCCAGGATAGAATTGTCAAGTAGTTACAAAACTGGCAAAATTTACCACAGAGCAGTAAACCATCACCACTAGAACTGTCTGTCCTAGCAAGTAAATACCTGGTGCATCCCCACCGGAAAAAAAATATCTGAAGTTAGCACCATCTGTGGGATATAATCCTACATGATTACCCTAGATGACTAAACTAACCTTGAATGAATTGTTAATATGCAACGCTTTTTGTTAATTGACTTTTTAAAAAGTTGTTTATTAACTTTAGGTAGTTTACAAAAGAACAGGGACATTCAATACTATTTGAACATCAGCATCACCAGGCATGTTCATTTTCCTGTGCCATAATACCACTGACCAGAAACTTAGTCCAGAATACCCATTAATTATCTCACCATTCTACAGTCAGCACTGTAGGTGTGGCCTCAATTTTTCTCTCCTCAGGATCTCACAAGGCTGAAATCAAGATGCCAACCAGAACATCATAGGATGTAGGCATAAACAGGAGAGGATATGCTCTGAAGTTTCGCTGGACACTGAGAAGCTTATTTCCTGTTGAATGCAGGCAGTTAACTTCTTCAAGGCCAATTATAGAGTCTCTGTTGCCTTCAGTGAATGGCCTTCAAAGGCCTATGTCACCTCTCACCTGATTAGCTCAGGCTCACCCAAGATCTTTTTCTCAGCCAACAAAATAAATTTTGTTTAATTTTATTTTTCAATTATATTTGTATTATCTTTAAGAAGCTGTACAAAGGGGTTGCTATTCAACAAATCAGTTAATAAGTACAATGCATCTTGATCGTTATCAACCTTTTCATCATTCTACCCTATCCCTCCCAACCCAAACCGTCTCCTCAATTTTCCTAGTTCATAGGATATTCATAGAATATTATGACTGAATTCTCCCCCTCCCACTTCCTCTCTAAACCAGAAGTCAACTGACTAGGGTCTTTAATCATGTCTGTAAAATCCCTTGACTTTTGCCATAGAATATAATTATCTGTAATATCTGCCATTTTCTATTAGTTAGAAGCAGATTACAGTTTCCATGGGTATACTCAAGAGGAAGCGACTACAGAGGTGATGCTAGGGTATGGTCATTATACCTGGAAAGCATAGTAGTTCAAATGATATAGAGCAGAAAACCCGTGTGTGTGTGTGTGTGTGTGTGTGTGTGTGTGTGTGTGTGTGTGTGTGTGTGTGTGTGTGTGTGTGTGTGTGTGTGTGTGTGTGTGTGTGTGTGTGTGTGTGTGTGTACTTGGAGATGAGTTTTGGAGATGAGTTTCATGGACTTCCCTGCCTAGGCTGGCTTCAAACCTGGATCCTCAGATTTCAGTGTTCTGAGTAGCTAGGATAGCAGTCATGAGCCACCAGCATCTGGCTACCTGAGATCCTCAAATCTCAGCTGACTCAAATGTGGTTAGAATGGAGATCCCAATGTTTGCTCCTTCACCTTCAACTCATTAGACCCCAGTACTCAGAGCAGCTCATGAATACTCTTTGAAAGCCAAGCTGGTAATGACATGAGCTAGGTCAGGTTCTTCTGAAGAGAACTTGCAATCTCTAGGAATGTGACCCGCTGTCTGTGGATAGTCTGGAAACACAGCCTCTGAGCGTCCTTGGGTAAGCTAGGTTCTCCCTTCCAGTCCCTGGGCTCTCCTTCCGGCAGCTGTGATGTAAATTGCTGCAAGCCTTGGGGAAGTATGTCTGCCATGAGATGCAAGGCAAGGAAGTACACTATAGAGATGTGCCAGCCACCCACGCCACAAGGGACAGGTGATTGATGAAACTTGGGCAGAAACCTTTACAGTTCAAAGCTGATTCCCTGCCTATAATAGCAGGTCACATAAGCATCTCATAGTCAATTTGTTTCGTCAGTTCTTGTTTTTGTCATTGTTTTTTGTCTTTTGTGAGATAGAGTCTCACTATATAGCCCAGGTTGGCCTTGAACTTGCCATCTTTACTGTTTCAATCTCCAGACCATTGGGATTACAGGAGTACAACCACCATGCCTGGCTACATTTCATCAGGTTTTTTTGGAGACACCAAACAGATTTTGTGGAATCTTCCAAATTAAGAAAACGAGTCAGGCATAGACATGTATATCTATAATCCCAATTACTTGGCTGGTGAAGACAGCAGAATCTGGAGTTGAAAGCCAGCCAGCGTAAAGTCAACATGAGACTCAGTCTCAAAGATAAAATATAAGATG
The DNA here is from genome assembly GCF_024711535.1 of Dipodomys merriami. Classification (NCBI taxonomy): domain Eukaryota; kingdom Metazoa; phylum Chordata; class Mammalia; order Rodentia; family Heteromyidae; genus Dipodomys; species Dipodomys merriami. The sequence goes on from NW_027206068.1 coordinate 12,216,846, forward strand.
AGGGACGGAGTAACATTATCTGAGAAGAAATATACTCATTACCTGACTTATGCAACTGTAACTGCTCTGTACATCACCTTTATGATAACAATAAAAATTAACTAAAATAAAATACAAACAGAAGGGCTGGAAGTGTGGCTCAAATAGTAGAGGACTTTCCTAAAAACAAGAGGTCCTGAGATCAGAGCCAAGAAAAGAAGGGAGGAATGAAGGAAGGGAAAGAGGGAGGAAAGAAAGAAGGAAGTCTTCTTTATCAGGCCTGACAAAAGTTTTCTCCACAGATGTTTATAAATACACACACACACACACACACACACACACACACACACACACACACACACACACACACACACACACACACACACCTCTCCCACCCAGGCCCTCAGCCATTATTTACGTTCATCTTCAGGTAAATTCTATGAAAGAAATGGGAGAAAATAGTATAGGATGCTGCACTTTGCTTTGAATACACACACACACACACACACACACACACACACACACACACACTCACACATATGCACGCGCAAGTTCTCACACTGGATAAATCACTGTAGAGAGCTTCTGCATGCAGGGTATTGATTTTTCCAGGAAAAGCACTCCATTTTGTTTCTAATCACCAGTATCTAAACCTGAAGCTGCCTCCTTCCACAGAGGCCAGGATGGTGCATCTCCTTTGATAGCACAGACAGGAGATTGGGCATTTGTTATTGTGAACAACTGTTCTACAAAACACAGAGGTGTGCAATACCCCTGATCTCGTACCCTGAGTGCCAAGATTGGCCTCAGGTGTAAGAACCAAAACACTTCCTATTTCCTTGTGTCCCCAGGGGTTCTATGCCACCCCACAATGCCAGCCTGGCACTGGGGCAACACACAAGATTCACAGAGGCATTTCTCAGACAGGTCAGTGACTCGTGCTATGAGACATGCCCACAGGACTATGCTCACTCTAGAGAAACTTTTTAATTAAAGAAGAGATGTTCAACTGTTCTCATCTTAGGAAGGTCCACTGAGTATGGGAATGGAAAGTGACTGGATTATCAAGGATAAGTCACTCCACTCTAGGCTGCAATACTTTGTGTTCACAGAGGAGAGGAAATAGGCACATGACTAGGTTTAATTAAAGCCAAGGAAGGTTTGGGATTTGACAGCAAAATCTTGACCAGGGACTTGGAAACCTGATATCCAGTTTCCGCTCTGCTCCTGCCCCAAACAGTGACTCAGTTTCACAGTTTATGATATAACACAGACTATCAAATATACCTAGCACATCATAGATACTCAATTTGCAAACGTTGAAGGAAGAAATGAATGATTCTCAAGCATTGCTGCAGGCTCAACTTTACAACAGCATATACTCCCTAACTCTCCCTCCCTCCTCAAGTTCCAATATCCTAAACAGTCAGCAGAAGAGGCAGGGGCCCTGTCCTGCAGAACAATAGCTTGCCGATGCATTGGGGGAAGGAAGAAACATCCCTAAACATAAACCAGGACACAAGAAGAATAAACGATGAAGAGGGGCCCACTGGAATGGAATGAGGAAGGGGGAACAAATGCAGTCATTATATTCAATGTACACTATGTTAAGAAATGAACTATGTAACTTGAGAAGATAAATGAGGGGGAATGGGAGAGAAGGATGGAAGTGGTGACATTGATCAAGATGCACTACACTTGTAACCTGACTTGGGGAGCTGAAAACCTCTTCCTACAACAACTTAATAATAATAAATCATACAGTTAAAAGATCCTATGGCTGCATCGTTTCTCCTTGAATTAGTGTGTCCTGGTTTAATGCTTCATCTTGTGTTAACCTAGTTTATGTTGCTGTAACAAAATACCCTAGGCTGGGTACTTTATTTTTAACAACAAGATTTATATAATTCATACTTGGGTAAGCTAAAAGTTCAAGCTCCAGATTAGCCAGCCTCATCAGTTTTCCACTTGAAGTGAGTGTCCCATGGCAGATGACAACACAACAGTGAGAATGTAGACAGAAGAGGCCAATCACATGGCAAAATAGGAAGCCAGGGAAATTCAAGAGTTAGGCTCACTCTTTGAATAACAGCCTATGCTCTTCTAGAAAACGAACCTTAATTCCTTCCCAGAAGAGTGTCCCAGTGACTTAATCACCTTCCACCAAGCTCCATCTACTACCGGTTCTATCACCTCTTACTTCTCCATACTAAAGACCGAACTTCCAAACTATAAACTCTCGCTGGATAAACTGCATCCATACCATAGCAAGTCTCTTCCAACTCCTTTTCTGTTTCAGATCAAGTTGGGTAACATTTCCCTGGGCCTATCTTGGTAAGCACTTCTGCCTGTCTCTCATTTCCATGTGAAGTAGACTAAACTAATTTTCTAAGAGCCCTTGTGCACCAAGAATTCGCATCAGAAAGCCTTGCTTTCTGGTGCTAAGTTGTATCCTGGGTTAAGGAAAGACTGTCCTCACATCCACACACTGATCAGCCCTTGGGAGCACTCTACTGGCTCCCCAGAAATCAGCCCAGCCCTTGGGAGCACCCTACTGGCTCCCCCAGAAATCAGCCCAGCAGCAAAAGTCAGCTTGGTGTTTCTGCATTGACCCCTTCATTCTCCCTCCTTCCTCTGCATCTTCATGCATGCCCTAGTTCTTCTAGGATTGATTCATGCATCTTCCTCTCAACATGAGACAAGCGCAAAAATTGTGAATGTCTGACCATTCAGAGCCTCTTTCCCACCCATCCTACTTTTCCCCTCAATGAAGTAAAAGTTGGGTATTGATAACAGGGCAACCTCTTTTTCTCCATCTTTCCAACATTGGGATCATAAGCATGGAAAGAAAATGTAAGAAGATTCATTTCAAACAGGAAAAGTAAAAAAAAAAATAAGTATAGAGGGAAAATATTTTTTAGAAAGTGCTATATAATAGGAATAGAAAGAGTCATGTAGGAGGTCTGGGCTTTAGCATCAAAGTTATAGAAAAGAGATTTTTCAGAGATTAGCTGCATTCTGCACAGAATCAGCTGATAATGAAAAGGGGATGGTGGAGAATGTGAAGTGGAGAGAGGGTGAGTCTTTCAAGCTCATTTGGAGCATTATGAATACACTTCCTCCAGAGATTTAGTCACGATTTGTTGGCTATATGATCACTTCACCAGGTGATCCTGCCTAAGAGCCAATGCCAACATTGTCCTGGACTGGCTTCCTTGCATCACAGGAACAGTTACTTACTCTCAGGTGCTGTATTTCTTAGACTGTTCCTTCTGTCATGGACCCATACAGCCACGGTGATCTGATCTAAAACACAAACCAAATGTACTCATTCTTGCCCCAAGCATATCAGAGTTTTGTGAGGACCCTCATCACTTGAGAAGACAGGCTTTCCTTCTTCCCCCTCCCCTCCAATTCTGCCTCAGCATCCTACACTAGTTAGTACTGGGCGGTGGCCAGGGGGAAGTGTGCTGATAAGCAAGGTAAGAAGGAGAAGGACCCGGAGACTAGGGTGAGAGAAAAGGTAGTAAAGTGCTTGGCATCAAAACCAGTGTCCTTACAAGAAAACATGACAAAGGCATCTTTGTCTTTATAGTTGGATTGGCCAGGGCAGATGTCACTCCATAAAAAGCTGGATTTCCTGGGAAGGACAAGAGGAGCAGAGGTTTGGAAAGCATTTCAGTATGTGGTGTGCTGTCTATTTTAGGGCATTTTCTATCTCTGAAGTCCTTGAACTCTTTTCCTCTCCTTAGCCAGCGATGTCAATTAAGTGGATATCTTGAAGACGGCTGAAAGAAACCACACAATTTCCGTCAAAAAGTAATCCAGTGCTGTCATAACACTGAGGGTGGCTACTGATAGCTAGAAAGCCAGAAGTGGCTCTCCATCTCTAAGGATAATTTATATGACTTAGATGACATTTCATTTAACACTGATCACACCCCTCCCCCAAAAGATAGTGATTTAATGCTCCAGATGTTTTAAAGGTACTATTTTGATGCCGGTTGGTGATTTCATCTCATGTATCTTTGCTTTTCTTTGAAGAGAATCTTGCTTTTGAGAAATAGCTGCAAGCTGGGCACAGGTCTCTCATGGTTCCAAGCCATCCCAGGCAGAAAAGTCTGTGAGACTCTCAGTCTCCAATTAACCACCAGAAAACCAGAAGTGGTGCTGTGGCTCAAGTGGAAGAGCATTCGGAGACATTCAGAGCATTCAGAGCTCAGGGACAGCGCCCCGGCCCAGAATTCAAAAAAGAAAAAAGAAATAGTTGGTAAATTAACACTTGTGCAACTTGGGCAGGGAATGAGAACCTCCCCTCCCAAGGTCAAACATCTAACCTTGAATTCCAGAGTTAAGCTTCTCTGCTCTCAGGAAAAGAAAGGAAGGTAACTTTCTGAATTAGATGCAAGGAAGAAAAACCAGTTGTCCCTAGGAAATGGAGCCTGGAAAGATGAACTTTCTTACCTCAGGCACAGGAGATGCAGACATGAGATGTAGATGGTTTTCTCCTTGCAGTTTGTGAGCCAACACCTGCCACGGCAGGTGCATACCCTGGAAAAACATCCTGTCAACCTTATTTACATAGAAAACTCCTCACTCCAATCCTATACAACCTCTCTACTTTTCAAATGGCCTCAAACTGCTCCCTGGTCCCCTTGCAAGGTGTCACTGAGGAGTCCAGGAAGCTTGATGAGACAGCTGGTGGCCCAGCGTCCCAGGAGGAATCTGGAAGCTGGGCTCATGTCTCTCTGCCACTGAGCTCATGTCTCTCAAACCAGTGTGAACAGCCTCTACTTCCATCATCAGGAAGGAGGTGCAAAGGGAAGTGACTGGTGCCTGAGGCTCCAGCAAGCAAGGGACCAAGCAAATCTCCATTATAAAGGGGCTCATGGCATGTGTGCATCTCACCAGAGAGCATGGCAGCCAATACCAAGCACACACACCTGGTGGATGATCTCCTCCCCTCTCCCCCTGCTTCTCTCTTGTTGCAAGTTTTTGTCATCCAGGCTGTACTCAGTGTCTACTCTGACTTGACTTTACTTACAAAGCAATATGGAATGAACAGGTGGAGGGAGACGGACCAGGGTTTGTCCCACACAGAGCCTCTGAAAACTCTGGAGCTCAGGCCAAGTCCTAACTTCTAGGGTACATGTTAAAGCTATCAGCAATTCTCATAGGAATGTCCTGACAAGCTTGTTCAAATGTTGACTCTGAACCTGTTTGTTGGGGCTTGGATTTGAGATTCTGCACATCTAATGACTCTAGCAGGTGAAGCTGATGCTGCTAGTCCAAGTAGTCAATCTTTCTCAACCCTGACTGCATATTATCACTGTTACTGGAAATTCAGCACAGCTATCAACCTCCATCTTTGCATCTGGTGTGAGAAGAATTCAGGCATGATAGTAATGTAGCATAAGTGATAGGAAAGTTCACAGTGAAAGATATATAGCAGAGAAAAAGATTACGTGGCATAAGCATATGAGGGGAAGAGGACACTTCAGTTCATCTTCAGCCCTATTCTAGGTACAGACCTGAGCATTGATGAAAGTAAAGGAAGATTTGGGGGTAGGGGACAAAAGTATCCAGAGTTTAAGCATGTCACAGGGGTGGCTTGGCTAGTCATCATCTCAATTCTGGTTTTCCAGATCTGGAGGCTAGGTTATTACTGTCATCATTTGAGGGAAGCAGTCTTGTTCTCTGTTTTTCTGTGGCTCTAGGGTACACCTTGATGGTATTGGCAATCATCCTCATTTGTGGGGACAATTGTCCTGCAAGGACAATTTGTTGTTCCTTGGGGATCATTTTTATCCTCTTTCATAAAGATGTTATTAAGAGTCCTGTCTTTCCTGGAATGCAAGGACATTGCCAACTGACTGTGGCTTAGAACAATGACAAACACAAAATGACCTCACAGATGCCTTTTTTGGTTTTTGTTGTTGTTGCTTTTATTTTTTCCCTGTTTTCAGTTAATTTTTGACAGCCAAACAGTTTAAGTATTTGTTACAAATACACATGTTAATAGACTAAAAGCCTTCTATCTCTAGGATGAGAATGACAGCATTAGCTTTCACTGAGACTGGGTGTGAGAAATCCTATCTAGCTCAGTCTACAAGGCTGAGTAAAGTTTCCTATGAGTTAGGTAATTTATCTACCATATTTTCTCTAACACCTGGTGATCTCACCCTCTGTTTTAAGCTTCCTTTGCATGTCCATATTGCTCACAGCCAGCTGCTACCTAAACAGCACCATCTGGTAGCCTTTTAAACCACAGTAAAGCCCAGACCTGGCCCCAAGCCAAAGATTGTGCTTTCATTGGTTGAGACTGAGGCTGGGACCTGCACAATATTTCAGAATTCTTCTGCAGCCAGACTTGAGGGCCACTGCCCAGGTGCCTTAAGCTGAATAATTCAGAAAAAATCTCACTCTCAGAAAGGATAGGTCAGTTACACCCAACATGATAAAGCTTCACCTTCAACAAGCTTCACTAGAGACCATCTTTGCCAAGAAAGCTAGTGGTCTTCCTCTTCCATAACCCTACTCAATTTGAACAAGTGTATATTAGTGATGATTGTTTTAAATATTCTCATTAGGCATCTGCTTTCTCTCCATATCCAAGCAGCCACTAAGATTTAGCTCTGAAATTTGATGGGCCAGGGAATACAGAGATGGGCACTTCCTAAATTAGAGGAAGTCCATTGAATGGGGAAGGAAAAAGAAGCACCAGATAGGGAGGATACGAGAGTTTCTTGGTTTCCAAGAGAAAAAGCAGGAGATCCAGAAGGAGACAGTTTGTCCTGACCATGTTGACAGAGAAGACCAGGAGTTTGCACCAAGGTGGACTCTGAAAGTGGACAGCAGGAGGCCCAGCACAAAGGAGGCAAAGGACCTTCCCACAGAGCAACAGAACACTGACGCTAGTACCCAGCCTCATCTTCTTTCCCCTAACATGTCCTCCTACAACCAGATGCTATCTAGGCTGAACAAAGGTAGATACCCATAAGCCTGAAGTCAATGATAAAATTCAAAGGAGACATTTAAGAAACTGGACCCCAATGGCTCACACCTCAGGTTGCTGAGATCTGAGTATCCAAGTTCAAAGCCAGTTCAAGCAGGAAGTCCATAATACTCTTATCTCCAATTAACCAGGCCTAAGCTGGAAGTGAAATTATGGATTAAGTGGTAGAGTGCCAGCCTTGCATGGAAAAAAGTAAGAGACAGCACCCAAGCCCTGACTTCAAGCCTCAGTAATGCACAAAAGAAAAGAATAAAAAGAAAAGGAAGGAAGGAAGAAAGGAAGGAAGGAAGGAAGTCAAATTACAAACTACAAAGGCTAATATCTTTAAATGGCCAATTTAAACCCCACTCCCATCAGCAATGAGAACAAGGATTTCCCTGAACAGTCATTGGAAATAAAAGCCACTGACTGCTCTTCTTTTGGCCACAACTGAGTTGTTCTGTGTGAGTTACTGGCCCCAAATACCTACAAAATGATTAAGCCATTCTGAGCAGACAAGGCCTCATTTTTTTTTCTTTAAAAATACCCGAAGGGGATGATAACATGAAATTATCCACAGTCACTCTCTGAGATCTTTAAAGAAGTAAAAGTTTTTCTAGTAAGAAAAGCACAGCTATCCTTGGACTCACTGAAGATTGAATCAAATATAGAACCCATGTAAAATGTTCTTTTGTATCTTGCCAGCTAGAGAACTTTCTGCAAAATTGGCAGGAAAGAGGTGAGCATGTCACTTGATAATCAAATCACTGTTCTCTTTTAAAAATTCCCTCAGATTTTCCATGGAGCTCATCCCTTCTTGCTTTCTGTAACTCATCCCAAGACAAGATCCATCATGAAAGGATCTTTGGAAGGGTGAGCATAAGTCTATGCAGTAGAAAGGGACAATTTCAATTGTCCTTTGAATGTATTAAGCATGTCAGTTTATTTTCTATATTTCTGCTGATTTGACATCTTGATATTTCTGGAGACACTATACCTTCCAAGGCTGGCTAATTCCCAGAAATAGCTTACCTGAGAGAGGTTTTTCCCATGCAAACCTCCACTCTAGCGTCCACACCTCAGCCACTCCTCCTTAGGGGCCACTATTCTACCCTAACCATCCTAAGACCAAGTATCAGGCAGCCAGACACCTGGAAACTATTCAAGGTAGCTAATCCTTAACCTGTTTACTCTGCCTCATCTTCCCATGGAAATCACAATAAAAGCTCTCCTCCACATTTCCACTTCAATCCTTCTTCCTCCTTAGAGACCCCAAGCTTTCCCATGTTGCCCCATTTGGCTCCTATTTCTAGGCACTCTGGGGACATGCCTTCCTTCAAGATGGTATTACTGCAGCTGCATATCTTTTCACTTGATTAAAATAAATCCCATGAACCCTTGAAACACCCATTCTGTGAATGTTTCAATGCCAAGCCAGACCAAGAAGAGTCACTTGCCTTATCCCTCTTCCCACACCCACATCCTCCACCTCATGAACAAAATATCTGACAACAAAGGAGAGACAATTAAGAGGACTGAAGAAACAACAAAGTTAAGGAAGGAGAGGATTTGCAACCCAAAGAGGCAGGGGACAAGTGTATACTGAGAGGCAGCTCACAAAAAAAAAAGAAAAAAAGAGCTGGGAAGGTGGCTCAGTGGTAGAGTGCTTGCCTTGCATGCCTGAGGCCCTGGGTTCGATTCCTCAGCACCACATAAGCAAGAAGAAAAAAGCCAGAAGTGGCGCTGTGGCTTAAGTAGTAGAGTGCTAGCCTTGAGCTGAAGAGCTGAGGAACAGTGACCAGGCCCAGAGTTCAGGCCCCACGACCAGACCAAAGAAAGAAAAGAAAAGAAAGAAAGCAACAGTGGCTCATGCCTGTACTCCTAGGTACTCAGGAGGTTGAGATCTGAGGAATGCAGTTGAAGCTAGCTGGGACAGAAAAGTCCATGAGACTTATCTCCAATTAACCACCAAAAAACCAGAAGTGGAGACGTGGAAATATGTTTCAAGTAGTAGAGAAAGCATCAGCCTTGAGGGGAAAAAAAAAAAGCTACGAGACTGGTACAAATGAAAGGGAGGAGATTTCTTCTACATTCTTTTTTGTTCCTCATTAGACCTGATCATCTAATAGGAAAAATACTCCTGCCTCTTCCACCCACTTTGCTGCTCCTGGACTGTACACTATAAACAGCAAAAGGCATAAACTAGCAAAGGGCAAAAGCAGAATGAAATAAAATTGCCACATTACCATTTGCAAGGACTCACCAATCACCCTGGTGTTTCCTAACTAATGCCCTTGTCACTCACCACAAAGCTTCAATCTGTTTTTGTGGTACTTTGTCATTTTTAAAGTCTTGTCCCTGGGATCATCCCACTGGTTTCTCCCAACAACACTACAAGGTCAACAGAAATGAAAATTCCTACATCTCCTGTTGCTCAATCAATTTGTGAATATTGAAGGAAACCCCAGCAAAAAATCTATTACCATATTTCATTAGATACCAGTGAGATTCAAAAACCTATGAGCCATTTTTACCAGTCTTCCAAAGCTTCTGTCTAGACAGTCAAACAAATCCCTCTAAAGGACCAAATCCTGACATGAAATTTGAGAAAGGACAACTTATCCTAATGTCGTTTGCATCTCTAATACTTAATTGAAGACTGTGCCAAATATTCATATTCTTCATTACTAAGAAAAACTCAGGCACAGGAGGTCCAGGAAATGCATATTCGAAATGTAGTCAGAACCTTACTCTAGCTAATGCCATAATTAGCTCCTAAGTACTAATCTTTAGGATGATGCAATATTCAGGATAACTAATAAATCCACATTACTTCTGGGCTTCTCTTGATGGCACTGGAAAATGTAATTCAAAAAAAATTACAAATCAGATGCTAATTTACAAATAAACATTTCATTGTGTTATAGATTATTTGCAAAAATGTGTAAACTAGCTGAGCTTTTAGGCTGCAAGTTCATTTCATATGAAAGGATCTAGGGGTAAAGAGAAACTTATAATTTAAATGAATCTGATGGATGTATATGCTTATTTTTATAACAGAAAGTATAGTCATGTTACAAAACCCAGTTATCTCACAATTTATATGTTATATGCATAATGCAATAATTTCACATATCAAATTTGCCTAACAAGGGATATATAGAAATTTCATTTGTAAAACAATTCATGTGAAGTCCATTAGAACACTTTTTATGTATTAAAACAACGTTGTAAAGAATTGCTGAGGCCTAAACCTAGCAGGCCTTTGCTAGTTCAACTTTTAATACAAACTAGTTGTATGACTTTAGGCAAATGATGGAACTTGCTACAAATTGATTGCTTCTTTAGTAAAATAAGAAGTTTGGATTATGTTATTTTTAATTCTTTGATTATCTATAGGCACTCATTGGCTTAATTTTTGTACTTAACACATATCAAGACATTACTATCTCAAGATGAATTTCCTAAGACTAATCTTCACATGTTTACATCCTGTGGGTTTAATGTTACTACAAGCAAGTTTGCTTAGTGTTTCTACCAGACTGTGGTTTTGCAAGAAGACGGTTTATGCATTCGGCGTTGTTTACTTCTTCAAACAAAGAATGTGCTCAAAAAAAGGTATACTGCTAGCCAATGGATAATCATTACATTTATGACCTTGAGTTTCTATTGGATTTCTCTGTATGTGTTTATTTTCCTAGACTCAGCCAATCACCATTTATTTCCTCAAGACAGCTACTATTAGTGTCAGAGATAAGCTCCTAAGATTTATTTTTGTCATTATTTATTTTTAAATCATATTTATACTCTGCCCATAAATGAGAGAATACAGATTCATCATTTCTGCAGTCCCTGGCAGACAAGAAGGAATATATGCAGACTCACACAAATAATGTAGCCTGTACTCATTTCTATGATTCAAAATGGAAAGTGATGGAATCAGGGCTGCTATGTGTGTTTGTACAAGGTGCATACTGCACAACTTTCAGGAAGACTATTCCCATGTACTTTGCTGGCCCATATGCTGAGATCCTGGCTAGGATATATGCAGGACCTGGACTGGTCAGCCTGTTTCTAAGAGGAAGGACAATTCTAATAATGTGTATAATACCATAGGTTCTACTCTAGATGACTATAACCAGAAATTAGCTAAATCAGACTCACCCACACAGTCTCCTTAGCTGACATATATTATTCTTGAGTATTAATTTCCTACAATCTAAAAATATATCTGTGATCATTTTCTTGTTACCTTCAAAATGTTTTTGCAGTTCAGGCACTGTTGATTGAAATTGTGCTCTACCGTGATACCATACATCACTAAATTTCTCCATTCTTGTTTTCTTTGCCTTCTTTCTAACAGTTAGCTCTGCTGACCACCTCCATCAATGCTCTTCTTGCAGAAGTGGTCTGTTTGTGTAGGCTCTAGTAATGGATTCTGTGGTCTGATCAGAGGGGCACTCTACATGGTTGAAAACTCTGTTTTTGTTAGGAAAGTTCCAATACATACTAGGTAAGAAATAGAAATCACTTTGAGGCCTCCCTTAGAAGAGTATGAGAAGGAAACTTGTGCTCTGGGAGAGGTGTTAGGTCATAGCATGGCAGAAAGGGATACTGTGCTGAGATCATTTCTCCCATCTCCAAGGCCTTATGGCTGTCTATGGCTGGCCTCATGTACCAGGATCCTAGTGTTTTATTGGCCTAATGTAGCAAGATGGAGCAGTGCTAGACAGAGCACTCATTGGGCAGTGAGCATGGAAACCAAGGATAAGGTTATTTTTGCCACCTTTTTCAAATACTTTTAGTACAAAGACTATGCTCAGCCCCCCATCCCAACCCCTACCTCCTTCCTTATTTCCCTGGCAAAGGCTCATGCTCTTCCCAGTGCAAGAAACACATTTGCTATCCCTTACCTGGAAGCCTTCTTCCTGGTTTCCTTGTTTTCCTGCCAACTTCAATTTAGTTTTCAGTCCTCAGGTAACAGCCCCATTCCCTCAGGAATCTTCCTTTACTTTCGAAATTGGGTTTAGGTGCACCTACTCAATGTTCCTCCATGTATTCTACTTATTAACATCCCAACCATATACATACAGCTCTGTGCTTGAGCATCCTGGTATGGAGCCATGGACTATAATGTCCTTAAGGGGAGGGACTGCCTGAAGATGTCACCTTTTCAATGGCAATAATGGCATACACAGAGCTGGGAACAGAGAAAGGATGCAATACATATTTGTTGAAAAGCATATGGTATGGACCCAGTATTACTCAAAATAGACTGAAATACATCAACTCAAAATGGATTAAAGACCTTAACATCAAACCTGAAACTCTGAAATTACTTCAGGACAGAGTAGGAGAGACACTTGAACTTATAGGCATAGGCAGGAACTTCCTGAACAGAGTTCCAGTGTCACAACAAATTGGAGAGAGACTCAATACATGGGACTACATTTAAATAAAAAGTTTCTCAGTAGGACTAGCGTTTATTTTATTTATTTTATTTTATTTTTTGTCATGGGGCCTGAACTCTGGGCCTGGGCGCTGTCTCTCTGCTCTTCAGCTCAAGGCTAGCACTCTACCGCTTGAGCCACAGAACTACTTCTGGCTTTTTCTGCTTATGTGGTGCTGAGGAATCAAACCCAGGGCCTCATGCATGCAAAGCAAGCACGCTACCACTAAGCCACCTTCCCAGCCCAGGACTAGCTTTTATATTTAAAGAATTCTTAAGAGTGGTACTTTCTTTACTATATACCATAAGTAGGTTAGATGTTTATTTTAATGTTTATTTATAATTGAGTATTTGATTAGTCTAATCATTTTCTTCATGATTATAAATTTCTGGATTTACTTATATTAAATTTTATTTTACTTAGGAATTTTAAGTAGTTTTATTCATTCTCTACTTTCATAAAGGTATATGGACTTTTTCGAGTCTTTTTTCCCCATTACCACATATATCTAAGGTCAGTTTTTTTTCCCCCCCTAAGGTCAGTTTTTTATTTGATGAGATTAGCTTTAATTGTATCTTTCATATTCTAATATTCCATATCTTTATCACTTTAATTTTCTTTTCTTTTATTTTTTGTCGGTCATGGGGTTTGAACTCTGAGACTGAGCACTGTCCCTCAGCTCCTCAGCTCAAGGCTAGCACTCTATCACTTGAGCTCTTGAGCTAGTGGTAGTGTATATAGTATAAATATACATACATACATATATATATATATATATATATATATGCACATCTGAGAGTAGCTAGGAGGAGGGCACAGAATCAGAGGGAAACGGGAAAACATACAAAAACAGAAGGCCCCATTAGCTACACTGGACATTGATGAAAACAAACAGCAACTCAAGGGCTGCAATGGGAGGGAGGGAATGACAGGGAAAGAGGGAACAGCTAACACTAAGCAAAAGGAAAGAAATGTACCCAATGTGGAAGAAATAGTTGTATTGTCAAAGCTCATAAAATTCACAAACTTTATAGACCACGATAATAATTTTCCTCATGAAGGTTAGAATGTGGTTGTGACTTTAACTATCACTATCTCACAATACTGTGAAATTTGTGAAATTTATGTAATCATTTAATCACAATAAAAAATTATCAAAAATAGACTGAAATAATTCCAGCCGGGCTTAAAGACTTCGGTAGTTAAAAATGAAAATAAGATTGAAAAAAAGCATATAGAATGTGTGTGGAGAGGAAAACCATCCTAAACACTGAAAAAATTCAACCAATCAGATGGATATTTGTAGACAGACATACAGCAATGAAAAAAATGTAAAGTTTTTTAACTAGAAAGGAATGCAACTGAATGGGGAAAATGTGATAAATATAACAAGTTTAGCTTTCAACAAACATAAATAATTGGTACAGAAGTATATGACATTAATCTATAATTGGAAGAGGGAAATGCATGCTAAAATTCGAACTGTAGAAAATACTGTGTCTCAACAACAATTCATCAAAAGCCAATTTTAAAAGCTAAGAGGATGTATTATATATCTATAATTTCTTTATTCATGATTTCTGCATAAAACTATGTTTTACTGTTGATACAAGTTACTTCAGTCTGGAGCACAATCTGTCAATATGATTAAAAAAACAGAATCTAAAAGTTTATATACAATATTTTACAATCATTTTGGGAGACACATCCTAAAGAGTTAATTTAAAAGATAGCCAAAGGTGAGTTGTACATAGAAGTTTCTATCAGAGCTATTAATACATTATGAAAACCAGAAACAATGCAAAGTAACAGTTGATGTTATTGGAATATGTAATTGCAGGTAGCATGAATCAGGCCAGCATTGAGATGATAAGCTCATGAACTGTGCTCAGCTATGGATACTGACATGAAATACAAGAAAGAATAAAGTGATCCCAAACAAGCAGGGCTGGATGCTTCCCCATAAAGTTCACAGGGGAAATTACATTTACCTCACCTTGCTTGGTTTTTAATCTTTCCTAGCTTCATTTGTAGATTAAAAAAAATCCAACTCTCCTATTTATGGTTTTTTTTCCCTAAAAGAAAGCCTTAAAGGGCAGGGGGGGGGGCCTCAGGGAGGATGTGACTATGCAAGCATTTTAATCAGATGCAATATACATGAAGTTTAACATTAGCTAGTATGATTGTAATCATTATTACTTAATGTACCCAACCCAAAGAGTTTAATTAAAAGCCAACTAATTGAAAAGGTTACATGGATGGTTGGGGGGAAAAAAACCCTCCATCCACATTAGTTTCTGAGCTCTGGCATCTTCACTCCCAGTCACACGATAGGTGTGTCTCACAAGACCACAAGATATCCTCCGCCCCTGTCCACACCCCAGATCTCAACATTGCTAGATCACAATGAAGCAATGTTGGTTCAAGATGCATACGTCTTATGCTTTGATGTCTTGGGGCTGGGGGACAAAGTGGGGGGAGGGATAGTTTATAAATCCAAAAAGGCAAAAACAAGACTACGGTGGGATAAGAGTGAGAACTACAGGGACTTGTTGAGGAGGCCAAGGAACCAAGGCAGAATAGCTGCCCCAGAGGTGAAGTCTAGGCTGCAGAACCAGCTCACGCTGGAACACAGTCTCCCCCAGACAAGGGCCTGCATCCTCCCAGCTTCCATTTCCGGCATTTCATCGCATAGCACAGCCATGTCCCAGGTCCTTTCCTTCCATTTCATCCTTTTTAATGTATGGAGGGAGTGTGATCCGCTATGTGGTTGACTTAGTCAAGGAAACATCAATTCACCTATTTCATCCTTCTTGCAGTGTCTGAAGTTAATGTAACTTCATTTCAATTTCTCCTCAAGCTGTAAGACATGATATTTTTCTTTGGCCATTCCATTTTGAGTAGCTATGATTACAGGAGTAAGCCACTTCACCCGGCTCATTTTCATGTCTCTTAGAGTAATACGAAGCATTTTTAAACATGAATTTTAGCAGGGAATCATGGCTTACGTCTGTCATCCTAGCTGTGTGGACACTGAAATCAGAAGGATCTTGGTCCCAAGCCAGCCCCAGTCTCCCTGTTCCTCAAATTTATGAGCTCTCTCATCTCAACAGAAAAAGCTGTGTTTGGTGGCATGAGCCTGTCATCTCAGCCATGGTCAGAAGGGTTAAGCAGGAGTGTGACAATCCAGGCTAAAGGAAGTTTGACAAACTATTTTTAGAATAGTTTCATATTTGCAGACACTAAAGCTCTATGAAAAATATAGATGTTTTAAATTTACTCTAAAACATACAAAATTCTTATAAATTGGGTGTAAAATAATTACTCCATAAGTGTTAAAACAGGTCTACATTTGCTTTGTCGAGAAAAATAATGAATGTAAAACAGCTGCTAATTAGGAATATATCATCTTGATTTCTGGCCTTTTCTTGGGCATAGTTAAGCAACCAAACTGTTTCTTTTCTTTAAAAAATAGCATCATTCTCCTTTTATGAGACAAAAAAAGACATAAAATTAAACTATTAGAAATTCCATTAGATATAAATTTAATGTCAAATGTTTAAATAGAAACAAACATTAAAATGTAAGTGATGAAATTAATTCCTTAAAATTGTTAACTTCTATGAAAGAAGCCAGTATTCACCAACCATATTTCTAATATGTTCTCATGGGATCTGAATATAAGATTTTATAGAGTTAGGTGCTCTGCACAGACTGTGTTTTCTAAGACGATTTAGGACTAGATCCTTAAAGAAATAACTTGAGATTCAGAGACTCACTCAAGACATCAAGACAAATTGAGAATGATAGAGGTTTGTGCACACACCACAGAAAGATACGATGGTACAGGTTTATCTGTTCTTCTTGAGAGCTACTCTGTTTTCACTGTATTTACTTCCTAAGAAGGAAGTTAAGTTCATGAAAAATCAGTAAGTGGAAAATTTACATTTGAGAAACTAATAAGAAAATAAAAATGGAGCCAGGTGCTGATAGATTATACCTGTAATCCTAGCTACTCAGGAGGCTGAGACCTGGAAGACTGAAGTTCAAAACCAGCTTGGGTTTGAAATGTCTGCAAGACTCCATCTCCAATTAACCAGCAAAATGGTGGAGCTGAGGCATGGTTCAAGTGATAAAGCACCAGCTGTGAGCAAAAAAAGCTTAGCAAGTGCAATTCCACAGTTCAAGTCACAGTACTGGCACATGCACACACACACACACACACAGAGAGAGAGAGAGAGAGAGAGAGAGAGAGAGAGAGAGAGAGAGAGAGAGAGAGAGAGAGAGAGAGGAAAATAGCAATGGAGGAATGACTTAAATTGAAATAGCCTAATGGAGATTTTTATGAGTAGTTTTTCTTTCCTTGAAATAGAATATTGAAGATATTCCTCTAAATCTTAAACATGAATGTCATTTAACATACTTTAAGCTAGTAACTGCATTAGCAATGTCCATGTCCTGTTTCTTACTCACTAAAAACATTTTGCTTACTTTTCCTGTAGTTTCAATGAGATATTCATAAATCCATTTTGTTTTGTTGTAAAAATTTGCACAATAATAAGACTGTGACTCAGATTTCCTAAATCCTGCTTTTGGAAATTGCTATGTTCCCAGAGTCCCAGAATAACCTGTCGGTTTAATAAGAACATTTTGGATAACTTCTATTCAATCTATTTGTTGAATATCCCTCAATTCTGTCTTCAATAATGTACTACACTTTAACTCCAGCAATAATAACCTCATGTCACAGAATCTACTGCAGTCCCTTCCTCTCCCCACACACAGACTTTCTTCTTCCCCTCTGATGCCCCTGTGCAGTTCTGAGGTCTGTATCTGCCCTTCTTGAATGCTTCCATGACTCCATTCTCCTTGGCCATCTGCTTTTATCAACTTTTTCTATGACCATTCCCTAATTTAATCTTTCTCTAATTATCCTCCACAGAACATAACTTTCTTTCTGTCTTCCTACCCTTCCTGCTTTTCCTGGATGCTTTTCTACTTTCCTAAATGATTAATCCCAAAACCATTATGTGGTCTAAGCAAGAAAAGCATCTTTGTGGAGGATGCTTTACATTGAAGTATAAATGAGAGGAAGGCGGCTTCTACATAGATTGGGAGGGGTTATAGGATCTCCTAATAAAAAGCACTGGAGCCTGAGTTAAGAAGGCAAGCTATGAAGTGTAGATTAGACAGGACAGCCTAGAGTGGGAGTTAGAGCATAAAAGAGTTAGGACTGTATGTGCTTGGGGCAAAGATGAGAGAAAGTGATGACTACAGAATATTAATTGCATTGAAGCGTTGGTGTACCAACCACATAGGTTAAAGATTGGAACCGAGTTTCTTGTTCTTAAAGGAAGGAGTTTACAAATGTGGAGTTGGATGTTTGGAGTTGGATGTTAGGGGTGTGTGTGTGTGTGTGGTGTGTGTGTGTGTGTGTGTGTGTGTGTGTGTGTGTGTGTGTGTGTGTCTGTCTGTCTGTCTGTCTGTCTGTCTGTGTCTGTCTGTCTGTCTGTGTGGCTGGCTGGTTGGCTGGCTGGCTGGCTGGCTGTGTCTGTGTCAATGTGTGTACCAATATGTGTTCAGTTCTGGAGCATTATCATAACCAAAGTAAGGAAGACCTCAAAAGAATAATAGTTGTGACAAAGGGACATCAGAGACCGCTTGAAGGGGATCCCACTGACCCATTCTGGGGCCATTATGCCAAAAAATAAAGTATAATCCTTAGATTGTAACCCATTGAGTACTAGAATTCTACTGCATATAAATATATTGAATAAGTAAATAAGTGAGAAAAAACCTATTGCTTATAGTATAATGTCAATGGATAAATACAAACGCAATGATAAATTTAAAAATCACCATAAGAGCAGTGGCTTATGCCTGTAATCCTAGCTAGCTGAAGGCAGAGATCAGGGGTTCATGGTTTGAGGCCAGCCAGGACAAAAGAAGACCTACACAGAAGGGGAGACTCCAAGCAGATAGCAGGCACATTGAGATCTCAGCTGTAGGAAAATCTGCTCCATCCTAGCCTGAGGCTGGAATCCTTTGAAATTTCCTTCTAGAACCTTACCTACCCAGGCTAGAGCAATGTCCTTAGCTTGTCTCTCACCTGTCTTCAACTTTGTGGGAATATAAAGTTCCATTGCTCTACTTGCTTTCCTGGGTTTCCAGGTCTCCCCTCACTGCCCTATCCTGTCAATCTTTTCAAACTTCGATATCATTCTCCATGACAGAGTTTGCCCAAATAATATGGCCAGCTATATTCCCCAAAGGAGAAATCCCTATTTTATTCTCTTCATGGCCCTTATGAGTTCCTAAAAATTCTTGCATTTTTGTTTACCCTCAATCTCACTATCACATCTCTGAAGCCACAGGGCCTTTCTTTCTTGCTCTGTTTTGTACCTTCTTTGAGGGGCAGAAAAAGGTGTGACCACAAAATATCTTGTCTGTCAGAGACTGCCTTCCCTCCAAAGAATGTCCCAAGCACTCACGTTCCAGATTACCTCAAGTCTGTAACAATATGTCTGTTCTTCTACAAGCCATTCTTGAAATTGTTTCCATGACTTGTCTTCTCCAGGCTCACTATCGAGTTCCCTTTGAAATAAATGCCCTTCCACCCTCACCCAGTGCATACTGGGAATGGCTTGTCTTTATTGGAAAAATCCCCTCTTTGTCCACCATTCAAATATTCCTGCTCTGAGAATCTTCCATCATCCCTTGCCACAGCCCACCTCTACTACAGAAACACTTACTGCATTGCATTGAAATTCTTCATTTGTTTTTACTGATTCCTGACTGCAACGTTGTATCACTGTAGCCCATCCTCTTTGGCTAGTACCATGCCTGGAACACACTAGGAGCCTGGTAAACGTTGGCAGCACTCTAGAATCTCAGAACAGCTCACCACTTTCTGGTCAGCCTCTTTGCAAGTACTTATTGACTCTGAAATTGCCTGGGTAACTCATGAAAAAATGTAGTTTCTAGCTCTTGGTCCCAGGATATATTAACTCATTTTAGGGAGGACACCCAAAATCTGCATGTTTAACAGATATTCCTGGTGTTTCTGGAATAAATTCTAAGAAACATTATTTTAGACCACTGTAATCCTTCACTCCAATCATACCCCCTTCAGCTTGGGCTGACCCTTCTCTTAGGTACATCCATCTTTATAAAGCAAGGCAGACATCCATACTGCTTTGTCTTGTTAGGCTGGCATTTTTAGTGCTACTTTCTTACTTCTATTTCCACAGAGACTTGGAATCTCAATTGTTTTTTTTTGCTCAACTCTGCTTTTATGGTTTTATAGCCTGCATCTTACTCAGATGTACTTCAACTTTGTGTCACAACTTCCAGTTCCTACTCCCATGTCCAGGTCAAGCATCTGAGACTCTCCCCTCTGCTTATTTCCCATAATAAAGTCATCACAAGCCAGGAACTATAATCCTATATGCTCAGGAAACTTGAGATCTGAGGATCATGGTTCAAAGCTAGCCCAGAAGCTATAGTCCCTTAGACTTACCTACAATTCACCAGTAGAAAGCTGAGAATGGAGGTATGGTTCAAGTGGCAGAGCGTGAGACTTAAGTAACAAAGCTAAGCAAGAGCATGAGGCTCAGTACAAGGGCATGAAGCCCCAATAAAAGCACATACACACGTGCGCACGCACATGCGCGCACACACACACACACACACACACACACACACACACACACACACACACACACACACTAACCTAATACTCGTCACACTTACTGAGCTTTGCCAGCTATTCTCTGCCCAGGGTTTCCCTTATACCACCATTCTTCCTGAAACACTAAGAAAAGAAGCACGATAAAAAGAAACATTAGAGAAAAGTCACTTCTTTTTCCAATTATCATTCCTACTTTTTTTTTATTTCACTTGATGCCGGTTTAAATGACTGAAATATCTGGGTTCTTAAGCTTCATTAACCAGGATCCTATTAAATGTAATGTCAAGTGCAGAGAATCCCAAGATTCTTCTGCTTCCTCGACTATGACAAATTTTATTTTCATCCCCTATGAGTCCCGCTAAATTTGTTTTCTTATCTGTTTCCCCCAGGAACCTAAGTTAGTACATCTGGCATGGTTATCCAATATATCAAGATGATTCCTAAAGAATCAATCTCAGGCCCCAGTGAATGTCCGAAAGTGGTATGATCTGCTCCATGTTATCATCTCCAGCCTATAGAATGCTAAAGAAACTCTGCTTATGATAAAGAAGGATTAATAAATACATGCTTTCTACTTTAAAAAGAGGCCATACAGACTATACCTAGGCACTATGAACTCAAATGTCTGCAGGAATCAGAAGATTAATATAAATATCTGATCCCATTGGATGTAAGAAAACAAGACCAGGAGTGGAGTGTTTGAAAATTGGAGTAAAGCACACTAAAAAATATTCAAATTGAAGGAAAAAAAACTTCTCAAAGCTGTTACCAAATAAAGTCTGCTCTCCTAATGTATATCCCCAAATAATATAGTATTGTATCAATAGATTTTAGATTAGGCCACTGACAAAAGTAGAAATGATATGAAAATTCAGTGGCTCAAATAAGTTGGAAACTATTTCTAGAACAGACCAAAAGTAGATAATCCATCCAGGACAGAAGGCAGCTTGGCTCTAAGAGCACACTTAAGTCTCCAGCTTGATGGAGCAGAGCCATTGTCTGAATACACATCCATCTCTGAGGCTGGAATCTGTTTCGGCTACCACTTCCCAAAAGGCAAAAGCATGTTCCAGAAGTAATGCACATAAGTTCCATTCAATTACCTAGGCACATTCAAACCATAGAAGGGATTGTAATACTGCAACAGAAGATAATAGATAGTGGGGGGTGATAGCCACTGTAAATCCAGTAACTCGAGTGAGTTTCCATAAACCTTAATCTATCTTCAAAAATGCATCTATCGATAAGTCAATTCTGAACAAATCAGAATTTTTTTATCTTTAGCCTTTAACTTTACACCAAATTTGTTCTATAGGAATGAAGAGAACAACTCACACATTTATGAGCACCAGGGTTGTAGAAAAGGCAAGAATGATGTAGTGGAGTCTGAATGGTAATGAGCTTTAAGAGCCTCATTTAATAGGTATAATGAAAGCAATCAACTACACTTATTACTAGTACATTACACAATGACAACAACTATAAAAAATGGTAAAGACATAAAATTCTGAGCAAATGCAATGGGCTAAAGGCTTAACTTTTTATTATTTAAGTGCCTATTTAATGCTGCTCTTTTTAACTCATTTTACTCCAAAAAGAAAGAATGGAAACCCAATGACAATACATAAAATACAGAAGATAACAAGTTACACCTTGGTAAGAAATCTAATTTGAACAAAGACATGGGTACAAGATGGATATAAAGATAAGCTGGCCTAATTCAGGGACGAATTTTAGTGGGACTTCGGAGAAGACTGATAGGCTGTAAAATCCCAGCTTTCCCAAACCCCCTTTCCTTTGATTTATATTCCTTGGCTCTGTCTCTTCCTGCATGTGCCAGCATTTTCAGGTATCTGTGAGTGGCTACTCATACTGTTGCTTCTGTCTGCATTCCCCAGACTCTGCTCATCTCCTTATATTATCCATGTCTCAGGCCAGACAGTCACTACTTGTGGGGTCTGCCCTCATTTTACCTGGCAGAACATAGTGAATGATATAATTCTATTGTAGCAGTCATACTGGAAATTCATGCTGAATTCCATTCTTTTGGGCTTAATAGCCATTTCAACAAAGCATACTCTCGGCAAGGGCAGGACTACACTGCCTTTGCTCACCATAATTTTTCCTCCTCTGTATACTACCACATACATTAAGTGTTCAGTGACTGTTGGTAAGTCAATAACCAAAACTTCACATATCTAGTTGCCTACTCTAGTTATCTATTCTTCTGCATTCAATTCCCCTTACCTTTCCAAGGAGCCAGTTGTATATGAGGATGTACACTGAGAATTCTTTTTGTGTGCCCAGGTACTTGTGCCTTGTGTTCTTGCTTAGTTTTTTCACAAGGGTAGAGCTCTACCACATGCACCACACCTACACTTCTGGCTTTTTGCTGGTAAGTTGGAGATAAGAGTCTCTCAGTCTGCCAGCTCTGGCTTGGAATCATCCTCAGATCTTAGCTTCCTAAGTAGCTAGGATAACAGACATGAGCCACTAGCACCCAGCCTACTGAGAATTCTTTATAGTCATGAGCTATAATTTATCTATCAGGAAGGGCATATAGATGTAAACTGGTAGTTCACATACTAGCATATAGGGTAGCAGTAAAAAATTATTCATATTGATTGATTCATATTAATTAGTAAAAAATTTCTATGGAGTATTAAAGAATCACAATAGCTAATCTCTGTAAGTTTTAGATATTGTGATTCTTTTCAGATCATTTATGTTACATTATATGCATATACATTTGTTGAGATAAGGTCTTACTATGTTGTCCAGCTGGGCTCAAACTTACCATCCTCTTCCTCAGCCTTCCAATTAGCAGAAATTATAACATATACCAATATCTCTATTATACACTGATAGAGAAAGAAACAGAGACAGTCAGACAGCCTTATCAATAAAAAGCCATTTACATTTTTTAAGAAAAAAAAATTTAAAGACCTATGGATCTCTTATTCAACACCACCTTCCATCCAGGTCTGTGTTTTCTTATAGCTTGCTCCTGTACAAAATTCAGGAACCAGGACAGCGATGTCATCAAGGGACCAAGGTTGTATCTTGTGGTGAAATTTAATTCTTCCATCTAGAGTCCCTTCAAGAATATTTGAGTAATTCTTTCACTATATGTGAGATGAAAATAAAATGGAGAAGGATGCTAATAGCCTTTAGCCTCCAAGGAACTATTTAGAGTACTCAGAGGAAATGGAAATTAAATGGTTGGATTTTAAAACCTAAGCAGTTAACTAGGGATTCATCCATCAGTGAATGGGAAAAATGCCAGGCTAGAAAATCTCTTCTCCTAAGACAGAGAATTCAATGCCTCCACCCATTTGACACAGAACATTAAATTCAACCCACCTACCCAATTTCCAGAGAGAAAAAAGATTATATAGATCGGCGAGGAGCATGAGTGAGGAAGATTCAACATAGCCGACAAAGTAGAAAGGATACAAGCCAGGTCACAAAGTATATTTCAATCAACTTTTTACTAAAGACCCATGGAAAGATAGACATAAAGAAAGAAAAGAGTTAAATTTTTGTTTGAAAATTTAATTCTAGTGGTAATAATCCAAGTAAGAAATAGGAAAGATGTGAGAAGTTTGGTGACATGGAAAAAATTTAGGAGGTAATTACACTAAGGTAAGAGACAATGATGGTCCAAACTAAGGTGGGTATGGGGGTGGGGGAGGTGCTAGGATAATATAGTGAGAATAACATTAACATTTCTGGGTACTTCCTGTGTACAGGCTCTCCTAGAAGACATCTTTGAGTCATGTAAAACTCACAACCACATTTTGTGACAGGAATTATTGTTATTCTATTTTTAAGTATACAAGTATTATTAAGTAGTCGTGCAAAAGGATGACATTTCCATAAGTCAGGTTATGTGTGAATGTTTCTTGGTCAATGTCACCCCTTTCTTCACTCTTTGCCATTTTCCTTCCTCCTGTGCCTGACCTCAAGTTATATCTCATTTTTATGTAAGGCACATTGAATATAATGACTACATTTTCTCACCATTCTTCCCTCCATTTTTGTGCCCCTCCTTTGGCCACTCCACAAAACATGTTTCTACTTCCTGATTTGTTTTTGATAAACAGCACATTCATTGTGGAGAGGCTTACACCCTAGAATTCCTGACCTAAGTATACCCTTCTTTAGTCAGTTTGTGTGTGCGTAAATGCACTGAGACCTATATATATTACCATGTATAGCTGTATTTTAGGACTAGCTTCCACATATGATAACATATGCCATTTGTCTCTTAGAGCCTGGATTACTTCACTAACATGATTGGCTCTAGGTCCATCTATTTCCTTACAGATCACATGATACTATTCTTTCTAAAGGTCCATAAAGTTCCATTGTGTACACATACCACATTTTTGTTTTGGTCCACTTATCTATTGTTGGGCATCTGGGCTATTTCTATCATTTGGCTGTTGTGAATAGTACATCAGTGAATATGATGAATGTGCAAATGTCTGTACTGTATCCTGATTTGTATTGCTCTCAGTAAATGAACAAAAGTGGTACTGGCATTGCTGAATCATAGGGAAGTTCAATGTTTAGTTTTATGAGGAATCTCCAAACTGGAGATTCTTCCAAAGTGGTTCCCCTAGTTCACATTCTACCAACAGTGTATTAAGGTTACTTTTTTCCAGGATCCCTACCAGCATTTGTTATTCTTAGCATTCTCGATGTTAGCCAGTCTTACTGGGGCAAAATGGAGTCTCAATGTTGTTTTGATTCGCATTTCCTTAGTGGCTAGGGATGTTGAACATTTCTTCCTGTGTTTATTGGCCATTCTTATTTCTGCTTCTCTGAAGTCTCTAGCTTATTTTCTTGGTTATGAATTGAGTTATTAATTTGAGGTGGGATTAGTTTCTTGAGCTCCTTGTATATTTTGGATATTAGGCCCTTGTTGGATATGTAACAGGTAAAGATCTTCTCCCAATCTGTTGGTTGTCTTTTTAGTTTAGTAAACATGTCCTTTGCTGTGCAGAAATATTTTAGGCTATGTAATCCCATTTGTCAAATCTCTCTCCTATTTGCTGTACCTATGCCAGTAAGTTCTAGTATTTCTCCTACTCCTTCCTATAGCAGTTTCAAACTTCTACCACCTTTGTCCCAGGGGTTGGGGTGGGAGGGACAGTTTGCTCACCCTTAGCTCTGGCCACTGGCACCTTCGGTGCCTAGCAATGTTCCACTGCCCATGGACAGTTTGGGGATCAAGCGGATTCCTCATTGTACACTCAGACCACCATGAGTGTTGGGAGGGGGGCAGGTGTTTCTGTTGCTCTTCTCATTGTCCTTGTGGGCCTCAGGGTGTCACACACACTCTGTCAGGCTCCAGGTACCTAAGGAGTGGGGCAAAGTAGTTGTGGAGGTGGGAGGGAAGGGATGTAGGGGGAAAACAAAGGAGGAGGCAACAATGCTCAATAGGAAATGTCCTCATTACCTTACTCATGTAACTGTAACCCCTCTGTACAACATTTTTACAATTAAAAACGTACGAAAAAATGTTTCATGGACTTTCTCTCTGCCTGCTTGGGACTTAGTCGCAGGACACTCACCTGTGTGGTAGGGGCCAGGGCTGAGTTTATCCTAAGTCCTCTGCAGCTCCAGGTGGCTTTTCCTCCAGAGGAGGGAGGAGGGTGAAGCTCCTTGGTTAGCTGCTTCCCTAGGGCCCTCAGAGTGGTGGGCAGTGCTGGCAGGTTGACTCTTCAGTTCCAAAGTTGTTGGCCTGTGTTCTTTCACTGGTGTGGTGGGCACCTGTTGGTGTCAGGAGTACAAAAGAAGCACAAAGAGCTGGACACCCAGTGGCTCACACCTTTAATTTAATGCGTTTGTGTGCTGACAGTGGCGGGTTTGAGCTCAGCCTGGGTGCTGCTCCTTTAGAATTTTTTTTTCAGCCAGCACCCCACCATTTGAACCATATCTCCACCTCCAGTTTTTTGCTAATTACTTGGAGATACGAGTCTTACAGACTTTCCTGTTTGGGCTGGCTTCAAACCAAGATTCCCAGATCTCAGCCTTTTAAGAGCCAGATTACCAGAATGATCCATGTTGCTTGGCTGTTATTCCTATTCTAAAGATGAGGAAATAAAGCCAAGAGTCACATGGATAGTAAATTTTCAGAGTCCTACTCAGGCAAATCTTATTTCCAAAGGCATAATCATGCACGTTCATCCGGGAGATTTTCAGAAGCAGTGAGCAAACTGGCTGTGGGGCTTAGTTTGGGTAGAGGAAAGAGTCAGTGATTCCTTCTGCACTTGGATAAGTAGGAGCATAGATAGTACAGGTGTGCAAAGAGGGGGGATGAGCTTGCCTGGGACAGACTGACTTTCCCCTGTCCCTTGAATCCACAGCAGAGAGTCCAGTGGACAGCTGGCACTTTGGCAGCTGGGGAGAGACTGTTATTCCACCCTGGAGGCCCATGACCTGGGTGATAGTAGATGCTTAATAGGTATGTGTTCAGTGGCTTGAATTTTGGGGGTGTTATAAACAGAAACTACAAACACAGACGTAACCATGTCGGAAAGGAAGATAATACAGACAATCGAGTTGATGAGAAGAGTCCTAGGAAGCGCTGCTGTGACAAGAATGGACGACAAGAGTGCTAATTCATCACATCGGAAGCCTTCCTTGTATAAAATACAGAACGATGTGGTGCTGGGAGGGAGAGGATGACAGGACTAGAAATGACCAACACTGATCAAAGTCACCAACTCTTCGTGATAAGGTACATCTCAGTGACTAGGAGTAGATGCCCAGCACAGCTTCCAACCAAAAGGCCAATGGACAAGGAGAATATGGAGAAAAGAGATGATGTCTGCTGATAAGAACAAGCCCATACAGGCTCACCTGACATGGGCCCCACCATCAGTGAGAGCCATATGTGAAACTTGTTTTGATGGAAGACAAGGCGTATCCATGTCCATCCACCTCTCCAGGAGTCTGTCAGCAATAGCTACTGATGATGTCATTTGACAGAGTCTAAACCCACATGATAGAATGGTAAGGCTCTAGTGTTGGACCAAAGACACATAAGTCCTCTTGGAGACAAGCAGGGACATAACTAATTATTGCTGTTTTTTGAAGACCTCAAGGCTTTCTTACCTGTCTGTGTATCTTTGGTAAACATAAAAAAAACCCAGAAATTGGAAAGAACCTAATGTTTACTCCATGTACTGAATAGAATTACCAGTGTTATTTCATTCCTAATATTTTCAATAGGAAAATGTTTGAAACAACTTTCTTCCTGTCCATTCCCTTCACTTTATATGGTTCCATCTCTGGCCTGTCTTTAGGCTCTTAACATACACATGGGAAATATTCTGATATTCTCCAAATGATTCCATTGTCACAGCTAGTTGTAAACAAATCATTTCTTGTACTCATTCTTGTCCATTCACCATTACCAGGTCTACACTACTATATCCATTCATATCATATGATGATATCATAAAATATTTTAATATATTATAATGCATACAGGATGGAAAATTCAGAGAAGTAAGGTCCAAAACAAAAATGTGCTATACCACACAGAACAAAAAATAAAAGATTCAACATGGTACAAAAATAAAAAGGCAATAAATGTTCATTGTTGTTCAAACTCAGCTTTCGAAGCTTAGACAATTGCTAGGTTGATAACTCTGACACAGATGAAAGAGAAGAACTATTTTTCTTCTCCCTGGAGAGAAAAATGCATTATCTTCTCTGCACAGCTCTCATTCACCTGACAGCTACACTTGGCCCTAAGCCAGCCAGTGACTCACTTGTTCAGTTAATGCCAACATAATGAAAGGCTCTTTTGCCACATCCACTGCAAGTTTTTGTGAAGACAGAAGGATCACAGTTTTAGAATGTCTCTGGACTGTACCTCTCTCCACAACATGTTGGTTTTTTGCTCACACCTTGGTGTGGCTCACACATGCTTTCCTCAAAGTATCTATGCAGAAACCAGTGGGAGGAGTTCCAGACCTCTAGGCCTGACTGAAAAGAGCCTCTAGATATAGCCATGGCTCCACTGCATAGTCATTCATTCATTCATTCATTCAGGTGCAGATGTAAAGTGACCAGAGCTGGAGAGCTCCAGGGCATAATGCCTTCCTGGGCATCAAGCTTAATTATTCAATTTCAAATATCCCAGATTTCCTCTCAGTGGCACTAAGGGAGCCACCACCTCTCAGCTCTTCTGAGGAATAAACTCTGTTAGTCAACTTTCTGTCTCCAAGACAAAATACCTGAGAAAAACTATCTAAAGGAAGAATGTCTTGTTTGGGTTTATAGTTTCAAAGGTTTCAGTTCTTGGCCATGGATCCAATAGTTTGGGCCTGTTGGAAATTAAAACATGACAGGAGTAACGAATGAGGGAACCGAGCCGCTCGCTTCATGGCCCATGGGGATGGGAGAGAGAGAAGGAGAGAAGATACAGGAGGAAGAGGAGAGGAAGGCGACTGAGAAGAGGAGGGGGAGAAAGAGGAGAAGAAGAAAGAGACAGCTGCTCCTATCTGCCTAGGAGGCTAAGATCTAGAGTATAGTGGTTTAAGGCTGGCCTAGGCAGAAGAGTTTCACTAGGCTTTCCAAAATAGCCATCAAAAAATCAAAGCTAGAGGCATGGCTTAAATAGTAGAGGAGTGCCAGATTGCCAAGTATGAGGCCCTGAGTTCAAACCCAGTAGCATCAAGAAAGAAAAAGAAATAAAACTGAAGAGGAGGAGAAACAAGAGGATAGGAGGAAGAGGTGGATTGGAGGAGAAAGAAGAAGAGGAAAGGCAGTAGAGGAAAGAGAGGAAGAGCTTAGAGTCCCAACATATTCTTCAAGGGAGTACCTACTTTCTTCAGCTAGTACCAGATGGTATTGGAGTTTCTACCCCCAATAACACTAATAGCTGAGGACCAAGCCTTCACACACAAGCCTTTGGGGGACATTCCAAACCCAAACTACAAGTCATAATCACAGGACATATGGGAAGACATGAAACGATTGCCAAGATGAGCAACCTTGAACTTAACCAGCCTTTCTCTGCCATCATGTACTGGGGCTTAAATCAGAGTATGCACTTACTCCAGAATAAGTAGTGAGAGAAGAGTCTAGTCTCATTCTTCTACATATGATACACAGTTGTCCTAGCACCATTTATTGAAAAAAGCATGTGTTCATTCCTAGGATCTGCTTTGTTGCTCTGGGTGTCTGTTTTTATGCCAATACCACGCTGTTCTGATTACTATGTTTGTTCTATATTTTGGAATCAGGTAGTAATGTCTCTGCTTTTCTTATTTTTGTTCATTTGAGGATTTTTGTGATTCCAGACAACACAGGATCTCTGTCTGTCTGTCTCTCTCTCTCTGTCTCTCTCTCCCTTTGACTTATTTTATCAGTGTTTAATTTTTTCATATTTTAGTAACTAAGTTACTCTTTCATCATTCTCCATCTTTCCAAACCCCACCCATCCCCTTAATTTTCTTAATTGAATATTGTGACTACGTATTTCCATTCTTCCTGCCTCCTCCCCCCCCCACACACACACACCTTGACCTCCTCCCTTGACACCTCAAGTTTCAGCTTCCTGGTATTCATTTTGTTAGTCTGCAGGTTAGTTGTCCAGAGTTCACCACTGAAATTCTCCCCTGCATGTTTGCATATATATGCATATGACCCTGTATATTTACATATATATTTATAGATTATATCTAACTCACACATATGAGAAAAATATGTCTCCTTTTGTCTCTCTGGACCTAACTTACATCACTTAATATAATTCTTCCAGGTTTATCCATTTCTTTGCAAATGATGTAATATAATTCTTCCTAATGGATGAGTAAAATTCAATTGGGTATATATACCACATTTTCTTGATGCATTCATCCACTGAAGGGCATCTGGACTGATTCTGTACCTTGGCTATGAGGAATAGTGCTGCAAAGAACATAGTTACACTTTTCTGTATCCTGACTTGTAATATTTTGGATAAATGCCCAAGAATGGTATTGGTGGATCATAGGTAGTTCCATGTTTAATTTTTCAGGATTCTCCAAACAGTAGTTGTACAAGTTTTCATTCCAGCCAACAGTGTATTAAATTCCTTTTCCACCACACCTATGTCTGCATCTGTTGTTTATATTTGTGATGATTTGTGAGGATTCTATTTGTGATGATGGCCTTTCTTACTGGGGTGAAATGGAATCTCAAGTTGTTTTGATTTGCATTTACTTTAAGGCCAAGTATATTGACTATCCTCATGTGATTATTGGCCACTTTTATTTCTTCTAAGAAATCTCTATTTACCTCATTTGCCCATTAATTGGGTTATTGATTCTTTGAAGATTTAATTTCTTAAGCCTTTTGTGTATTCTGGATATTAGGCCATTATCCAATGGCTGGAAAAAAGCGTCTCCAATTCTGTAAGCTATTTTTTAACTTGTATACTATGCCCTTTGCAGAAACTTCTTAGTTGGATGCAATCCCATTTGTCAATTTTTTGTTTGATTTGTTGAGCCTCTAAAATTTTAATCAGAAAGTTCCTGCCAGTGCCAAGAAGGACTAATGGTTTTCCTATTCCTTCCCATAGTAATGTTAAAGCTTTAAGTCTTACATTGAGGTCTTTTATCCATATTGAATTGTTATTAGTGCAAGGTGACAGATAAAGATCAGTTTACATTTTCTGCATATGGATATCCAGTTTTTCCAACATTTGTTAAAGAGGCTGTCTCTTTTCTAACCTGTATTTTTGGCTCCCTTGTCAAATAGTAGATGGCTGTAGGTCTGAGGGCTTATTTCTGAGTTTTCTATTCTATTCCATTGGTCTTCAGGCCTATTTTTGTTACAGTACCAAGCTGGTTTTATTACTGTAGCTCTGCAGTAAAATTTTGAAGTCTAGAATTGTGATACCTGTAGCACTGCTATTTTCCCCCAGGATTACTTTTGCAATTTGGGGTCTTTTGTGATTCTATATGAAGATTTTGGTTGTTTTCATTATTTTAGTAAAGAATAACGTTGGGTTTTGATGGGTATTGCATTGAGGGTATATACTTATTGCCATTGTCAGTATTATCATGCTTTCTTTATGTATGTATTGATTACATATATAAATATATAATATATTATGTAATGTAATCTATATAATCTCAACTTAATTCCAAGAGTTTTTATACCTATTATAACTGGGACTGCCTTTACTTTTATATAAAAATTACTATTGGTATATAGTATGATTACTGATTTTTGTATATTGATTTTGTATCCTGCTATTTTACTGAGTTCATTTAATAGTTATAATAGTTTTCCTATTTTTGAGGAACTTCTAAGCTTTCTATATAATATATTATGTCATTTAAATTATGACAATGACTTTCTCTTTTCCAATGTGAATGATTTTTGTTTCTCTTATTTGATTGTTTATTTTGGCAGTAACTTCCAGCATTTGAATAAAAGTGGTTAAAGTGAGAACTTTGACTTGTTACAGATCTTGGCAAGAAAGGTTTTAGCTTTTCCTCACTCAGTATAATGTTAGCTGTTGGCCAATGATTCACACTTGTAATCCTAGATACTCAAGAG
This sequence comes from Dipodomys merriami, assembly GCF_024711535.1. NCBI lineage: Eukaryota > Metazoa > Chordata > Mammalia > Rodentia > Heteromyidae > Dipodomys > Dipodomys merriami. The sequence goes on from NW_027206068.1 coordinate 12,248,533, forward strand.
GCTGAGACCTGGAGGATCATGATTCAAAGATAGCTTAATTAACCAGCAAAAAGAGAAAAAAATGCTGGATAGGAGCATACTTCAAGGGGCAAAGCACAATCTTTAAGCAAAAAAGCTGAACAAGAGCATGAAGCTGAGTTCAGGCCTCAATCCCAGAACACACCAAAAATAACCTTTAAGCCAGGTGCCAGTGGCTCACGCTTGTAATCCTATCTACTCAGGAGGCTGAGATCTGAGAATCACAGTTAGAAGCCAGTCCATGAGATTCTTATCTCCAATAAACAACTGAGAAAAGGCCAGAAGTGAGGCTGTGGCTCAAGTGGTAGAGTGCTAGCCTTGAACACAAAGAGGCTCAGAGGTAGCACTCAAGCCACGAGTGCCAGAAATAATAATAATCTTAATAATAACCTTGATTATATTGAAGTATGTTCTTTCTATAACTTATTTGTTCACAATTTTTATTATGAAAAGATGGCAGATTTTGTCACCTGCCTTATCTGCATCTATTGAGATTATTTTTCTCTTACATATTGTTGATGAGATAGTTCACATTTATTAATTTGTGTATATTGAACCAACCTTGTATCTCTGGGATGAGCATAGGGGGAAAATGTTAATGCCCTTTTGGATTTAGATTGCTAGTATTTCACTGAAGAATTTTTACATCTATGTTCCTCAATATTAGTCACCTGTAGTTTTCTACTTTTGTTGTGTCTTTGTCTTTGGTTCTGGTATCAAGTGGACACATCAAGTGATTGGCCTCTACCATGTAGGTTTGTATAAGTCCGTTCTGAAATGTTTGCACAAAGATGAAAGACATAATAACACATTTCTCAGGGTATGTCTTCATCATTAAGCAATATCTGTCTATAATGCCATCAAATATTAGTGAAAGGTAAAAGAAATGAATTGTTGACAAATGTAATAGTTTGGATGGATTTAATAGCATTATGCTAAAGGGCAAACAACTAATTTCTAAAAGTTGAATACTATATGACTTTTAGTTTGGAGTTATAGAGAAGTGTGTGTGTGTGTGTGTGTGTGTGTGTGTGTGTGTGTGTGTGTGTGTGTGTGTGTGTGTGTTTATACTGGTACTGGGACTTGAGCTCGGAGTTTCTCACCTTCACTTGGCTTTTTCACTCAGAGCTGGTTCTCTACCACTTGAGCCACACCTCCACTTCTAGTTCTTAGCTGGTCATTTAGAGATAAGAGTCTTCACAGGCTTTTCTGCCTGTCCTGGCTTCAAACCACAATCCTCATATCTCAGCGTCCTGAATAGATAGGATTTGAGGCAGAAGCCCTATAAGCCTAGCTTAGAGTAGACTCTTGAAATGCCAAAGCCATAGGAGAAACTGATCATTTGTACATTGCTGGTGAAATGTAAAATGGTATGTAAAAATGTAATATTCTCTGGAAAATAGTTTGATGGTGTCCTTTAAAATTCAAGAAATTTATCCATGAATGTTTAAGCTTCTTTCCTAACACCCCAAATCCAGAAACTATCCAAATGCCCTTCAATGGTAAACAGTTAAGTGTGGGTCATAAGTAGTAACAATTATACTACTCAGCTGTAAAAGGAACAGACAATTGCTACATGCAGCAACTTAGATAGAAGTCAAGGAAATCACAAATTTTTAAACAAAAAGACAATCTCAAAAAAATATGCTCTGTATGATTACATTTATTGCTTCATGAAATAACAATTTTTGAATATGAATGGTTGTCAGATCTGGGTTCTCAAGAGTAAGTTGTGAAGGTAGCTATAAAAAGAGATGGATCAATCAAGAGTCTTGATTGTAGTATGTTTACATTGAATAAAAAGCTGCACATAAATATGCACACATGTAAAAATGAGTACTTGGGTAACTGGTAAGAGAGTAAACTCTGTGGGCTAGACCAGTGTCTGCTTCCTGGTATTAGCCCTATATTATAGTTTCAAAAACATATTAAGCTGGGGAGGATAGGTAAGCCTTCTTGTATATTTCTGTGCATGTTCTTATGGGTCTATATTAACTTTAAAATGTGGTGAAACTACACCATTGGCTCAAGCCTGTAACCCAAGATCTCATCAGAAGGGATGAGATCTGTGGACCGTGGTTCAAAGTCAACCCAAGAGATTCTTATCTCCAATTGACCACCAAAAAGTCAGAATTGGCTCAAGTTTAGAGCACTAGCCTTGAGCAAAAAAGTTCAGGGATAACACCCAAGCACTGCATTCAGCACAAGCCCCAGGACTGGCACATACATAAGTACATACATACATACACATACATACATACATACATACAATGAAGAAAATCGAAAGAACCAACCATGCCCACCAAACTGATATCACTCCTCACTCTCACAGAAAAGAAGTCAACAAGGACTTCTTTAGATTCTAAATATTTAACAATATGGGCCTGTGTTTTCTTTGTTTATATAGACTTCTATTTTGATGCAGTTATATATTAAATAAAAACATTCCATTAATATGATGATAAGGGAGATAAATTAGATTTATAAAACCATACTACTCAAATTAAAGTATCTATACATCATATACTCAAAGAAAGACAGATATATAAAACTACATAATAAATATATAAAACAATATATAAAGCCAAATATATAAAACTCCTGAGCAAATTAAAATTCCAAATAGTTTTTTAAAAACAGATTTTGCATGACAACTGCTTCATTAGCTCATTATTGCATATATCTAAGTAGTTGCATATTATTTCTCAGTTTAATTTAAACTAATTGTCCAACATTCAAATATGCTTTCTGGATTTCAAAAGTCTCCAAATATAAAAGACTATTTTTCCCATCTGGATGGATGCTCATCATGAAAATATTAAAACTGACATTATTAATATTACTGACATTAAAGTATTAGTAGAATTTTACTTTCCTTTAAACCAAAGGAATCAGTTGTCTACCTGAGGCTTGGGATACTTCAGGAAGCATTACTGCTCTATATGGTGCTTTGTAGATAAAAAGCCTGGCATATCATTCAGAAGGAAAACCATCTAGGACCACTGGGAATTCTTCAGCAGTGGGCATTAACTCTGAGAGTTGGTGAAAAAAAAGTAGCTTCTAGTCAGAGCTAGAAGCTATTTAGGATGATACAATAGGAAAGAAGGACTCTTAGGATCCCAGAGTGGTTTATAGTGAATTATACACACAAACACAGAATTTCCTAAAAGAGCTATGAAAATGAATTATAAAAACCAGACTGTTCAGAAGTGTTTCTATTTGCAAATGTCCCCCGGGTGTTTTAATTTCCTTCACATGAACTTCAATGTACCTCTTCCTAGGTTAGTAGTCTGTGCTTTCATAACATATTCAACACAATTAATTTCATCCTACCTTCTCAGGCTGTCATTTCCAGATGAGTTTTTTGCCCTACTCCTTCTCCTTTCCCTTTCCTTAAATTAAGGGATTTCAAACTACTATCACTGTTCTTCCCCAAGGAGAGACGATGCAAGAATAAGAGATTAATTTATGAATACTTCTCCCACCCCCAATAAAGTTTTCTCGTTGCATCTATAAAAGATTCTCATAACGCTATTTGCCTTTTAGACCCCACTAAGTCCTATCAAGTTTAGTACCCACTGAGTGTCCAAATATTTTATGACCAATAAAGCAATCATAAATTGTTAGTCAATATGTTTCTAATTCATTAGTATTTCATTCAGCTCAGCATTTTAAAATCCTCATGAAATACTTGGAAACGCAGTTTGAGTCCTATTATTTACTGATATGGCAGCTAGTATATGGCGTCTCAAATTGTTGATGGATGGCTTATAATTCTTCATCCCCTATCAGGCTGGAATTGAGTATGCTGAAGAATGTTGCCGAAGAAGCGAATTGAATATTGCTCCTAGCGACAAGAGCAAATTAGTCTGGGATTTGATACATCAGGAGGGCCATGGAAAGCACAAAGGAAATTTAAAATATTATAAAAAGAGAAAAAGAAACACGAGAAGTGGATGATTTGCCAAGATGCCCTGGGGTCTTAGTCAAAATAGCCAATGAAACAGCATGGCCACATAGAAACCAGGCTTCTGCTGCTGCTGGAGAGAAACCTGTGCCACAGTGCCTTGCTCAGACTCACTCACTCCATCTCTGTGCTTCGTGCTGCTTTTTCCCTTGCTTTGTTACTTACTGTATCTATTAAAGAAAGGAGGACAAGAAATTTGATTATCTGTGTGTTTATTTATATTGAGGATTTCCATAACCCCTGGGTATCTTCCTGTGTTGTGTCTGGTTTGTGTACCATTACAAAAAACAAATCACTTAAGTAGAAGAAACAAATATTTTTCTCTCCTCTTTTCAAAGAAATCAGTTAATTACATAAAAATAGCCAAACTAGACAAGCCAAAACATAAAGAAAAATAAACCTTACAGTTGAGCCCTTAGCTTCACTCACAAGCACTATGGGAAACAACATTTGATAAAATAAAAAAGAAATCATGCTAGACATTCTAGCTTGCACAGGAATGAATAAGATTCTTTAATTGTGTGAGTGTGAAATACTTACAGACTGGTATGTGTTGGCTACTTCCAGTGGAGATGAATAAATTAATTATAAATGGCCTAAAATTTAATATCACTTCTATTGTGATTATATTAAAAAAGCATATATACAGAAATCCTTCACCTATCATGAGTGGTATGTTCCAGAGACCCCCGCAATATGTGAAAATCCACAAAGTAGTGGCATTATATTTGTTTTATTATTTATATATATATTAAGTCTTTATAAACCCTTCCCACTCTCCTATAAATCTTTCCACTCTTATTAGCCTTAATTAACATTTTTATATTTTTATATTGTTTTAAATTCTTAGGCAAAAATAATTACAATCATAAGTATATAAATACTTATACACTGCAAAATCCTACAATATAGAGAAAAATCTGTGATACAGAGTTAGATTGTTTAACCCTCAATACAGTGAAGCCTCAGTAAGTAAACTGCAGTATAGCAAGGGACAACATACATGAGTATAAATATATATTATACACATATATATTAAATTTTAGACAACTTATAATTATTTATTTATTCATATATATACATATACACATGTGTGTGTGTGTGTGTGTGTGTGTGTGTGTGTGTGTGCCTGTGGCTGTGCCTGTCCTGGAGTTTGAGCTCAGGGCACCATTTCTGAGTTGTTTTACTCCAGGCTAGTGCTCTACCACTTGAGCCACAACTCCACTTCTAGCTTTTTTGCTAGTTAATTGCAGATAAAAAGTATCATGAACTTTCTTGCCCAGGCTGGATTTGAACTCCAATCTTCAGATGCTCATCCTCCTAAGTAGTTAGGATTACAGGAGTGAGCCACAGGCACCCAACAAAAAGCATATAATGTATTTTTAAACCAATCATTTCCATAACCATAAACTTCTAATGCTTTGAATGTGCCATTGCTTTGAGAAAGTTCCTGATACCTAGGAAAACAGCAATAGTGTGAGCTTGAAATATTCCCAGAGGGCTTATGTTAAAGGTTTGGTATCTACTTGGAGCTATAGGGAAGGACAGAACACTGAGGGAGTAGGACTAGTACAGGAAGTCTGTCCTTTGGGGCATGCTTTTAAAAGGCATAGTGGAACCCAGATTTCTCTTCCCTTTTCTGGTTTTTAAATTTATTATCTCAAGTATTTAACTATAGCAATAGGCAGCTGACTAACATAGGACAAGTTTAGTTTAAAATTAAATTATGCCAGGTGCCAGTGATTCATACTGGTAATCCTGGCTACTCCAGAGGATGAGATCTGAGGACTGCAGTTCAAAGCCAGCCCTGGCAGAAAAGTCTATAAGAGCCTTAACTCCACCAAAAAGCTAGAAGTAGAGCTTGCCTTAAATGGTGCTAGCCTTGAGCAAAAAATGCTCAGGGACAGAGCCCAAGCCCTGAAGCATTAAAAAAAATTACTCATTAAGTTCCAAGATAAGCAAAGGAACTCAAGTCATGGGCAAAAATAATTCCAAAAGAACTTCAGTACTTTTGAACAGAAGAGTTTGAATATAAAAATACAAAAGGAAGCTCAGATTTCTATTCAAGAGAGTTCTTGACAAAATAATCTGTTCCCAGTTTTAAAACAGTGTGGAAAATATTAACATACTATTAATTCTATTTTATATAAAACCTGGCTTGATTTTCCCATAAAAATCTGCATTAGGCCTGGGTGCCGGTAGTTCACGCCTGTAATCCTAGCTACTCAGGAGGCTAAGATCTGAGGATCCTGGTTCAAAGCCAGCCCTGGCAGGAAAATCCGAGACTCTTATCTCCAATAAACCACTCAGAAAACCGGAAGTGGAGCTGTGGCTCAAGTGGTAGAGTGCTAGCCTTGAGCTGCTCAGTGCTCAGGCCCAGAATTCAAGCACCATGACCAAAGGGGGAAAAAAAAACCTGCATTATTTTGAGTGTATTTTTCTTGAAGGATTATCATTGATCAACTTGTATTAAACTTCCTAATGTATTTTACCTCAAGTGAGGGATATTTTTATACCATCTTATTGTACCATCTCTGATAATATTTGCTGTATTATTTAGTCTTATCAGTGACAGGTAATTTTACTGCTTTCTTCTCTCCCGCCGCCCAAAACTTGTCTACAGGTTCCTGCTACAAACTTTAGTGAGACGCTGAGTCTTCTGGAATAAATATTGGAAGAACTTCAGTGAGTTCCATGTCCTCTTAACATGGTATTATGATACCACACATTGGGGGCTGGCTAGCCAGTAACCAACAATAGCTGTTCCTCAGACATTCCTCACTCTGTAGGAAGATAAAGATGGGCAGATAAACTCATAAAAGTAGACTGCTAACTAACTGAAGGTCAGCAAAACTAAATTACCTAGGAGAAAATTAAGCTGACTGAAGTATGATTAATGATGTATTTTTAATGGACATAGGAGAAATCCCATTTTTTATTTCTTCTTGATCCATCTCTAAACCTCAATTTAATAAACTAGACACATAAACTAGAATGAAACAGTCCTCTCTTCAAACTGAATCCAGAATTTGGAAGAAATTCTGTGGTAGGTCTTAATATATTATATGCTATTAAGAAATCAGAAAAATCTAATAATAATTCTGTAAGAAAACTGACAAATTCATTGTTCTTTTCAATAAAACAACTCAAAGTAGGGATACTAATAATTAAATATTAGGCCAAGTACTTTACCAAAAATGTTTTACTTTCTAAGGTCATGCTGTTAACATAAATTCAACATGCCCTCATTTTTTTTACTGAAATAGAATTGGGAAGTTTAAATTTATAACCATCACCACACCAGAAATATCACATGAAAAAACAAATCTCATTTTGTTGGCTTTGATAAGCCTATAATTAAGGGAGAGACATTGTCTATCATGTGTAAAAATGATGCTTATAAATTTTCTGCAAAGAAACTGGCACCTGTTTTACAGCTTATGAAACTGGCTGCATAGAAGGTAAAGAACGCCAGGTCCCGGCTGTCCAGGAAGGATGAGAAATTGTTAGAAACTCTGCTGAAGTTATAGGCACTATAGGTAAGACCTGGGAAAGGAAAATTAGACAGTTCTTGGTTCCTGGTCTCAATAGACACACTAAGGACAATAAAAAATACTTCTAGCACATAAAAAAGCACAAAAATCCAACCCTAAAGGCTTTATAAAGCTTTCAGACAGAAGCGAACTCTCAAGCCTCAGTAGCTTATGGATCAAGCTTTATGACCATGTACAGGAGGCATGCGGGCATTCATCAACATCCCTTGTTACACCTAGGTGAGTAAAATCAACCAAATAAAAGAAGGCATCAAGTTACTGGCATGAATCATAAAATTGTTAAGCAAACCTGTGATCACTGAGGCACCTCTGAGAGTATTAAGGAACAGACAGGACCATGAATGCTTCCTTCATGAGTCCCTGCTGGCTAGGCCCCACGGCCAAAGAAAGCACTTTTCTCCTGAGGTCAACAGTGACAAGAAAACAAGATCCAATATAGAAAATGAAAAGCAAAAACGAAAGCAGTCTAGTTGTGGTTTCCAACATAGTCTTGAGTCATTAGGTCATGGACTCCTTTAAAAAGAAAAAGGAAGAAAAGAACAGAGAAGGAAGAGGAAAAAGAAGAGAAAGAAAAAGAGAAGAAGACAGCAATACCAACAATGGAAATATTCCTGCTGTTTCCAGACACGTGAATACCTTAGTATATGCAGGATGAGAAAAGCTTCCATAAAGCAAAGTTTGCTTATAGCCGTTTTTGAACAGCTGGATTTCTTTTCATTCAGTAGTCATAATTTTTTTTTTTGGTGCCAGTCCTGGGGCTTGAACACAGGGCCTGAGTGCTGTCCTTGAACTGCTTTTGCTCAAGACTAATACTCTATGGCATTTAAACCACAGCTCCACTTGTAGATTTATTTATATTTTTGGATAGTTTATTGGAGATAAGAGTCTCAAAAACTTTCCTACCCGGGCTGGCTTTAAACCACCATCTTTAGATCTCTACATCCTGGGTAGCTAGAATTACAAGCATGAGCTGCCAGCACCTAGTTTGTAATGTTTCCTTCCCTCTCTTTTTTAAGAGTTTTACTGTAAAGGTGATGTACAGAGGGGTTCAGTTACATAAGCCAGGTAATGAATATGTTTCTTTTTGAACAGTGTCACCTCTGCCTTCAGTTTTGTTTTTACCCTCCTGATCTCTTTCCCTCCAAAGTTGTATATTTCATTTTCCAAATAGTGTCTAGTGAGCATCACTGCTGAATTAGTTCCCTATAATATATTTTTAAGAGTCGTCTTTGAAGCCTGGACTCGCTGGCCAAACCTCTTTGCATGGAAACTCCCTACTTTTCTAAATGCTTTCTCTCTGCAGCATCCTACCATATGTAAAACCCCTCCACTTAACATGTAGGCCTTGCCAAAAAGCTTCAGATTCAGCCTCAGGGCTGGCCCAGCTCCTGCAGCCATCTCCTAACAGCCCAGAGATGCCATCCCCCAAGACCCTCAGATGTTTTGAACAACTCTAGCCTACATGTTTGCAGCTGGCAGTAACACACACACCCTCTGGCACCAGCAGTTCATCAGCCCTTTCTGGCCACAGGTTTTTTTAGCTTAAATGTTTCCACATCCAGAAATGGGCCTGAAAGAAGCAAAGAAAAAGGTGGGCTTGGCAGAGGTGTTTGGATATGAAACCAGCCTAAGTGGAGAAAACCCATAACTGGATTAATCTTCTATTTCCTTTCCATTATGAGGCTGTCTATAGGAATAGTCACCCTGCCTCTCAGCCCTTATCTTTACAAAGTTAATGCCACTTCCTATTACATCTCCCTCTTTCTTGTTAATCTTGGTTCTGAAACCAGATTACCGCTCTTCCTCTGCTGTCAGCACAGCAAGCCAAGTCTCAATTAGCCAGCCTGGCAATGATTACCATCTTGTCGCTTCAGTGTTCCGACACTCTTTAATTTCCTGGAGCATGTCTGTCCCCTCTCCTCATCTCTCCTCCCTCTAAAGCACTTTTGCTAAAACTGTAGCTCAGGTGTCTCTGTTGCTTGATTTCTACAGGAGACAGGAGGCTGACAGGTAGCCCTGCCGCTCCCGGTGGGGCTGGATACACTACTGTGGTTCACTCTTCACACCAGTGCAAATTTTCCCTGCATGCTGCTGGGTGCTGCAGCTGTTTTAGTGTCCCCCTCTCACCAACCCACTAGGCCAAAGGAGACTTTAATTTTTAAAATGAGAAAGGCTGGACACCAGTGGCCCATGCCTGTAACCTAGCTACTCAGAAGGCTGAAATCTGAGGATCACAATTTGAAGCCAGCCTGGGTGGATAGACAAGTCCATGAAACTGTTATTTCCAATAAACCAGCAAAAAGCCAGAAATGGAGGTGTGGTTCAAGTGATAGAGTACCAGATGAGTAAAAAGGCTAAAAGAGAACCTAAGCCTCAGTACCAGTACCAGAGAACACACACACAAAAAGTTATTTTATACTGTAGATTATGAAAAACACTCATGAATTAAAGACACTAAGGACCCAGGAGGGTTGTAAAATGCAGAAGGTAGAACATAGGGGTGACAGTATAACATTAAACTGTATAAACATTAAGTATAAACGTTGAGCCAAGTAGAAGACTGCAAGTCCACCTACTGACCCAGAGACCACCAGCTCTCTACCCACTTCACCAGAATTCAGCCAGGCAGGAGATACAGGAGGATTCTCCTCTGCAGGAACCAAATTGTTCCAGAGAAACACCTGTAAGGGGAGAAAGAAAAAACTTCCTCTACCCTCTGGTTCAGTGGCTAGGTCTACAAACAATAACTACACACGCTTATTAACACCACATGATTATTAACACACATATCACATTGGAGAGGAGTACTTAGTGACAAGTAATGCAAGGTCTGTCACAACATGAGGTCTACACATGATCAAGAAGAATGGTGACTTTGAAAAGTGGCAAGACAAAGAAGTCATTTTGTAAAGTTCAGACACACTAAGTGTGAGAATAGTTTATGAGCTGAGATCTGAGGATTGTAGTTTAAAGCCAGTCCATATAGGAACGTTCATGAGACTCCTACCAATTGACCAGCAAAAAGCCCGAAGTACTGCTGTGGCTTGAGTGATAGAATGCTAGCCTTGAGCACAAAGAAGCTCAGGAATAGCATCTAGACCCTGGGTTTAAGCCTCAGGACCAGCAAAAAAAAAAAAAAAAGAATGACAAACAAGCAGGCACAAGGCATCGTCCAAGTTATTCATTTGTTAGCACATCTTCAAAGAACTAAGTCAAAGCAGGTAAGGAATGAGTCAATAAGCTCATGAGACTAGAATCCAGTGGACCTGTCAGGTGTCCCCACACCCATGTCCACCAGACCTGATAGGAATTTTCATACTCTTTATTTTATTTATGTCTTCAGAGCTTTTAAGAGAAGCAAGGCAAATATGTAGAAAGTTAAATATGTGGAGAAAAATAATACTGTTTAGAAAGATTTGTGATGCAGATTTCTCTTGGTACTTGGTGCTTCTGGGCTAATAAGGTCTCAAATTGTCTTTAGGGAATTAAAAGTCAGACCCTTCCAGATAAAGAAAAGAGCAAACATCTTTGCAAATTTATGCCCTCTGTTAAACAAGAGAAGGCTGAGAGCTATTCTTCTATCTGCTTCTTTAGAATTGTCTTCTCTCTTATTCCAAAGTGGCATATATTGACCCTATGTGGGGTGGTGGTGGTACACCTATAATCTCAGCTGGCAGAGGGAAGAAGATTGTGAGATCAAGGCCAGCACAAGTAAAGTTATCAAGACTCTACCTCAAACAAGATAGGATAGCCTAGGCTGGCCTCCACTCATGATCCTCCTTCTTCACCCTCTTTAGCTCAATGATTACTTCTGTGTATCATCATGACTGGCAAAATAACAAAATGACAGGAATCACTATATATCTTCCAATAACAAGTCCAAATGTTAATGGCCTGGATCCTTTAATCAAAAGACACAGACTGGTGGATTTGATTAAGAAGACCCAATTTTTTTTTTGGTGCCTACAAGAAATAGACCTCATTGGCAAAGACAAACACAGGTGTTAAGTAAAAGGATGGAGAAAAGAATTCTAAGCAAATGTAGCCTGAAAGCAAGCAGAATTAACCATACTCATATTAGCAAAGCAAACTTTAAGCAAGAAAAATAGCTAGAAGAGATGAAGAAGATCACTTCATATGGATATAGAGAATAATTCATGTATGCACTAAAATCAAAAATCCAATTATATAAAATAAACTCTACTGAACATAAAAGCACAGATATGCATCAACACAATATTAGTGGGTGACTATTATACCTCCTCTGACCAATATATCAGTCACGCAGAAAAGAAAAAGAAAGAAAACTTCCAAATTAAATGACACTACAGGTCAAATGGATTTAGCAGACATCTACCTAATATTCTACCAAACAGTCACAGAATATACAATCAAGTCAGCAGCCTATAAAACTTTCTCTAAGCTAAGGGTCATATTATAGGATATTAACACACTTTTAAACAAGTACAAACAAACAACTCCCTTCATTTTAGTAGACCACAGTGGACTAAAACTAGAAGTCAACAGCAAAGGAAAGCACAGGAAACATACACATGAATACTCTTCTGTCCATAAACAGTTAGCATGTGTATATGTTAGACTGGGGGTGGACTGGTGTTGGGGCTTGAACTCAGGGCCTAATGCTCTCATTTTCCACACAAAGCTGGTGCTTCACCACTTGAGCCACAGTTCTACTTTCCACAAACTTTGCTGCCTGAGCTGGCTTTGAACCTGAATTCTCAGATCTCAGCCTACTAAGTAGCTCTACCAGAACTTTTAAGAACTAACACCAATTCTCCTTAAACTACTCCATGAAATAGAAAGGGAAGGAATTCCATCAGACTCATTCCATGAAGGCATTTATTACCCTGAAACCAAAACCAGAAAAGCATACTTACAAAATAGAAGAAAATTATACAACAATTTTCTTGATGGACATAGATGCAAAAATCTCAATGAATACATAAAAACTGAATTCAACAAGACCCTGCAACATAATCAACTTGCTTTAATTCTGGAGGCAAAAATGATTTAACATTTGGAAATCAATAACTCAATAATCAGTAATAAAGCACATAAATAGAATCAGAAACCAAAAAGTTATATAATCATCTCCTAGAAGCAGAAAAATCCTTTGACAAAATTCAACATCTCTTCATGATAAAAGCCATAAAGAAATTAGGGGGAAAAAACATATTTGAATACAACAAAGGCTTTTGTCATGGCTATGTGGTGAAACTATGGGCAGCATCACACTACCTGGGAGAAAGCTGAAAGCATTTTCTTCAAAATTAGAAATGAGACAAGGGTGTCAATTCAGTATTGACTCCTATTCAAGTAGTGTTTGAATTTGCAGCCAGAACAATAAGAGAGAAAAGGGATTCAAATAGGAAAAGAAAAGGATCTTATCTCTACAGATGCTATTTTATATTTAAAAGACCCCATAGAATCTACCAAAAAACTCTTAGATCTAATAAACATGTTCAGCAAAGTATAAAGATATAAAACCCTTGCACAAAATTCAATAGCTTTTCTATATACCAATAATAAATAGGCTGAGAAAGAAATACCAAAAAAATCTCATTTGTAATAATCTCAAAAATGTACCTAGAAATAATTTAAGGAAGTAAACAACCTCTACAATAAAAGAAAGAAATTAAAGAAGATAAGAGGAGACAGAAAGACTTCCGGTGCTTAAGGATAGAGTTCAAAATAGAATTACTAATGTGAAAATGGTGATATTACTGAAAGTGCTCTACAGCTTCCAATGCTTCACAACACCTGACTTGAAATGATAGTGCAGAGCCATAGCAACAGAACTTCCATGATCATTGACGAAGGTATCAAAACATGCATAGGAGGAAAAAGTTAGTCTTTTCAATAAATGAGACTGGGGAATCTGGATATCTACATGTAAAAAAATTGAAACTGCATTCCTCCTTTTTGCCCTGCACAAAAACAATTCAAAATGGATCAAAGACCTTAATGTGAGAAACATTATGGGAAAACACTTGAAGAAATAGACATAGGCACTGCCTTTCTGAATAGAATTCTAATGGATCAGGATACGATATCAACAAATGGCAAAGCAAAGTGCTACAAATTAGAAAGCTTCTGCACATAGAAACAATTACCAGGATGAAGAGACAGCCTAAAGAATCTTTGCCAAGTATTTATCTGCAAAGAGTTATTGTCCACATATATAAAGATCTCCACAGATTAAACCCAAAATAAATATTTCAACTATAACTAGTCAAATCAAACAGACTGTTCTCAAAAGAAGTATTAAGACCTAAGTAAATACATGAAGAGATATTCAGCATATTTTACCATAAAGTAGATGCAAATCAAAATGTCATTGAGAGTCTGTCTCACCCAAGTCATTGGCTAACAAACAACAAATAATACTGGTGAGAACGTGGGAAAGTATAGAATCCTTTATACTATTGTTACGGATGTAAAATAGTACAGACACCATGACACTCAGCATGGAATTTCCTCAAAAAACTAAAAAATAGAACTACCGTATGATCCTGTTCCACTGCTCCTGACATATAGTCAAAGGAATGTAAGTGAGCATAGGGTACAGATTTCTGCACACGCAGGCTTATAGCAGCATTATTCAGAATAAAGAAATGATTCACAGGCTGTGTAATCAGCATGGGTGCCTATCAGCTAAGTAATAAAGAAAACATAGTACCTGTAAATAATGGGGTGCTAGTTAGCCCTATGGAAGTATGAAATCATGTCATTTGCAAGAAAATAAATCAAGTGGCTGGGAAGGTGGCTCAGTGGTAGAGCGCTTGCCTTGCATGCCTGAGGTCCTGGGTTCAATTTCTCAGCACCACATAAGCAAAAAGAAAAAAGGCCAGGTTTATATATCTTTTCTGTGTTTGCCTCCTTCTGAACCTGACTCACATCTCTAGTATGGAAATCTTCAGTTCCATGTATTTCTCTGCAAATAATATAATTTCATTCTTTTTTTTTTTTTGTGGTCGGTCGTGGGGCTTGAACTCTGGGCCTGGGCGCTGTCCCTGTGCTCTTCAGCTCAAGGCTAGCGCTCTACCACTTGAGCTACAGCACCACTTCCGGTTTTCTGGTGGTTTAGTGGAGATAGGAGTCTCACGGTCTCTCCTGCCTGGGCTAGTTTTGAACCGCCATCCTCAGATCTCAGCCTCCTGAGTAGCTAGGATTACAGGCATGAGCCACCGGCACCCGGCTATAATTTCATTTTTTATGGGGAAATAATACACTAGTTTGTACAAATACCACATCTTCTTGATCTGTAACCAGTTGCAGGGCATCTGGGCCATTTCCATAGTGTGGCTATTTTGAATAGTGCTGCAACAAACATGGATATGAAAGCAACTCTCATGCATCCTGTTTGCATTCCTTTAGATATAGGCCCAAAATTGGTATTGCTGGATCATGTTAGTTGTATTAGTTTTGTTTGTTCGTTTGTTTGGCTTTGTTTATGAATATCCATACTGATTTCCATGGTGGCTCTACATTCACACCAACAATGAATAAAGGATCCTTTTATCCATTAAAGAAAAAGAAAGAAAAAGAAAGAAAGAAAGAAAGAAAGAAAGAAAGAAAGAAAGAAAGAAAGAAAGAAAGAAAGAAAGAAAGAAAGAAAGAAAGAAAGAAAAAAAGCCAGAAGTGGCGCTGTGGCTCAAGTGGTAGAGCGCTAGCCTTGAGCTGAAGAGCTGAGGGACAGCGCCCAGGCCCAGAGTTCAGGCCCCATGACTGGACCCCCCCCAAAAAAAGAAAAGAAATCAAACTGAAGATCATCATGAAGTGAAGTAAGCTAGAATCAGAAAGATGAGTCTGAAATGTTTTTTCTCGTATGGAAAACCTAAACCTAAAAAATAAAAAGATATAAGTGTAAAAAGGGGACAGTTTGGGAAGGGAACTGGAGGGAGAAAGGAGGTGGAGAGAGAGAGAGCAATGGGTTTGAAAATATGATCAAAGTGCATTACATGCATGTACAAAAAGATCACAAAGAAATCGCTCTGTACAACTAATATAAAATAAAAAATAAGGAAAAAATGAAATGCTTTATTCTCCTAAAAATGAAAAACAATAAATTAATTTAACTAGATATATAACAAAAAGTCTGGGGTGTGATCTTGCTTACCAAGGTCAAAGCCTTGGGTTCAATCTTCAGTACCACAGGGGGAAAAATGTCATTTTTCAGGTTGTATATCCTGCATGACCCATTAAAATGATCTGTATGCCTGAGCCAGGCGCCCGTGGCTCATGCCTGTAATCCTAGCTACTCAGGAGGCTGAGCTCTGAGGATCGAGGTTCAAAGCCAGCCCGGGCAGGAAAGTCCATGAGACTCTTATCTCCAATAAAGCACTAGAAAACTGGGAGTGGCGCTGTGGCTCAAACAGTAGAGTGCTCACCTTGAGCTGAAGAGCACAGAGACAGCGCCCAGGCCCAGAGTTCAAGCCCCATGAGCAACAAAAAAAAAAAAAAAAAGATCTGCCTTTTATCCCTGGTTGTGATGCCTGTAGTCTTGACATTCACGAGACTGAGGAAGGAGATTCAAGAGGTTAAGGAGAGCCTAAGCTACACAGTAATACCCTGTGTCAAAGAGAAAATAAAAACTTTTAAAAAAGAAAAACATGAAATGGAAAGACCTCCCATGCTCCTGGATAGGCCAACTTAATATAGTAAAGATGGTAATACTTCCAAAACTAATATACAAATTCAACGCAATTCCTATTAAAATCCCAATGACGTACATCACTGAAATACAGAAAACAGTCCAAAAATTCATATGGAACAACAAAAGACCTAGAATAGCCAAAACAATTCTAGGGGATAAAGACAATGTGGGAGGGCTATCCATGCCGAACTTCAAACTCTACTACAGAGCTATAATAACAAAGACAGCATGGTACTGGCACAAAAACAGACCCGAAGACCAATGGAACAGAATAGAAGATCCAGAAATAAATCCACAGGCCTACAGCCAGCTGATATTCAACAAAGGAGCCAAAGACATACAATGGAAGAAACACAGCCTCTTCAACCGCTGGTGCTGGGAAAACTGGGCAGCCACATGCAGAAAACTAAAAGTGGACCCCAGCCTATCACCATGCACCAATATCAACTCAAAATGGATTAAAGACCTTAACATTAAACCTGAATCTCTGAAACTACTGCAGGACAGAGTAGGAGAGACACTTGAACTAATAGGCACAGGAAGGAACTTCCTAAACAGAGTCCCAGGGTCACAACAAGTTGGAGAGAGACTCGACAAATGGGACTACCTTAAAATAAAAAGCTTCTGCACAGATAAAGCTATCGCAACCAAGCTAGAAAGACAACCAACTAATTGGGAAAAAATATTTACCAGCAATATAT
This sequence comes from Dipodomys merriami, assembly GCF_024711535.1. Taxonomy (NCBI): domain Eukaryota; kingdom Metazoa; phylum Chordata; class Mammalia; order Rodentia; family Heteromyidae; genus Dipodomys; species Dipodomys merriami. Next base: position 12,265,450 of record NW_027206068.1, read on the forward strand.
CAGACAAGGGGTTAACATCCTGTATATACAGGGAACTCAAGAAACTAATCCCTCCCAAACCTAACAAACCAATTACTAAATGGGCAAGGGAACTAAAGAGGGACTTCTCAAATGAAGAAATAAAAATGGCAAAGAAACACATGAGGAAATGTTCATCATCCCTGGTGGTGAAGGAAATGCAAATAAAGACAACCCTGAGATACCACCTTACCCCAGTCAGAATGTCCCACATCCACAAATCAGCCAACGACAAATGCTGGAGGGGATGTGGAGAACGAGGAACGCTATTACACTGCTGGTGGGAATGTACACTTATACAACCACTTTGGAAAGCAGTCTGGAGGGTCCTTAGAAAGCTAAAGATTGACCTCCCTTACGACCCAGTCATATCACTTCTAGGCATCTACCCTGAACAACAGGAACCAATATACAAGGACACGTGCACCTCCATGTTTATTGCAGCACCTCCATGTTTATTGCAGCACTGTTCACAATAGCTAGGATATGGAAACAACCCAGATGCCCCACCACAGATGAATGGATCCAAAAATTGTGGTATCTATACACAATGGAATATTATGCAGCCATTAGAAATGACAAAATAATGGCATTTGCAGGGAAATGGATGGAGCTAGAAGGAATCATGTTGAGCGAGGTAAGCCAAGAACGAAGAGACAAACAGTACATGGTCTCCCTGATAAGTGGATGCTAAATCCAAAATGTTAGGTGATATGACAAAACTAACAGGACTTAAGAAACAAAGAACTCCCACTCATCTGGTTGAACCACTACCAAATATCCCCATGCTGCTGATCACATATATGGTATATAACATGTGAGCACCATTATATATTACAGACTGTGATAGACAATTTGCTCCAGGAAAGTTAGAATGAACTTGTGACTTTAAATGAGCATCATTATTCCACAATACTGTGAATTTCAGGAAATTATGTAATCACTTAATCACAATCAAAAAAAAAAAAAAGAACCTCGGGGAAGGGAGGGAGGGAGGGGATGATAGGGGGAAAACAATGGAGGGGGTAACAATGTTCAAGAGGAAGTGTACTCATTACCTCACTCATGTAACTGTAACCCTCTGTATAGTATCTTTACAATAAAAAAAATTTAAAAAAAAAGAAAAACATATAGCAAGGCTGGAGAAGATGCAGAGAAATGAGAGCTCTTGTGCATTAAAAACTCAGTATAGAACTTGTGAATGATTTGATATTGCCATTTCTTAGTATATATCCAGTGTGTTGAGAAACACAAGCATGCCCGTATCCACAGCAGCACTTCTCACAGTGGCCAAGACAGAGACCTGTCAAGCAACGAATGAATGAATAAATGAATGGATGTATGTATGCACACATGTGTGTCCACATGTTCATGATAAAAAGTACTATTCATCTTTTAAGAAGGGAGTATCCCTGTCATTCACACTATGGTTATACCTACAAGACTGAAATAAAGTAGACACATACAGAGAAGTGGTGTAGGATCGGAATGCAGAATCTAATAAAGTAGAACACAAAGGCATAGAGTACAATAATGGTTCCAGAGGTAGAGAAACAGAAAGGGAGACCATGGGGAGCAACTGATCACACAGAACAGTTTCATATAGGCAGGAGTAGGGTTGAGATCTACTGTCAGCAGGGCACTACAGTCAATAATTATGTGTCTACTTCAAAAAATAAATTCCAAATGTCTCATAAACATGACAGATATGCAAAGCAGAGGCTATGTTAGTTGGCTTGACTTATTTCACATCATATACACATATCAAACATGCTGCATACATATACAATGCATAAATATGCACATATACAATTTGTCGATAAAAAGCAATATTAGTCAAAAATATTTTCAATGATCCGTAAGTGGGTAGTATTTTGGCTTCACAGGTAGTCAAGGATTCAAAGTAAAGTCTATCAAATGGTGATAATTCTATCTTTCTCTCTAGGCAAAGAGGGAGAAAGCACATACAGAAAAAGTTATCTTAGAAAATCTATATGATTATATCTTATTAGCAGATCTATCCACAGAGAGCCTATGATGTATCTTTGTTGGGCAAATGCATAATTGGTAATATAAAAAATTCCACCAGATGGTGAGATGGAACAGTGGATAGTGACTGAATAACGATTAAAGCAACCAGCACTATAATGAACAATATCCACTTCCAAAAGGAGAAGACAAACCAAGACAAAACAAGAATGAGAACTGAAGCTCAGGTGCATTAATTTATTATGTGTGGTGGGGAATATTGGGGTAGGCTGTTGGTGACCAAAGCCTGCCACTGGCCCAGATGGCGGCCTTCAGGAGAGTTGTGACTACTGCTGACTGGATGCATGGTATGTTTGACCAAGTGTGGCAAATTTTCAAAGTGGTCTTAAATTCTCTTGCCAAATGTGCCAAAAAGCTAAGCAAAGGAGGAGTGGGGTATGTGGTGGAGAAGTGCACATTGGGCAAGGAAGGAAATGGCTCATAACGTAGACCTTGGAAAGGCAAAATTTCCATCTGTAGAAGGGTGTGCTACTAATGCCTTGCCTTGTATCCATTCATTCTATATTTTTCCTTTCTCATAAGAGTTGTATGCATAGAAGGACCCATGGAGGTGGGATGATTTATGACTTAAGTTTTGAGTCAACCTAAAGGGATTGGCTCCCAAGTTGAGGCCCCAATCCCTTCAAAAGGGTTTTCCCAGCCCTTAGAACCAAGCCAAACTATCACTTGGGCAGAATGGGTGATGTTTAGCCAAGGTCATCCCTCTAGAAGGCTTTAGGATTGAGGTTTGGAATTATGGTCCATTGTTCCTTCTGAGAGGAAGATAGAAAGACCTTGATTCCGGTGTCATGAGCCCAATCCTGCTCCTCCACTCGGCTGTCTTAATTGTGAACAGAACTTGGTTTCCTTCCAGCTGTAATTGAGTACTCTTCCTTCAAGGCTTTTATCAGGACATGAATCTCCAGGTCAGTATTACTGGTAAGGTGGAAATTCAAGAAAGTTTGAGCCAGAAGGCCTCACAACCTGAGAGAAAGCAAAGACCTAGCACACAGTCCCTTTTCAGGACTTAAATCAGAAGAGCCTTGTGGACAATATCCTTCTCTTTACTGTTAGTCAAACCTCACTTGTAGATTGGCAGGTTTGAGCTGACCAATTAAAAAGAAATCACTGCAGGTGCGGCCTGCTGGGGCATCACTGTCAACATGTTTAAATCGACCTGACTCAGTCCTGGACAGGTGGCTTTCATCTGTTATCCAATATCCATTGTAACTTCCCTCAATTACACAGGAACAACCACCCATAAAATGTTTAGCACTGGTTTCAAAGGAGGTTTCTCGTAAGCTGGGTCTGACCTTGGTCTGGTAGTCCCATCAAGTTCAGGGATAGATAGAATTTGGTGATTGCCCTCTTATTAAGAATTTGGGTGGTTTAGACAGTCACCTAGATATTAGATCATTCCTTCCTTCCTTTTTCCATTTTCTCCACACTTCCCCTCGCTCCCCCCCGCCCACCCCAGGCTGCCAGACACACAATCTAGTTTGTTGAAAACATGACTTCATACCTTCCCATATATGTCCTATTTGCCAATTTTTTCCCTTAAAATTTTTGAAAGTAACTTTTATTAAAAGAAAAATCTTTTGGGCTGGGAAGGTGGCTCAGTGGTAGAGTGCTTGCCTTACATGCATGAGGCCCTGGGTTCGATTCCTCAGCACCACATAAGCAGGAAAAAAAGCGAGAAGTGGCTCAAGTGGTAGAGCTCTAGCCTTGAGCTGAAGAGCTGAGGGACAGCGCCCAGGCCCAGAGTTCAGGCCCATGACCGGACCAAAAAACAAAACAAAACCAAAAAGCCAAAAACAAAAAAAAAATTTTTTTCTATGCAATAACGATCAATGACACTTGTTAAGATGCATATATCATAAATAACCAAATTTCAAGAACTTTTTTTACCACAGCCAGAGTTTAATTCCTTGAATGCTTGGGCTTGGTTATACGTGATTGAGGTAAGATATCCCTCTTTTTTTTTATTAAGAACATACCATTTACCCACATTTTGCACCCAATTTCAGTTTAGACTTGCAAAGCACACAGAAAAAGTGAGCTCAAAAAGGAAAAGCTGTTACTAGAGTACTCTCAGATGGCCCATTGGGGAAAGGTTGAGGAAAGTTCTATCAGGATGTCTAAGGGAGCATTCTTAGCTCTGATTTCCTTGGTTTCCCATTGTGAGCAGATCTTTGTGACTGTTTTCCTCTGTACTCTACTCCTTTGAGAGGTGTCCTGTGTGCCACTTTTGTGCTTTACCCCTACACTGTAGGTTTCTCACATAACCTCAAACTGCTTCCTCAGTCTCTAAGCTTCCTTTGCCTCCAACATTTTGATCTTTGCTATTGGAACTCTGTACTCGTGTGTCTAGGACACATCTCCGTCATGCACACAACCCCTGAAAATATTCAACCACCAAGGCAGTACTTGCAGCCCAATTTTTCCTGCCTTGGCCTGTGCATGGAGTTACCTGGTTATCGGGGTGCCTGCTTGGGCCCTTCAATTTCAGGCCCATGGTTAGCCCAGAGGAAACTTGGGCAAGCCAGAGGCTTGCTCCTGGAAGGCTTCCTTCCTTTCTCAGGGGGAGCTCCTAGGACGCCCGTGAATGATGTAAAAGGTCCCAGGCCATTCTCCAAATTTTTTGAAATGTCTTGAGATAGTGAAGTGTTGCACAGGAAGAACACCAACCTGAAAAGAACTCAGCAAGGTAAAGTTTACTTCTGCAGAAGGGGATGCTACAGTCAGGAAGCCAAGTAAGCAAATCCACCATGCTGCCAAGTTTTATCCCCAGTGCGTTACGGACCTTTGTTCTGATTGGCTAGAACTTAGGTTAGCAATCTTCTGGAACTGGCTAGTTTGTAAAGGGTTGGAGGTTTACACCGGCAAACAAAACTAGGACTTACTCAGCTGGTACTCTGTCACTTGAGCCATGCCTCTAGCCCTTAGAAAAACCAATTCTTATAACAGGATGTAGCTTAACTTTTGTAAGATAGCAGCACTTGTGTCAAGCAACCACTTGTCAGAAAAGATTCTCACTCTTACAAGTGAGCATCTCATGTGCTAATTTACATTTCCATGATAAAAAGAATTGTTCAGTGTGTTTAACCATAAAGTCATAGTATATTTGTAGAATGGCAAGAGGCACAGGAAGAGCATTAAGCATGAAAAGACTAACACTAGGCTGGACATGATGGCCATGCTTATAATCCCAGCTATGTGGAAGGTTTAGGTAGAAGTCTAATACTTATCTGGGCAAAAAGAGTGAAAACATACATGAAAAATACTAAAGCAAGAGAGAAGGTGCAGAGAGTGTGATAGGGTGGATAAAGTTGATTAATGCACAGTAAGCAACATAACAATGAAATCTTCCTTGTGGAGATGGAATGATGAAGTCTTCCTCTATATAAATTACGTAAGTCAACAAAAAAATACTAAAGCAAAAGGAGCTACAGGCATGGCTTAAGTGATACAAAACTTGAGATCAAACCCCATTATTGGAAGAAGAAACGTCTAACTCCTCTTCACTAATAGCAAGTCATTAGCTATGGCCAAAATAAGTTTAATTAATTAAGAGATAACACCAGTGTAGCATACTACTTAAAAGATAATTACCCAAAAGCTACAGCTAAAAGTTTGGGGGAGGACAGATGTTCATCATAAGTCTTAATTACACTTGTCTTAATATATGTGAAATTTTTTTGCATTTTTGTAATTGAATGACTAGTGTGAATGTTTATAACATATTTTTCAGAGAAAATTCAGGGTTGCAAAATAATGCATACCCTGGTGCGGAGCGTCTGAGGTAGGGGTGGGGGTCGCAGGTGGCATGCCAGATGGGGAGCACACACAGAGAGCACACGCTCTCTGTACAGCAGAAAGTGAACTTAGAGACCAAAGTCTGGGAAGCCAACCTCAATGAAGCAAGAGCTTGCTGCTGGGTTTCAGGTTACATGCAGCAGCAAATAGCAGAGGAGGACTTGAAGTGTTTTATGGGAAGATTTGTGCATTTTTAAATAGACTTTTAAAAAGGACGTAGGAAGGATGTGCACTCATCTTCTCAGAGCCATGCTCTCCCATCATTCTATTACCTCTTCTTCCTGTCACTCTCTCTCTCCTCCCTCTCCCTCTTTCCCTAGCTCTCAAGTACAAGGCCCTATCTCACAGGAGAACATGCTGTTTTCTCTCTCAGGTTCCTATTAAGACAAGCCCCATTCCAGTTTTATTGTCCTAGCCCTGGGCTCTGCATTTCCAATTATCTAGTGTAGGTGCGTTAGTATGATGGCTCAGACTGTCACTTGATAGGTAAACTGTGTATGCAGACACAAGTGTACACACTGTGTTACCTTTCCACTGCTGTGACATAATGCCTGAGATAATCAACTCTTAAGGAAATAGGTTTATTTGGGCTCACCCTATTAGAGGTTTCAGTCCATGGTCAGTCAGCCTGTCACTTTTGGGCCTGTGCCCAGACATCACATCATGGTAGGAGCATGTAGCATAGGAAGCTGCTACACGAAACAGCCAGACACAAACAGGAAGAGATTCTCTCCCATAATCCCCTGGATACTTGGCCAAAGCAGGAACTTGTCAGAAAAGCAATTCTTACTCAGCTGGCATTCTATCACTTGAGCCATTACTCCAGCCCTTGGAAAAACAGTTCTTACAACAGGATGTGGCTTTTGATGGTGGTGCCTATGTCAAGCAACCACTTTGACAGAAAAGATTCTAACTCCTACAAGTGCGCATCTCAAGGGCAGATCTCCAATGACGTCAAACCTCTCTACTAGGCCCCACCCTTAAAGGTTTCCACCTTTTCCAACTCACTCACATTAGGCAAAGATTGATATTTTGTGATTTGGACAATGCCTATGGACTACCAGGTAGGTGAAAATGGTCTGTTTGTGCCCTCATCCATCACGACCACAAAGTGGTATAGCTTGATGCTGATGTTTAGGGACATTGCTCCTGTTCCAGTGGGAGAGACGCAAGGCCTAATTGGTGAAAGTAGAACAGCTCCTCGGTGCCAGGAGCTGCTTTTCTGTGACCCACACATCAGCTACAAAGCAGGAAAGGCCTGTCTCTGTAGCATGTCAGCAGTAATTGGCTACTCCATTGAGAACTTGAAGGGGCTGGCTGCCCTGGACCCAAAGCCGAAGTGCTATCTGCCCCTGGCTTGGTTTCTTGTATCTGATCTCAGTTGACCAAAATGCAAAAGAGTGGGGGTTCTGTGATGGACAGGCCAAGAAATGGAAAAAACTGAGCAAGCAAGTACAGTTGGCCTTCTAATTAAAGAGTTCAACTTATAATTGACCTACTGAGGGTGTGAAAGTGTATCCACACAGTTATTTTGTTTTCAGTTTCAGTACAATATTCAATACGTTGTGAGACATACTCAACATTATTGTAAAATTGGCTTTGTATTGCATGATGTTGCCCAATGAAAGTTCAGTATGAAGTAATTTAAGTACATTTAAGGTAGACCAGACTAAGCAATATTCAGAAGGTTAAGTGCATTAAACCCATGTGTGTGTTTATGTGTGTGTGTGTGAGTGTGTGTGTGTGAGTGTGTGTGTGTGTGTGTGTGTGTGTGTGTGTGTGTGTGTGTGTGTGTGTGTGTGTGTGTGTGTGTGTGTGTGTACTTGGTACCATGGTTGAATTCAAGACCTGGGCACTGTCCCTTTGCTTTTTCACTAAAGGCTGGCACTCTAACACTTAACCCACAGATCTATTTCCAGCCTTTTGTGGTCAATTGGGGATAAGAACTTCATGGACTTTTCTACTCAGACTACCTTCAAGCTGCAATCTTCAGATTTCAGCCTCCCAAATAGCTAGCATTACAGGCACGAGCCACTAGCACCCAACTAAACCCATTCTTGACTTACTGTTCTCAACTCATTGTAAGTTGAGAAACTCTTGTACAAAGGCCAACCTCTTAGGTCCAAAACACCATGTGGGCTGTGGCAACTGCTGGAGTGCATGCAGCTTTGAGAAAAGCAAGCTCAGCGAGCATTTGTTTTATCCCTGGAGAGGATCCTCTTCTATAGAGAAGGCTCATACCCAGACAGGCCAGACCTTAAAACCCAAGGTTGCTACACAGAGGTCTATGGCCTGGGTGTTACAATGTGGGCCCTTTGTCTTTCTATGTCTTTTTATGTCAGCTGGGACTTCTGACAAAGATGGGAAAAGAACAAAGAGCAGCTCAGTTCCCCAAGAGCAGATCATTATCATGAGATTCAGATATTTAGGCCTTAGTGTTGGACATCCATGTGAGGCACTAGACCAGCTACCCAAATGACATTCCTCTAGCGTAGACTTGTCCACATAAACTACCATTCAGTGAACTTCTGAAAACCTGAGTCCATGCCACTTGTTCCCAAAGCTACTCACCCAAAGCCCTCACCAACAAGACAGTTCTGAGAGTCCTGAACTGTGTGTGCATCTGGCTATCAGCAGTGGCAGATTCTACCCATGAGTAAATCTGAGTGGTTCCCACAGGAGGTCTTTCACAGCAGAAAAATAAGTCATCTTATAATGAAAAAAAAAAAGTCCATGGAATTTATTTTAAACCCACAGTCTTAGAAGGGAATTAAAAAGACTTTAGCAGGAACATGCTGTTTCTACAAATTAGGTTTACAGGTAACTCAAGGGAGAATTGGAATTAACAAACAAGCTCTAGTTTTTCAGCCGAGCACTGGCTATGGGAAAGGAAAAGAATTTTAAAAAATATACTAATTAAGCTCCAAGAAGAAAAAAAAAAAAGAAAAAAAAACTTTGCCTTAAGAGAGCTCAGAGGCCAAGGTAACAGATGGGAAAGGAAAGAAGGTATATACAGACCTAAGTGCTTGTTAACCAGTGGTCAGGATGAATGCAATGCAAAAGATCAGCTATTACCAGATAAGAGCCAAGGTGACACAGCGGAAGAGATCAGGGGAGGGGGGGGGGGGGAGCAGGTGAGGCCAGGGAACAAGGAGGCTCAGGAAACTCCCCAAGGCCAGCCTCTCCCAGCAGCAGGTGGCTAGTTAATACAGGCAATATGTGATGCCTACATACTTACAGAGATACACAGAGCAGTCGTGCTGACATGGGAAGGGGAAACCAGGAAAGCCAGCAGGAGATACTTCAGAAATTAGTAGATGAAATGTAACCTTGCGGTGTAGACATGGTCTACACCGCAAGAAAATGTGCCTTGAGAATTACACTGGCTGAGATGCCAGGAAGGAGATGGTAGGACAAAGGGCTCACTGACATGTTAATGCCACACTGGTCCTGGCCTAGGTTAGTAGTTGGGAATATGGAGGGATTCCTCCTACATGGATTTCCTGACTCCAGGAGGGAAGATGGCAGGATTTGTTTACTTGAGGGAGAAGCCTGTAAAGAAAAACTGAGCTGTCTAGAAAGGAAATAAGTCTTTCTCTGTCTCTGTCTCTTATCTACCTATCTATCTATCTATCTATCTATCTATCTATCTATCTATCTATCTATCTATCTATCTATCTATCTATGTTTGTCTCTGGAGGAGGGAAGGGATCTGGCTACTTTGTATCTGTTTATCCTCAATAGGAGGCTAGAATTGTGAGACTCTTGTTAGTCTCACTGCTGGCATAGGATTAAGAGTTTGGGATCCTTGTGGCTGGTGCCCAGGGCTGCAGGACTGCAAAGAAACCAGCCCCTCATGCTACCAACAGAGCAAATCAAGAAAGGAGTTATTGGGCATTTGTTTGCCCTTCAAAGACTGTCTCTGGCTTTAAGAATCAAAGAGCATTCAGAGTCAGACACCTGTGTACTGGCACTGTGTGGCCTGAGCTACGTTTAGGCTGACACTTAAGTTTACTCAGTCACCTCTGTATTGAACTGTGTGGCTGGACATAAGGGGACTTGACACATAGAAAAGGGAGTTCAAAAGGGTGCTGTATTGCCTTGCAGCTGCTATAAGTAAATCCTCACTCTTGTTTCACAGGGCAATCAGGGCTGGCCTTGGGGTTGGCAGTTGGTGGGTTCAAGTGGTCAGATCTTCCTGTAAGTGTCTAAAACTTAGGACATAGGAAGGATTCCAGAAAACATATAACAGCCAATAAGGACTTTTATACAACTGGTTCAAGCAAGAGTGGCAGGCTGAGCAACCCATCACGAGGAGAAAGTTTTGCCCTTGCATCATAGAGAGTTCATGGTCTTTCTAGCTTCAAGGGTTGCTTCTTGAAACTTACTTGTGATTACCACAGCCCAACAAGGGTGAAGTGACTGTGTGCCAGTTCCATCCAGTGAAAATTGTGTCTAGGTTAAACATATATTGAATATTGTCAAGAGAGGCAAGAAGAGTCTGGAATAGACCCCACAATTGTGGAGCTTCCTCTGTCCTCCACTTTCAATGGGTCGGAGAGCACATGTTAGCATGGGGCAGTCTCCATTTATGGATCAAAGGGCACATTCTAAGAACTGGAAGATAACAGGATGTCAGGCTGTAAAAGATTAGGTACATAGCACTCATCTTACTTTTCAATAGGATTACTGTATAATGTCAAGCACTCAGAATTCAGGGTCTTTGTTCAAACACAGCAAACGCGTGCGCGCGCGCGCGCGCACACACACACACACACACACACACACACACACACACACACACCAGCAGTTTTCCACTCATACTAGGCTTTTTCTTCACACACCATCCTATCATATGACTGCACACAGTCATAACTCCTGAGGGACTCTCGGACACCCACAATCAGGGGCTCATATCCTGAAAATGAAGGCTTTGAATCACTCTGCTTGCCACAAAGCCAAATCAATTCTGTGGAATTTGGGGTGGATGATGGAGGAGGGAGATGACAAATAGAGCTACAGAGTGTAGACCAGGCATGGCAGCAGGGACATGGATTGCCTACTACTGCTTATATTGCAAGTCATTTTTTAAATTCTCATTAACTACTTCCTTGAAGAATCATTTTTTTTTCCTTTTTTGGCCAGTCCTAGGGCTTGAACTTGGGACTTGGCACTGTCCCTGAGCGTTTTCCACTCCAGGTTAACACTCTACCACTTGAGCCACAGAGCCACTTCTGGCTTTTTCTGTTTACGTGGTCCTGAGGAATCAAACCCAGGGCTTCTTGCATGCTAGGCAAGCACTCTACCACTAAGCCACATTCCCAGCCCTGAAGAATCAATTTCAAAAAAGAGTTAATGAGAGGTGCTAAGACGGATCACAGCTCTAAGTCACAACATTGGTCCCACTGCCAATTGTCAACACATATATTTGTCTGCCAGAAACTTTTCCTGGCCTCCAAAGCCTCACATCTGGATACAAGAAGGAAGACGCAGTAAACACACCAGCCTTGCTCTTCAAAAGGGATAACATAACAGGGTTCCACATTAACCCCCAGTGTCCGGGCAGCCTAGACAGTGCTAACCCTGGCACCAGCTGATTTATTATTGTATACTGAGGATCAGCCCTTGCTGGTCCTCCCTAAACCTTCAAATCCATTTCCACATTTGATCTTGGCAGATCTAATAAAGCCTACCTAATAAAGGTGTTTGTAGAGGTTATAGAAAGGTAGCCAACTCATTAACTTTAAAAAAGTTGTAAACAAGGAAAACTAAGTACTTATATGTCCTCACCTATAGAAGAAGAAATTATCTTACCCAAAATTTGTAAGGAGAAGTGGTCTTTTAGAAGCAAATCATTGAAGGAAATATGAATTAAAATAGTGATTGCAGCTACAAGTTACTAAATCTAAATATCAAGGCTATAATTATTGTCTTCTAATCTTCAGGATTAGATGAGAGACAACTGAATGCAATGATATGTATCAGTCATGGGAAGCTGACACCACTGCCTGTGGTATGGAGTCTTCCCTCTCCAAAATCCAGGGCCAAAGCTAATTGTGCAAGGAGTGAGAAAAACACCACACTTCACTCCAGGATGCACTCTGCAAACTTTACAGTACAAACCACCTCCTCCTCCACCACCACCACCTTCTTTGCTTTCTCCTCCCCCTTCTTCTCCTTCTCTTCTCCTTCCTAGTAAAAGAAAGAGAAGGAACAGAATGAAAAAGAGAAGGAGGAAAACAAAGGAAGGAAGAGAGAAAGGAAGAAAGAAAGAAAGAAAGAAAGAAAGAAAGAAAGAAAGAAAGAAAGAAAGAAGGAAAGAAGGAAAGAAAGAAAGAAAGGAAGGAAGAAAGGAAGGAAGGAAGGAAGGAAGGAAAGGAGGAAAGGAAGGAAGGAAGAAAAGAAAGAAAGAAAGAAAGAAAGAAAGAAAGAAAGAAAGAAAGAAAGAAAGAAAGAAGGAAAGAAAGAAAGAAAGAAAGAAAGAAAGGAAGGAAGGAAGGAAGGAAGGAAGGAGGAAAGGAGGAAAGGAAGGAAGGAAGAAAAGAAAGAAAGAAAGAAAGAAAGAAAGAAAGAAAGAAAGAAAGAAAGAAAGAAAGAAAGAAAGGAGGAAGAGAAGGAAGGAAGGAAAGAAAGAGGGAGGGAGGGAGGGAGGAAGGAAGAAAGGAAGGAAGGAAGGAAGGAAAAGAAAGAAAGAAAGAAAGAAAGAAAGAAAGAAAGAAAGAAAGAAAGAAAGAAAGAACGAAAGAAAGAAAGAAAGAAAGAAAGAAAGAAAGAAAGAAAGAAAGGCAGGAAGGAAGGAAGGAAGGAAGGAAGGAAGGAAGGAAGGAAGGAAGGAGGAAAAGGAAGGAGGGGAAGGAAGGAGGGGAAGGAAGGAGGGGAAGGAAAAGGAAGAAGGAAGAGGAGGAGAAAAAAGACCAAGAAAGAAGGAGAAGGAGGAGAAGAAGAAGGAGAAGGAGAAGAAATTTGCAAGAAAAGCCAAAGATGCAAATAGCCCTTTTGTGGACCACCTAGAAAGACAATAGGGGGAAGGGAGGTGGGATGAAAGAATGAGGGGAGCAGGACAGGGGACAGACAAGATCTATGCCTTAACTGCTTGTGTTTTGAAGAAAATACTCCGTTTCTTCAATAAATGTACATATTAATTGACTAGATATCTAGCAAGACAGCTTCTCATCAGAGAAGATGAATAACTGAAGTAGAGTTGAAGCTAGCATTAGAAATGAGAAGGCAAGCTTAAAGAGCATTGATTCTGTATTTAAAAGTTGTTTAACTACCATCTTAGAGACCCTGTAGTTTATAAAACATAGGGGTGGGGGAGAAGGGAGGTGTCTGTGCCATTTCTTACAAAAATCATGTCCTTGCCCTTTCCTCTGCTACATTCTTCACAGAAAAGACACTATTTGTTCCTCTTCCTGTGAGCTCAGCATCCATTCATCTCTGCAAAAAGCACCTGTACCCTGACACATTCCTAGCGTCATGATTCAAGGAGCTCTTTTGACATCAGAGGGAGCTTGAATGGGAAATGTTTAACATGTTTATTTGAGGGGAGGCTTTCCTGAACTTGTTTTTGAAGGTACAAAATGAGACTGGATTAGTTAGCATAAATACTTGCTTCAGCATGTCTCCCATTTATTCTACCTGAGCAGGTGCACAGTCCTTTCATCATAACTGTCAAGACAGGAAAGGTTGCAATTCCATCGTTTCAAAAGCAAAAAGGACAACATAGAGGCAAAGGGGAAAGGAGGAGGGGGAAGAAGAGAGCACTGTGAAGCAAATTCTGGAAGGCAGGATGGGGAGAAAGGTGGAAGGGAGGAGAGAGAAAGAAGAGATGCAGTTGTGATTTGATACTTTCCTCTGGGCTTTTTGTGAATAAAAGGAGGTCTTTTGACCATACAAAGATTGAAAGGATTTCTCTTATAGATGGGGTGGGAAGCTAAAGACCTTCAGAATGTTTCAACAAATATGTTTAAGATACTGGGTACTGGGGCTCACACCTGTGATACTAGCTACTGAAGAGGCTAATATCCGAGGATCTTAGTTCAAACCTAGATCAAGCAGACAAATCCTCAAGACTCTTATCGCCAATTAAGAAGTAATAAGCCAGAACTAAAGGACTGGCTCTAGTAGAGTACCAGCATTAGTGGGAAAGCCAGTCAAGAGTGCAAGGCCTAGAATCCAAGCCCCAGTACTGGCACAAAACAAAACAAAAACAAAGTGTAAAGGAAGAATATTCAAGAGAAAAATAATTAAGCTATGGGATGTAGAAGTACATCCCTCCTCAGCTTCTAAGAGAGGTAAATATTGTAGAGGACTATTTACTTTTTTACACTGAATTCATATAAGAATGCGTTCTTAGAGAATCCCAGAGAGGAATTACTTGATTTACCTGAGAAAGATAAAAAGGAAAGGTGTAGAGTGGAGAACTAAAGAAGCCTAGAGGAGAACAGAAAGGTGTGGGAAAGAAGCAGGGAGGAAAGCAGAGAGAATATAGCAAATGGAGCACCTGCTCAGGAAGAGAGCACCAAGAAAAAACAGAAGGATAAGGTGATTCATTAGCAATGTTATTGCATGATATGCCACAATGTTCATTCAACCACACCTCCCCCAAAACCTTTGGTTAAATATTTGCTATTAATTAACACTTTCATAAAGACCACAGACAGAGAGAGACAGAAAGAGACAGAGACACAGACAGAGACAGAGACAGAGACAGAGACTGAAACCTCAAAGCAGGCTTAGGTAAGACAAGATGTCAGGAGCTTAGAATTTATAAGACTAAAATACTAAATCCCAAGGAAGGGATCATAAGAACATTGGTAACTTAACCTCCAGCCAGGAAGATGTGCTGCCATGGCTATTATTTGCCTCACTGTGAAGAGAATAAAACCAGCTGTATCAAAAGCTGGAGGGGGGGGGGTGATGGTGAGTTCTGACTTGGTAAGGAAAAAATTGGAATTCTGTTATACTTACCCAAACCCTTGAGGCAGCTGACTGGTTGGTTAGTCAGCTTATATTACCAATTATCAACATCAAAATTACGAACTTGCAAAGCAACACATGAGTCATCAGTGGGTGCACAGCTGTCTCTGTGCACTGGACTCAGGGTTTAAGTCACTTCCTGAGTTGTGTGAAGCAGTGGTTTCCATGGGATTCATCAAACACTTGAGCACTCAGAACTATGATAACCACCTGATAGTACAAGGTAGATCCATTTTTTTTAAAAAACCAATGTACAGAAAAGCACCTCTTGTGTCATTTGTTATAGAAATACATTATGTTGTTTAACCCAGGTACTGTTTACAAGGCTATCAGGACAAACCAGCTTTATTATGGCCCAAATGTTTGATTCAACTTTCCAAAAAACCTTGCCTGACTCCAGGCAAGCCCATTAAAATGTCTTTAATATTATTTGTTGTAATTTATAATACAAAATCAAATAGAATGAGTATAGTTTTTTAAATCCCCATGGCTCATGCCTGTATCAAATAATCTATCTAGAAATATAGCCACAAAAAATTCTCCACTGTTTTGAAAGGATCAAGCAGATAAGAGAAGCCAACATATCCAACCTAACAAATGCTGTTGACGTCAAAACTAGTAGAAACAAATATAAATACACTGAAATCCATACTAAAGGACAGGGATCTGAACATAGATATACATTTATTTATTTTATTTGAATCAGATCTATTTCCAAAAACTATGTCTGGAAGATTATAGTAAGAAGGGCGGGGGGGGGGGGTGCGGCGGAGTCAGTGGTAGAGCACTTAGCTACTTGGCTAGTATGTATAAAATCCTAGGTTCCATCCTCAGCACTGAAAAAGTAAAGGGGGGAAAAAAAGAGAGTGAGTGATGGAGGATGGGAAGAAGAAAGTGAAAGAGAAGAAGGGAGGGATGGAGGAAGTGAAGACCGGAGGGAGGGAGGGAGAAAGGAAAAGGTAAAAAGGAAAGAATGAAGGGAAAGCAGGACAGGAAAGAGAAAAAGAGAAAGGGAAGGAGAGAAAAGAGAGAGGAAGAGAGGAAGGGAAGGAAGGGAGGGTGTGGGAGAAAATGAATGGAAAGAGGGAGAGAGGAAGAAAAAGGGAAGGAGAAAGAAAAGAAGAGAAGGAAGGGAGACAGGAAAGCAGGAAGGGAAGAAGGAGGGAGGGAAGGAAGTAAAGAATGGAGGGAAGGAAGGAAGGAAAGAAGGCAGGCAGTCAGTAAGGAAAATGAAGGAAGGAAGGAAACTACTGTGTAGAAAACACTGAGCAAGCTTTGGTGCGGCCTCGATCCCGTGCGGTGCCACCCTTCCTATTCAGGCACCGTGGCTCCATCTTCTACGCTGAAGATGGAGATCTGGCTCATGGATTCTATGAGGAGACAATCGTCACCGAGAATGGGCAGGAGCGGGCCAAGCTGAGGAGGGCAGGTAAGAATCTGATTCCTCAGGACGTCCTGAAGCTGGATCCTCCCCGCATCCATGTGGATTTCCCTGTGATCCTCTTCCAGTTGTGAGCCTGGGGGTGGCAGACACAGCACTCCCAGACCCAGCAAGTAACTCAAGTGTGACTTCCACAGAGGAGTCCAGGCTGTGGCCACAACCCTGAATAGACTCCAGTGGCCCAGAACCTTCAGCTGTGAGCATGGCAAGTCCTTTGGTGTTAATCAGGCAATGGTTTGTTTGTGGGCAAAAAGTGGTTGGTGGCTGGTGAAGCTGATGGCTAAGTATCCAGTCCACCCTCTCCAACCCCCCACGCCCACCCTACCCCCCCACCCCACCCCCACAAGAAGAATGGCAGGCCATGTGCCAGACAAGAATGCCTGGTTCCAGGTTCCTTGCCTGGCCTGCTTTCTTCCAAGCTTGCCTAGGGCCCAGCCCTGCTAGAAGCGACAATGCTTTATAATGCCTTTTCCAGCCCCTGGACTGTGGGGGCTGAACACATGTGGGAACTTCTTTCCCTCATTTCCCTGCCCCGCAGTTGGAACATTTCAGCCATTTGCTATCTATATTGGACAGAGGTGGGGACAGCACCAGCCTGATTCTCCCTGCCCACCTGCCATTTGTTCCCACTCTGGGATGGACTGTTTACCAACTGTTCATAGGAATGGATACTGGTGTTGGAGGCTTCTTCCTTCAAGCAAGTCTAGGCTGATCCCTCCCCCCTGCAACTAGTTTTGCCCTCCTCCCCAGACAAAAGGGTGCAAGCCAGGGTTGGGAACAAGCTGTGCCTGTGAGGAGGTGTCTCAAGCCACCTGTTCTGTCTAATCCCTCTTGCCTTTACACCAGCTCTTTTTACCCTGTGTGAGAGGGACTGTCCAGTGGGTTGAAC
Source organism: Dipodomys merriami (assembly GCF_024711535.1). Classification (NCBI taxonomy): domain Eukaryota; kingdom Metazoa; phylum Chordata; class Mammalia; order Rodentia; family Heteromyidae; genus Dipodomys; species Dipodomys merriami. The sequence continues at coordinate 12,282,621 of NW_027206068.1, forward strand.
AACACAGTAGAGCTAGTGCCACTATGAGGAACCCACCACCCATTCCCCTGAAATCTCTTCACCTCTTCAGGATCACTCCAGGGAAAAAGTACTGGAGCCCCTTGGTAGGGACAGAAAGGAGGGAAAGATCATAAAAGGAATAGTTAAAGTGAAGGTTTGTAAATAATCTAGTCCACAATGATATTGGGGCAGAGTCTGATTTCTACATAGAGATGACTTTTTAAAAAAATTCTTAATTGTGTAAGGTTTGTGCTTCTGAAGTGTGGGAAAGGGCTTGGGGTGGGTGATCCCTAGCATAGGAAGACTGTTATTTATTCAATTTCAATAAAATTATTTGTAGATCCTGAAAAAAAAATGTAGGCTGGGAAGGTGGCTCAGTGGTAGAGCGCTTGCCTTGCGTGCATGAGGCCCTGGGTTCGATTCCTCAGCACCACATAAGTAAAAAAGAAAAAAGCCAGAAGTGGTGCTGTGGCTCAAGAGGTAGAGCGCTAGCCTTGAGCTGAAGAGCTGAGAGACAGCGCCCAGGCCCAGAGTTCATGCCCCACGACAGGACCCCCCCAAAAAAAATGTGAAGAAACCGCACCCAAACTGAGAATCTAAGAACCATAGGAAGAACCCAGTTGCTGCAGCCCCCAAGAAGGTGGATAAAATGGCAAGAACTCCCAAATACCTCTCAGTCCTATCTCTTAACATTAATGGGCTTAACACTCCAATTAAGTGACATAGACTGTCTAGTTGGATTAAAAAGCAAGATCTGTCTATCTGCTGCCTTCAGAAGTCACATCTTGCCCATAAAAACAAACACATTTTCAATGTGAAAGGCTGGAACAAAATCTACCAAGCAAACGGCCCCCATAAACAGGCAGGAGTTGCAATACTAATATCAGATAAAATAGACTTCAAATTAAAATTAGTGAGAAGAGATAAAGAAGGTCACTAGATACTAATTAAGGGATTTCTCCTTCAGGAGGATATTATAATTCTAAATATCTATTCGCTAAACAACGGAGCACCCAAATTTATCCAAGAAACACTACTTTCTCTCAAATCTCATATAGATCCAAAGACATTAATTGTTGGGGACTTTAACACACCACTATCTCCACTAGATAGATCAACTCGGCAAAAACTCAACAGACCTAAACAACTGCATAGATCAACTAGATTTAACAGACATCTACCGAATATTTCACCTAGCAGCATCAGAATACACGTTCTTCTCAGCAGCACATGGAACATTTTCCAAAATAGACCACATTTTAGGTCACAAGGCAAATTTGTCCAAATTATACCTTGCATTCCCTCAGACCACAAGGGAATAAAATTAGAACTCAACACCACCAAAGAAAGTCCTGTAACACATGGAGGCTGAACAACACACTGTTGAACCACCAGTGGGTCATGGAAGATTAGAAACAAAATTCAAGTGTTCATAATGTTCAACAAAAATGAGCACACAAACTACCAGCTCCTCTACGACACAGCAAAGGCAGTACTCAGAGGCAAGTTTATAGCTCTGAGTTCCTACATCAACAAATTGGAGAGATCTGAAACCAACAATTTAATGAGACAGTTGAGCCTCCTTGAAAAAGAGCAGCAAGATAAACCCCAATCCAGTGGACAGAAAGAAATAATTAAAATTTCATCAGAATTAAATGAATTAGAATCCAAAAAAAACCATAGAAAGAATCAACAAAACAGAGTTGGTTCTTCCAAAAAATTAACAAAATTGACAGACCCTTAGCAAATCTTATCAGAAAAAGAAGAAAACACACCCAAATAAATAAACTCAGAGATGAGAATGGAAACATCACCACAGAAACAACTAAAATTCAGAACATTATAATGGAATACTTCTCAAACCTTTATGCTAATAAGTTTGAGAACTTGGCAGAAATGGACCTTTTCCTAGCAAATATCAACATGCTGAAACTAAACCAAGATGAGTTAAACCATCTTAACAGGCCCATATCAAGCACTGAAATAGAAACAGCAATAAGAGACCTCCCATGTAAGAAAAGCCCAGGACCAGATGGTTTTACAGCAGAATTCTACAAGGCCTTCAAACAGAACTCACACCAATACTCCTTCAACTCTTCAATGAAATTGAAAGAGAAAGATCACTACCGAATTCATTCCATGAATCTATAATAACCCTCATCCCAAAACCAGGCAGGGACTTATCAAAGAAAGAGAACTATAGATCCATATCTTTGATGAACATTGATGCAAAACTTCTCAACAAAATTTTGGCCAATCAACTTTAACAATTCATCCAAAAAATCATATACCACAATCAAACAGGATTCATTTCAGGGATGCAAAGCTGGTTTGATATATGCAAATCAATTAATATAATTCATCACATCAATAAGAGCAAAGATAAGAACCACATGGTTATCTCAATAGATGCAGAAAAAGCATTTGACAAGATCCAACACCCCTTTATAATGAAGGTTCTGGAAAAATTAGGAATCCATGGAACCTTCCTCAATACAATAAAGGCTATATATGACAAACCTACAGCCAGCATTATACTCAATGGTGAAAAACTAAAGCCATTTCCTCTAAACTCAGGAACAAGACAAGGATGTCCAATCTCCCCACTGCTCTTCAATGTAGTATTAGAATGCCTAGCTACAGCAATAAGACAAGATGAAAACATAAAGGGATCCAAATAGGGAAAGAAAAGGTAAAACTCTCCCTCTTTGCAGATGACATGATCTTGTATTTAAAGAACCCCATGGACTCCACTCCCAAATTACTCAAGCTGATTCAAAACTTTGGCAAAGTAGCAGGGTATAAAATTAACCCTCAAAAATCAATGGCTTTTCTGTATGCCAACAATGAGAAAAGTGTGGCTGAAATCAGGAAAGCAACTCCATTCATAATAGCCCCACAAAAAATAAAATACCTAGGAATTAACTTAACCAAAGAAGTGAAGGACCTCTATGAGGAAAACTTTAAAAACCTGAAAAAGGAAATCAAAACAGAACTTAGAAAGTGGCAAAACCTCCCATGCTCCTGGATTGGAAAGATCAACATCGTGAAAATGGCAATACTTCCCAAGGCTATCTACAAATTCAATGTGATACCTATCAATATTCCAACCTCATTCTTCAAGGAAATAGAAGAGGCAATCCAAAAATTCATATGGAACAATAAAAGACCCTGAATAGCGAAAACGATCTTTAGCAGAAAGAACAGTGCTCGAGGAATATCAATACCAAATTTCAAACTCTACTACAAAGCCATAGTAATCAAAACAGCTTGTTACTGGCATAAGAACAGACCCCCGGACCAATGGAATAGAATTGAAAACCCAGAAATTAACCTACAGACCTATAGCCATCTAATCTTCCATAAGAGAGCTAAAAAAATAGAATGGAAGAAAGACAGCCTCTTTAGTAAATGGTGCTGGCAAAATTGGTTAACTACTTGCAGAAAACTAAAGCTACATCCTTATATATCACCCTGTACCAGAATCAACTCCAAATGGATCAAAGACCTCGGAGTCAAAGCAGACACTCTGAAAACATTACACGATGGAATAGGAGAAACCCTAGGTCTCCTTGGCACAGGCCGAAGTTTTCTTAATAGAGACCGAGAAACACAACAAATCAAAGAAAGGTTGGACAAATGGGATTGCATGAAATTGCAGAGCTTCTGCATGGCAAAGGACATAGCTAGCAAGATCAATAGAAAGCCCACGGATTGGGAGAAGATCTTCACTAGCCAAACAACAGACAAGGGTCTCATATCTAAAATATACCTGGAATTCAAAATTTTAAATCCCCCAACAACAAATCTTCAAAGAAACAACTGCCCAATAAATACGTGGGCTAAAGACTGAAAGAGAAACTTCTCTGAAGAGGAAAGAAGGATGGCCAATAGACACATGAAGAAATGTTCAACCTCTCTAGCCATAAAAGAAATGAAAAGCAAAACAACATTGAGATTCCACCTCACCCCAGTTAGAATGGCTAGAATCAAGAACTCTAATAACAACAGATGCTGGAGGGGATGTGGACAGAAGGGAACCTTACTGCATTGTTGGTGGGAGTGTAAACTTGTTCAACCACTTTGGAAAGCAATATGGAAGTTCCTCAAAAGACTCCACATAGAGCTCCCCTATGACCCAGCAATCCCACTTTTGGGTATTTACCCAAATGATCACAAACAAGACCACACTAAAGCTACCAGCACGACTATGTTTATTGCAGCATTATTTACTATAGCTAAGATATAGAACCAACCCAGATGCCCCTCAGTAGATGAATGGATCAAGAAAATGTGGTATATATACACAATGGAATTCTATGCCTCCATCAGAAAGAATGGCATTGCCACATTTGTTAGGAAATTGAAAGACTTGGAAAAAATGATATTAAGTGAAGTAAGCCAGGCCCAAAGAAACATAGGTCCCATGGTTTCCCTTATTTGCAATAACTAGTATATGTCTGAGTCAAGCAGAAAAGGGCAGATAAGTTGATGTTAAGGAAATGAACCCTTAAGATATGTATTCAAATGTTTTTTCTTTCTTGTGATTGTTTCCAACATATTTATAAGACGATTTCTTTGTTGCTTTGTATGTCCCTCCTCCAAGGTATAACCCCTGCTTTCACTGTATTTGATGTTGGTATAATTTGTGGAGGGGAAGGGAAAAAGCAAATCGTTTAACTAGGGATACAGGTGGACCCATTGCAACAATGAGATGTACAAGTCATATGTCAAAAAACAAACTTTACAACTTTGGTGGGGGATGAGGGGAGGATCGGGTGGGGGAGGGGGGAGTATGGGAAGGAATGGGAAGGGGCAACAAAGAGGAGGCTACAATGCTTGATAAGAAATGTACTCATTATCTTGCCCATGTAATTGTAACTCCTCTGTACAGTATTCTCACAATAAAAATAAAATAAAATAAAAATGTGGACCATTGTTAAGCCACTCCACATTATATATGGCACGGGCAGCAAAAGTAAAAGGAGAATTAGATACCTTCTAGTTACTTATTTGCCAATGCAACAAAAAAGCATTAAATAAATGCATAAATACAATCTTTACAGAAATAATGTAAGTTCTCAGAAGAGAAATTCTATAAGATTCAGATCTCTAGTCTTTATATCAAGTACATATTTGATGTCTATCTAATTGGATTCAATAATTAGAAGACTTTCCCCAGTACACATACCACCACTTCTGAATAAATTATTGAAATATTTATAAAGCCCCAACTTGAGAAATTATATCAAATATTTTTTTACAGCAAGGTTAATTGCTCACACATTTCCAGAATAACTGTTTCCAGTTCTCCTACCCAGACTCTTCTCCCTAATCATGGAAGGATGGGGTCACAAATGAGGGGAAAGGAGTAAGGGAAACATTATCATCATGAATTTACATATCCTAAATCAAATCCTGCAAAGGAAAAAATTGAGCTCAACTTACTTAGAGGAACTTTCTAATCTCAGAGAATCATTAGTATCCAAATAGAATACTCAAACTAGTTTTCTAGGGGGAAAATTCATTAGCTTTTGTCATGGAAGTTCATTTAATGGAGTATAAATGTCTTTTCTTTTTTTTACCACTTTTCTATTTGGATACTGTTTAATTAGGTTAATAGAAACATTTAAGGTCCTGATCGTCTTTTAATTCACCTGCACATACAGGGGACAGTCAGAATTCAATTTTGGAAAGAATGATACAGTCATTTGAAATTTAAAAAGCCTTTCCTTTATTCTCTCAGAACATATTTTTGGCATCTTATTAACATTTTCCAAATTGAATGAATCTGTCTCTCTGAGTTAGCAGATAACTTCAGAATAGGAAGAGGCCAGTAGTCATTAACAATTTATTGTCCTTGCTGAACAATTGGGACCTGGGTTGCCTAGAACATTGTTATGAGGAAAGCGGGGAGATCTGAAGGATGATTGATGCAGATGGAATGACATCACACCACACTCCATTTCCTCCCAACGTTCCTTTTGCTCAGGGAGCACTGCAGAATTCATAATACATGTGTTGTCTAGAGACAGCCTGCTAAGCCATGTCTTGACATGGTTCCAGGGGTCTTACCTCATCTAAACAAAATAAGAAAGGAAAACCATAGAAGCAAAAAAAAAAAAGAGAGAAGAAACATTTTCTCATCCAAGTATAAAATATGTTGAAGTATGCAGAGCACACAGATAGAACCTTGAACCTCTGGTGGTCCCTGTCACCGTGGGCAAGGGAGTCAAGGAAGGCAGTAAACCAGTTCTGAAGCATTGTCTGGCCTATGTAAGATCAGAACAGGCGTCCTTACCCTGTGGAGAGATACTAGGACACCTACATTGAGTTCTTCTGGTGACACTTACAAGTTCCTGTGTCAATGATCCTTTCTGCAAATAAGAAAAAATACCCAAGGCAGAGAGGTGGAGGAGTGATTCCTGACATAGCAAGTATGCTGTATGATAGGAATAAAACTCAGTTCTTAGCTGGGCGCTGGTGGCTCACACCTGTAATCCTAGCTACTCTGGAGGCTGAGATCTGAGGATCACAGTTCTAAGGCAGCCCAGGCAGGAAAGCCCATGAGACTCTTATCTCCAATAAACAACTCAGAAAATCTGAAGTGGCGCTGTGGCTCAAGTGGTAGAATGCTAGCCTTGAGCTGAAGAGCTGACAGTGCCCAGGCCCACAACCCCACAAACCACAACCAACAAAAAACAAACAAACAAACAAAACTCAGTTCTTACCTCTGATGGGTGACTTCAGTTCTCCTGAGGGCTGTGCCAGTTACAAGATATGCAGATGTGAAGTTCCCTGGCTGCTGGTGTTTTCTGTCATTCCTGAGAGCTGTCCCGAACATCCACACCAAAGTACTAGATCCACATCTATAATGGACATTACCTGCAGGAGCAATGGAATCTTAGGATACAATACATTCTTTTTTAAGTCTTTAAGCACCTTAGATGGAAAATTCCAGAGAAGCGAGATATGTTACCTTTAATAGCTGTTATGGTATCAAAATGCTAATGAATTAGAGACTTAATTCATGATACAGTAGTAACAATTCCCCTCAAAGCCAATTCATTAGCACACAACTCCAACACCACTTGTATAACATTTATATAAATTATGATGTAACCCATCTTGCAGACGCCAGAAGATAATAATCTGAGTTAAAAAATATATACCCTTAGCAATACTTCTCAAAACTTCCTCGTGACAAAGGAATTGGGCCTCCACTGAAGAAATACCAAGACAGTGTGCCTCAAGTGTTACAGTATACTCGTCTTTATGATCCTGTTGCTTTCTCTGTTTTGGAGTGTATTAAATCTCCCCGTACCTCTGTCTCGCAGGACATGTTTGGTGGCATTTAGGGCTTACTCTGATAGTCCAGGATAATTGCCTCTTCTTAGAATCCTTAACCACTTCTGCTATTACTTATTTATTTCATTGGAGGGGGTTGTTTAGTTTTTATTTACAGTTTTCCATATAAGCTACCAAACACAGGCTGTATCGATCTTATCTTTGGGAGAATCTTTTGGCCTACCACAGTGAATATTATCCATATGTACTTATCATTACTATCATATTAAGACTTATTCCTCCCAGTTCATGATTCTTATCTACTATGAGTTTTTTGTATATTTTATTCATATTTTCTCTTTACTATATTTTCTTGCTTTCTAGCCAATAGATTAAGTTTTCCTTTACCAATAGAATGTTTATCAACCTTATTTACAGTCTGACTGTGATTACCCTTGGGTCTTTTGCCACTATAGTTACTAAGCATCCATAGCTTTAAGAACAAATTTTCCCTCTACACAATGACAGCCTGCAATCTGCAGAAGCACTGCCTGCCAGGAGTCCCTCCCTCCCTTCCTTCCCTCCCTCCTCTAGACATCAGGTGGATCATGTCCCATGTGCTGGGCCTCACTGGGCAGTGGGTACTGTGCTACTACTTTACCTTATCATATAATTTATCTTCCCAACACTCCCTCACCCCCACAGTAGAATTGTTGTCCCCCTTCCTCACATGAGTAAGCTCATGTGTAAAGAGGGTACAAACCTGCTCCAAACTACAGAGCAAGGAAGTCATGGTGCTGCCATTCCAACCCCTGGACAGCCCTGGACGATGTGCGTTCTTCCTTAGCACTGACTTTGTGTGACAGACAGCAGGAGGTGAATTGCATGGGAAATCATAATGAAGACTTGCTTACTTCTTGTACAGATGCAGCCAGTTAGAAATCAAAACATAACCCTGACCAAAGACAAATTCAGTCTACCTGAATTTTCCAAAGTGTAAAATACACTGGAGATACCACAGGTTTGGGCACCAAAACTCCTGAATTTAATCTCAGCTTTGCTACTTCTTGGAGAACTGAATGAAGCCCTCTAAGCTTCATTTTCTCATCTTTAAAATGGGGATAACAACAGTATCATCATACAGCTTTATTAGTTCTTTTTAAAATATTTTTTGTACTGGGACTGGGACTTGAACTCAGGGTCTTGTGCTCTTGCTTGTCTTTTTTGCTCAAGACTGGCACTCTACCACTTGAGCCACATCCCCACTTGCAGATTTTTGCTGGTTACTTGGGGATAATTCTCACATGCTTTCTTGTTCAAGCTGGCTTTGAACCTTGATCCTCAGACCTCAGCCTCCTGAGTAACTAGGATTACAGGCATGAGCCACCAGCACCTGGCTCTCATCTAGCTTTAATTAAAAAAAAAATATCCTTATGAAAATGCTTCAAAACTTCTTCTCTCTATTTAAATATTAACTGTTCATTAATTAGCAAAGTGAAGGATACATGGGAATCCCTGATTGATTGGAGGTATTGTTAGATTGACAGCCAGAGAAACATGGCTTCTAAGTTTGTTTCCCTTGGACTCCTCATCATCACTATGTGAGAAGGTCAGCAACTTCCAAGGCCCCCAGCTCTCTCCTCTTTCAATCTGTTCACAGGAACTCCAGTGAACTGTGGTTGACATTGTCGTTTTCATGGTGTTTTAGTGCCACAGGAAGAACACTTATGGCAGAAATGAGTCAAGACAGAAGTAGGCTGTGTTTTTGTCATTTGTTTCCCTTCATCAGAATACTGGCCATGGTGAGATTTTTGTGTTAAACTTCACGGTCAGGGTGCTGCCCATTGATCCACGGACAGCTCCTGGGGAAAGCACTGAGTTCATGTGAGCTAAAATATTGCTTTGTACTCAGCCAACCAAGGAAAGTGAAGAATCTCACTTAAATTGTCGTTGTAGTAGGCTGTGGGTGACCTTTTTTAACACAATTGTAATGAAACTGAATGGCCAAGGGCCTAAATCATAATCTTTTTTTTTTTAATTTTATTTTATTTTATTTGAGAACATACTGTACAGAGGGGCTACAATTACATGGGCAGGATAATGCATACATTTCTTACCAAGCATTGCAGCCTCCTCCTTTGTTTACCCTTCACATCCCTTCCCAGCCTCCCCCCTCCCCCCACCCAATTATACCCCCCTCCCCCCCCCCCACACCGACATTGTAAAGTTGGTTTTGACATGACATTTTGTACTTCTCATTGTTGCAACAGGTCCACCTGAATCCTTAAACGACTTGTTTGTCCCCATCTCCTCCACATGTTATACTGACATCAAATATAGTGAAAGCGGGGGTTACACTGTGGGGGAGGGACATACAAAGCAACAAAGAAATAATCTTATAAATGCGTTAGAAACACATGCATGAAAGAAACGAAAACATTAAAATACATATTTAAGGGTTCATTTTCCTAACATCACATTATCTGACCTTTTCCGCTTGACTCATACCTATACTAGATATTGCAAATAAGGGAAACCATGGGACTTATGCTTCTTTGGGCCTGGCTTACTTCACTTAATATAATTTTTTCCAAACCTTTCCATTTCCTAACAAATGGGGAAATGTCATTCTTTCTGATGGAGGCATAGAATTCCATTGTGTATATATACCACATTTTCTTGATCCATTCATCTACTGAGGGGCATCTGGGTTGGTTCCATATCTTAGCTATGGTAAATAATGCTGCAATAAACATAGTTGTGCTGGTAGCTTTAGTGTGGTCTTGTTTGTAAACATTTGGGTAAATGCCCAAAAGTGGGATTGCTGGATCATAGGGGAGATCTATGTGAAGTCTTTTGAGGAACCTCCATACTGCTTTCCAAAGTGGTTGAACAAGTTTACATTCCCACCAACAATGAAGTAGGGTTCCCTTCTGTCCACATCCCCTCCAGCATCTGTTGTTGTTAGAGGTCTTGATTTTTGCTGTTCTAACTGGAGTGAGGTGATATCTCAATGTTGTTTTGATTTGCACTAAATCATAATCTTTAAAGCTGGGTCAAAAAGCACATGCAGAGCTGGGCACCAGTGACTCATGCCTTTAATCCTAACTACTCAGGAGGCTGAGATTTGGAGAACTGGGATATGAGAACAGCCAATGCAGAAAAGTCTGAGAGACTCTATCTCTAAGCAACAGAAAGTAGACTGGAGACTTGGTTCAAGTGGTAGGGCAGCCTAGCAAGCATGAGTCCATGAATTAAAACTCCACTACCAAAGAAGCACATGTAGTATTTTAGCATAAAAGTCTAAAAATAAAAAGTATCCATTCTTTCACAATACAATTGATTTGGGGCAGGAGTATTAGCACTGGAGCTTAAACTTAGGGCTTCTTTCTTTTTCACTCAAGGCTGATGTTATACCAATTGAGCCACACTTTCATGTCTAATTTTGTTTGATTTGGTTTGGTTTGGTTTGTTGCTGGTTAACTGGAGAAAAGAGTCGCATGGACTTTGCTGCTCTGGCTGGCTTTAATCCTTGATCTCAGCCTTCTGAGTAGCTAGGATTACAGGGATGAGCCACCAGCACCCAGCTACAATTAATTCTTAGTGATTTCTGGGGAAAGGTGGTTCATATGAAACTTAGGTTCTGGAAGAAGTGAGATTATTATTATTATGATGATGATGAATCAGGAGTTCCAAGGCTTGAGAAAGACTGTTTGGGAGACATAAAATACTTTTAAAATATTGTATTTTGATTATATTTTGACCAACCATAGATACTGTACTACAAAACAACATGCATTTAATGAGCACAATACACAAGAGGAATGCCAAGCAAAGAACACAAATTGGAAACTCATAAATTGACTCAGGAGAACAGAAATCAATGGTTTGATTACTAAGCATCCCCTGCCCATCTAGGATCCATGGTTCCCCCACATATTTGTGATTTTCTGTGTAGGAAATTAATTTTCAATGTACTTTTCCTTTCAATGTTCGGAACAAGTCATACTGGTGTCCAAGTACAGGTAATTTGCAAGCATTAAATTTCCGCCTATGTTCCTAGCTGACCACAATGGAACATTACAGAGCTTGTTTCCTGACATCTACACATTGTTCCCAAATGTCCATCATTTACTGCATTTGTACAGTAACCAGGTAGCTGACTACTGTGCCAGGCTATGTCTTTTGATTAATTTCCTACTGTCTGAAGGTGAGAGTAATTATTTTTAGGTCAGTGTTTATACCCTACTTGGGATCATGGTAAACAGCTAATTTCTTCTCTGAGAGCAGAAAACATGGTTCTGCCCTGTTTTCCCTCCCATCTGTCTATTGGCTTTTGAATAGAACCCACTGGTTTCAATGTTGTGGACAATCTGAGCAATGTCGAGGCTGAGAACATCCTGGTTAACTGCTTGTTTATCAAGCAGATCCATCACACACTCATCACACATGCCCAAGGAGAATTTCAGATGGAGGTTCAGTTGACTTTATAAAATACCTTGATCAAGTCAAAACTATCCTACATCCTTTCACAGTGAAGGATTTAATATATTGACAGGAGTTCATCGAACAAATAGGGAGGTAGTGTGGAACCAGTTAAAGATTTCATGTGTTGGTCCCAGTGCTTTTAAATCAACATAATAGCAGGTAAAATTTAGAAAACCTGAATGAAATCAGTGAATTGTATCAGTGTTGGTATCCTGGTTGAGATTCTGTGCTGCAGGTTTACAAGATGTTAACCATGGGCAGAAATGATTGGAGAAAAAAAAATAAAGGTCCATAGAGTTGCATATAGATTATCTAAGTTAGCATGTAGATACTCATGCCAGCCAAGTGGGTTTTAGTTGCCATGCCATCGAGAACATAAACAACAAGTAATGCTGACAAGAATACAAGGGAAAAAGAAACGCATACATGTAACTTAGTGTGACCATTATGGAAATCAGTATGGCGATTGCTCAAAAATAAAAATAGAACTACCATAAGCTCCAGCAATACCATCCTTATGCACATATCTAAAATAATGTAAGTAAAGATAAAATAGAGATACTTGCACACCCATGTTTATTGCAGTACAATAGCCAAGCTGTGGAGTCAGACTAGGTGCTCTTCAACAGATACATGGACAAAGAAATTGTGGTATTATATAAACAATGAAATAGTAGTCATCCGCAGAATGAATCCTAGCACGATTGCTTACATCTGTAGCTACTCTACCTACTCAGGAGGCTGAGGTCTAAAGGATTATGGTTCAAGATCAGTTGGGGACAAAAAGTCCATGAAAGTCCACTCAATCAATAAAATACTGGGCACAGTGAGGGTACATCTGTCATCTCAGTTACAAGGGGAGCATATGTACGATTATCATTGTCAGTGTCTACCTAGGTGAAAATAAAGTTTTTATTCCTTGAAAAATTATGAAAGCAAAAAGGGGCTAAAGGAAGGAGCCGAAGAGGTAGATTGTTTGTCTAACAAGCACAAACCTGAGTACATAAAGAAAGAAAAGGAAAAAGAAAGAAGACATTAATATAAATATATAAATAAGTATATAAATATATATTTATACGTACTTATACATAACATAAGTATAAATAAATATAAGTATAAATGTAAGATTAGGTAGTACGATGTGAAAAGAGATCAGGAAATAAAATGAAGGGGGGCAGATAATACCAAAATGTACATTATGTCTATGTATGAAGATGGCATAATTAAACCCATTCATGGAAAAGGAGAAACAGGTAAAGAAAGAGCAATAAAGTAGGTGAATCTGACCTAAGTAAGATATGTGCAAGTATGGAAATACCACAGGGAAAACCCTTTGCACAAATAAGACTTAATAAGGATCAAATTAAACAGCCGAATGAAGAGGGGCAAGGGGCAAAGTTTGGAAGAATCCTGAGTACAGGGGCCTGGGTTTCTCATACCATTGGGCTGTACAATTCTATTAACAGATGAACCTGGAAGTTTTCAGAAACCCATCCATAGTTTAGGGATTTGTGTGAAGGTATCTCTCTTCACATAGAATAGACTAGTAACTAAGGCTCCAGTTCCTCCCCTCTCCCCAGAGAATAGAGTTAGAGCCGAAAGTTCCATATGTCTGTCATGGTGTCTGTTGTTTCTGATGACCCAACTCATCCTGAAGGAATCCAGAAATCCACCCACCAAGAGCTGTCTATTAAAACAAAAGTTGCTCCTCTGATTTGGGAAATCCCAAGAGATCTGAGACCTCTAGCTAAGAAGCTCCACCTATGAAATGACAAGCGTCTCATGAGCTGTTTTTCAGTCATGGAGATGAACAGACACTACGTACACATTTCTTTCTGTTTCACAGAGTGGAGGAATATGGTCAGGCTTAAGGTATATTTCTACTTTGTGTTAACTGCCCATATTGTTGTGAAGTCATTTTAAAGACTAGCCCAACAGACTATTCTCAAGTACAATCATCGCTCAGTCCACAAGGGACTAGTTCTAAGATACCCTGAGAATAACAAAATCTTCAGATGTTTAACTGACTTACTGAAATAACCTAACATTTATATGTACATAATACGTGTAGCATTTTTGCATGACTTATGCACATTCTCCCATATAAGTTAAATCATCTCTAGGTTGCTTAAATGTCCAACACAGTGTAAACTCTGGGGGGAAAGTCACTTAGAAAGAAGTGACAGGATAGACAAAACATCTGTGCATGTTCAATGCCGCTGGAAATTTTTCCAAAACTTTTTCACTCATAGTTGGTTAAATCACCAAATACAAAGCAATACAATTATAGGGTACTACTCTGTTTTCATACAGCCTTACATGTTTTCTAACCAGAAACACCTTTGGTATTATTTGCCAACATCTGTAAAAAGTAAGTCATTTATCACTTTCTGTTTTAAGGACTAGGAGAACAAAGACAAGATTCCTAGAATATGAAGATCTTCTTAATAAAGTTGGATACTCCTGACTCTGTGTTTATCCACATGCTGTTCCTTCTTCTTAAATGCTAGTCCCCAAAATTTTCCTTGCTAATTCCTACCAGTCTTTTAAAGTGACCAGCTTAAATATCTTTGTCTCAGAGTTTCATTAATTCAGTGGTATTTAAGTTTCTCTTTGTTATTTTCCACAGTGGTCTCTGTTCTTTTCCTTCTTAGATTATATCACTTTGTAACTATATGTTTATCTGGGTCTATCTGTTTAATGTCAGTCTGTCCTGCTAATCATAAATTCCATAGTACTGTGGTTCTTCGATCTATTCAGTTCTCCACTGTCTATATAATGTCTCTCACTGTGCTAAGCACTTAGTAATTATCTGGGAAATTAATGAATACACTAAACAAGGAAAGGAAAAAGAGACTAATGTTTGATTTCTTCTGCACTGCCCTTTCCAAGTGCTTGCTGATACCAAATGGTATGCAGATATGGGTTAATAGCACTCCTATTTCATTTGAAGTTTTGGAACAAAATATCCACAAAAGTTAGGGGCAGTCTCTATTTGATAATGGTTCATGATCCAGGAACCACATAAAGTCCTGTCTCTAGATGACAATCTGTATCGGGAAATATAAACAGAAAATCTACATCTGAGAATCAGAATTTAGACTAACTAAATGAGATTAGAAACTACTTAAATAGTCCTAGCTTCACAATGTATATCTGTAAAGAATAATGAGGTCTACTTGAATGTTGAAAGGATAAAAAATAAGAAATACTAAATACCTCCTACTAGAAGGGGTTCATTTAATGCCTAATTCAGATCAATTGATAGTGATTTCCTAGAATGCTAACCTGAGAACTGTGAGATTTTATCCAGGTTCGGTAACATTTAGTAATTCAGGAAAGAAAATAGTGGGACTCATGCCCCTGAGGACTAGTAAACATCGGGAGCTTAATGAGTGTTGTTTTCAACCTCACTGCTATAAAGTCTAAGTAAATCTGAAATAAATATCACCGCAAACATCGAAAACCCATGCTAAATAAAAATTAAGAGATTGTTAACATTATTAGATTAAAATGGAAGCATGACCGTCAGAAGATGGGCAGGAATTATTTATGGATTCTAATCTTGTAAATTCATAGAAGTCCAGGTACAATTCAGCATAAGACTCTTATGCCTCTGAGAGGCAAGCTCCATCCTGCTGTGGAATGGTGCAGATGATTCTCAATTGTGAGCACTCCATTCATAAACAGTAGAAATCTGTATACATGTCTTGTGATAAACAGAGCAGAAAATGCCAGACTTCTTAGAGATTCTGCTTCACGAAGATAATTGCTATTTTCATAAGTAGGTTAGTAAGTAGTACATTTAAATTTGGCACAGTTGCTTTTGTGCAGCATAGCAGTAATCACTTGGCTAAGGTCAGGAAGAAAGATATCAAGCTTGCAGGAAGTGGAGCTGTGGTTCAAGTGGTAGAGTACCAGCCTTGAGCAAAATGGCCAATAGAGAACATGAGGTCCTGAGTTCAAGCCCCAATACTGGTACATAAACAAACAGACAAAAAAGAAAAAGAAAAAGGGGAGAAGGAGAAGGAGAGAAAGAAGGAAAGAAGAAAGGAAGGAAGGAAGGAAAGGTTGGAAAGCAGCATTCAACCCCTAAAACAAAGAACAGCTTCAGACATAGCCAGCCTGGAGAGTAGAAGCAGCTGATTTAGAGCCATGGGAAGCCCACTTTTAGAGGTATTCTGGATGATTCTCAAAAAGACCATAACTGCCACCTAAATTTCAATATGTTGAAATATTCTTTTCTTACTGCACTTTCTCCAGATAGTTCAAACAAACTCAGTGTGGAAGAGAAAAGCTTCTTTTATTTTTCTCTCCTGAATACTGGGAGCACTTGTGACTGAGATAGAGCCATCATGTGGTGAACACCCACCACAGATCCAGCCTGCTCCCTCATTTGCACAGCCCTGCACCCCATTCCTGCCCAACACCTCCTCTGGGAAGTTGCTCTGGCCACTGTACTCTGCCCATAGTAATCGTCTAACCACCACAATACAGTGCTATCTGTAACACTGTTATAATGTCAAACACAAGAGATGATTTAAGAAGATTCCATGAATGGCATCCTGGAAATAAGCTCCTTCTCCCCATTTGGTGAGTGTATGAGATGTTCATTAAGAGAGTCCAACCCGGCCCGTCTCCATACCAGAGGTCTAACTATAGAGTAGGAGTTAGAGCCCAAATTCAAGTTCCCTGGTATGAATGCAGTCTGTGCTCCTTCTTTTCTGTCCTTCTGCCATAATTGAGTTTAGAAGAGCAGGACAGCCTCAGGCTTACCTACACCTGCATTTCCAGACCAAGCTTTTGCTACTGTCTAGACTGTGTCAGGCAAGTCGCTTCATCTCCCTAGTTAATGAAAAGGTTAGGACAAAGTAATCTCTGATGTCGTCTCTAAAGTGGACACTCTCTGTTCTATGAAGATTGATCCAGGTCTTCTGCTTATGTTTAATCTTTTAACAGCTCTCTGGCTTCAAAGTACTGATTGTCACAGGAGTCCTCTGCTATGTGTGGTCTTAAAATAGCTATCATTGGGGCAGCCCTGCCTCAGCCCCATGAAAAATGTAGCCCTGAATTTTCTTTTTCCTTTGGATTCACTTCTTTATGACCAAATATGTTTCCTCCAACACGTCAGAACCTGCTTAGTAACTGGGGAAAGTGTGCTACAAAGCCTGGTGTGCAGCACATGTCCTGGGTTCCTTGACTATACTCGGCATTGGAAGTTCCTTTGAACTTCTACAATATAGAGAGATGCTGTTCTGTCAAGTGGTGTCATTGGAAGGACTTTCTAACTTCTCATCTGGTTTGTACTGCTCAAGGATCACATCATCAATGGATGGTCAAGGCAGCTTTTTTAAGTTCCAGATAACACAATTTCAATAGGTGCATAATCTATTGTCTCATATATTCAACATAGTTCTCCTGAACTCTAGATCTCAATTTCCACCTATTTTCAAATGGACTCTTTGCCTGGTGAGTTAGGTGCTCTGTAGTGCCAGGCTTATAGGAAGCTTATGTCGAGTCTACTTTGAAATAACTACACAACATATGAAGCACAGGAAGTAGGTTGGCTAACCTCAAAATCTTAATAGATCCCAAAGTAGCCCTAAGTTTCTTTGGAAAAGCCACTTTGAGTCCAAGATGAAGAGAGTAGAATTCAGTTGTTTGTTACCGGTTTAATGACTTGCTTTAAATATGATGCCATTCTCATCCTTGGAAAGTTGATGCATACAGAAAATCTTCAATGTACAATGCCCAAGTGCCCCACCAGCATGTTGGCCTTGGGTCTTGGCATCTATTTGTAGGCATAAAAAAGACAAATACATTGCTAAAAGAGAAGGAAATAGCCCTTACCATTTGCTTTCCCAACGACTTAT
The DNA here is from genome assembly GCF_024711535.1 of Dipodomys merriami. Lineage (NCBI taxonomy): Eukaryota > Metazoa > Chordata > Mammalia > Rodentia > Heteromyidae > Dipodomys > Dipodomys merriami. Next base: position 12,300,269 of record NW_027206068.1, read on the forward strand.
CCACCTAGAACACTAAAAGGCCCTGGCCAAAAACAGCATTCCCACAAGATAGCCATTGCACTGATGTGGCCTCTATCTAGATTCCAGAGTCCAGTGAAATGTATACTTTAAAAAAACATCCTCACCAGTCAAGAGGCTGTGCTGGCTCAGTCTTTGTTTGCTTGAGTCTGTGCAGGGAGGAAGGGATAATCACACCCTGGCTTCCCAATGTGGATCAATTGGGATTGCTACTTCTATTTCCTCTTCTTCAGAATCTCTATGGGAAGAAGTCATTTGGTACAGAACTGAAAAGATTTATGAGCTCAACCATCTTGGGAAACCATCAGTGACGATGGTTTTGAACTTGGTTATTGCACTACTCTCTGATTCTGATGCCTCATAAGTCTTTCTCTCTCCCCTTCATCTTTCTGCTGTGCCCTAGGTCTCTATTTCCATCTACTTGTGGGGTCCTATTAGATGCCCCATAGTCATATCATAACAGCTGTTATCTCTGCACTCATCATCTTAGAGTACAGCAACACAGCTAGAAAATTCAACCAACTTCCTTCTCTTTGGCCTTCAGTCAGTGACTTACTAAATCTGTGGAGTCTATCTCTGAAATTTCTCATCAGGCTGTTCTGCTCATCCATTCCTTCTGCTATATTTATTCAAATCACAGTCCTGACTCCGACATTGTTTTCCCACTTCTGATCTTATGTCTATTCCAGGTACTCCAGGATGATCCTTCTGAAATGCAGATGTCATAAACTCTCGTGGAAAAACTTCAGTGGTAGTCCACAGCTAACAGGCTTTAGAGATTGCTTTTGCTCAACAATGTTTGATCATGTCCAGGGCTGGCTCCTGGACTCATTTCCCTATCCCACAGATTGCTTCATGCCTAGAAGGGGTTCAATAAATGTAATGACTTAGCCTGGCTTATCCCTCACAACACAGTGGGAAGAGGTGAATCTAAGAGTGTGTATGTGCTTGGTTTTAAAGGAATGTTTCCCATCTCTTCTCCCACCATCTGCCCCTGACTGGCTTTGTTTCGTCAGTTCTCCCTGGGAGCTGGGAGCTTTACATTCTTGTTGTAAAGGAAGTTTCCTGCTGGGGATAAACAGAAGAAATAAAGCTGGGATTGGAAGTTCCTGGGCTGTGACAAAATAGAAAACTGTTATTACTGCATGTTCTAACCAAAAGGAAAAACCCTATTGTCTTGAACACTCAGTACCACAGAAGTCTGGGTTGGCTCTTAGATTATTTTCTATTGTTAACCTTAAGTGGCCCTTCACTCCCACTTGTCTATTTTCCCACATGTTTCCTGCCTTCCTCCTCTACTCAGAAGGTATATCTAGACTCACCCTACACAGTTATATTAAGAAACACATTGTCCAAATGTTAACATCAGAACAAAGGGTTATTGGAAAGAGGATGTGCATTTCAAGATACCAGACAGAGAACTCAAGAGAGACATTTTTCCTTTTCAGGAAAAAAAACTTATCCTACAAACTATAGTTAGCAGAGTCCCCTGCCCCTAGCTGATGCTCTAGATCAGAGACTGTTGATGCTGGTGTGGAGTCGGATCTTAGGAAAGTGGGGTAACCTTTCAGGCTGCACTATCGCTAGTCACATTTATTATTAACCCCTTTTAAAAACACAACAGGGCTGAGGCTCAGGGTCAGCCCCCATGCGCATGCACATGGCCAGACCTGACAGGGTCCATTTGCTAATTACACAGAGCTACTATTTTGTTTCATCACAATTTGAACTAAAGAACCAAAAGCCAAGCCATTAGTCACTGGAGAATATAAATGGAATTTCATGTTCCTATGACTGATTGCTCTTAATTTATGAAAAAAATAAGGACTCTATGAGGACAAACAACAAGAATCAAATATAATCCCCTCGCCAGGGCTCATAAAATGAACTGTAATTGGTCTGGGCCTCTGCTCTTTTAGTGCTCTAAGCAATCATAATATCTTTAAGAAACTAAAAGCTTCTTTTGGAAACCTGTTTGGGCTTAATTGATGATCTCAAGGTCAAAGACAATGTATTTATGTTTCATTTTCCCTTTTAGAGCCAGCAACAGTGCAGGCTCAAGTGCTCATACATATATCAAACACCAGATATAAAAAGCAATACTTAAGCAACATCCTTGTGGATGTGAGTGTCACGCATACACCAACTCCAAGGACTTGTGCACTCAATGAAATGGACCTCGGTACATTCACATAGGAAACACGTATTTTTTCTGGCCTTTAAAATTGGCCTTACATAAATGTACCCCCAGAAATATGGTATACCTTCACTGACATAGGACTGGGTGATTTTTAGAATATTAAATTAATATTACTGTTAAGCAGAGTCACAAGAAAGACTATGTTTACAGATTAGTCACAAGTCCATTGACCTCCAAATATATTATAGATTCTTTTTACCAAATCAAAGAATCAGGATCACTATCCATGAAATCACTATGTGCTACGTATTATTCAGCTAGATCAGGGACAAAACAAAAATGGTCTCTACCTCCATAACACTTAATAAAGTGAATTTAAAAACTGTACTGGAGAGACTGAATGATCTATGTGTTGCTTCTGATTTCCAAACACTTCCTTGCTTGTTTGTTTGTTTTTGTGATACCAGAACTTGATTGCTTGGTTCTCTTGTTCATGGCTGGTGCTTTTTTTTTGGGGGGGGGGTGTCCGGTTGTGGGGCCTGAACTCTGTGCCTGGGCGCTGTCCCTCAGCTCTTCAGCTCAAGGCTAGCGCTCTATCACTTGAGCCACAGTGCCACTTCTGGCTTTTTTCTTTTTGCTTATGTGGTACTGAGGAATCGAACCCAGGGCCTCAGGCATGCAAGGTAAGCACTCTACCACTGAGCCACCTTCCCAGCCCTCATGGCTGGTACTTTACCACTTGAGCTATGCTATACCTCCAACCCAGCTTTTTGCTGGTTATTTTGGAGATAGAATATTGTAGACTTTCCAATATGGACTAGGTTTTGAACCTTGATCCTCTGGATCTCAATCTCCTGGTAGCTAGAATATTAGAGGCCTGAACCAACAGCCCTCAGCTTTCCTTGCTTCTTTGAGGCACTTATGAGAACTTGTGATTGTTTGCTTCCTTTATTTGTTTTTTATTTTTCACTTTATTAATCACCATGGAAGTAGAGACCATGTCTATTTTTCACTGATCTAGGATCCCTAGTGGTGAAATGATGTGCCCAAGATCACACTGCAACCATCAAATACCCTCATTTAACAGATAAGGAAATGTATCAAAATGACGTCCACCTAAATACAGAATTTCAGCATAAACTAAGTTACTCACAGTCTTGATTACAAACACAGTCTTCTGTAACTGAGACTCCAACCCAATCGAAAGGAGTCAGTCCTGGGCATTGTCACTCATCAATTGGTTGCATTAAGCTAGCCCGAGGCAATTTTCATTACTTCGGTGTTGAGCTTTCCCCTGTACCATCTGTCCTGCAGATAAGAAAAGGGGACAAATAATACAGAACACTGAGAGAATGTCATGTCAGAAGCAGCGTCCACCATCTACCTATGGCAGAGCTTGCATAGTATCAGGGAGAACATACCTAAAATAAAAGATAGCTTATAGGCACTGACCTTCAGAAAGCACCTCTTTGGTAGATCCTCTATATTTCACATATATTAATTCATCTAATCAATGACCTTGAGTTTCTACTACACCCATTTTGCAGATGGAGACACCAAAGAAGAAAAGATTCTTAGATATTTTAAAATACTTAGAGTGGAATAAGATATCTGGTTCAAGAGTCCCTAATCTTAGCCACTAGACTATGCTAATTGATAGGATATCTTTTCCTTCCATCTCTACGTCCTTCCACTTCCTGAGAATGGCATCACATTGAGAAAACTTGCTTGTGTTTATAGTCTAGATAGGCCTCCTATCACATTGTCCTCTAAAAAATTTAGTCAAACCAGGCATCAGTGGCTCAAACCTGTTATCCTAGCTAGTCAGGAGGCTGAGATCTAAAGATGGCAGTTTGAAGGTAGCCTGGGGAAGAAAGTCCTTGAGACTCTTACCTCCAATAAACTACCCAAAAAAAGCCAGAAGTAGAGCTGGGGCACAAGTGGTGGGGCACTATCCTTTAGCAAAAGAAGCTCTGGGATATCAGAGACTCGGGGACAATGCTGGGCCCTGAGTTCAATCCCCAGAACCAGAAAAAGAAAAAGAAAAAGTTAGTCAATTAAGCCAGGCACTGGTGACTCATGTTTATTATCCTAGCTAGTCAGGAGGCTGAGAGCTGAGGATCATGGTTTGTAGCCAGCCTGGGCAGAAAAGTCTGTGAGACTCTTACCTCCATTTAACCATCAAAAAGCCAGAAGTGGAGCTGTGGCTCAATGGTAGAGCTATAAGTGAAAGCTTATAAGAGCTATAGCTATAAGCTAAGGGACAGTGTCAAGGCCTGAATTCAAGCCCCAGTTTTTCAGTTAGAAAGACCTCTACTTGTTGCTAGTTCTAACCTTCTTTAATTCTATCCTGTGAGTCGATGGTCTCCAGGATATTCCATATATCTGTAGTGACTTCTATCCCATCTGTGGACGAAGATCTCTTTGCTTCCCTTTCAGCCTGCAGAATGACATCTATGTAGATCTGATCATCTGTTAGTTCTTTGCTCTAACATTCAAGTCAGCTCTCTATGATCACTATTTCACACTTTCAGGGCTGGGAAGGTGGCTCAGTGGTAGAGCGCTGGCCTTGCTCTTAATTTATGAAAAAAATAAGGACACTTTCTCTTTTCTCTTAACACCCCATTTATTTTCCCAATGGATGGCCTAATCCCAGCACCAGAATATCAAAGTAATTCATTACATGGCCGCAGTCTTTTATTTTTCTCTTGTCCTCAACTTCCATTCGTCTTCTATTTTTCTTCCCTTTCCTCCTTTATTCTATTTTTCTTCTTTTTCCTAAGATTTTAAGTCATAGCATTTCCCTAAGATACAGAGTTCAGTTCAACAAATCTTTTTTTTTCTTTCTAGTACCAGAGCTTGAATTCAGAGCTTCAAGATCTCACTCCAATTCATGATGAGTGCTCTACTACTTGAACCATACCTTCAATCCTACATTCACTGGTTAATTGGAAATGGAATCTTATGAACTTTCTTGTCCAGGCTGGCTTTGACCATATATCTTCTGATCTCAGCCTCCTGAGCAGCTAGGATTATAGAGGTAAGCCACCAGCACCTGGCCCTTTTTCAAATTTTTAAATGCTTTTATGGAGGTATAATTAATATACGAAGAACCGCACACACTTAATATGCCCAATTTGATGAGTTTGAATGCAAACCCATGAGATCATCACCATGATCAAGGTAAGAGACATATCCAACACCTCTCCAAGTTTCCTATGCCCTTTTGTTTTGTTTCCATTTCTATTCTGAGAACACTTACCAGAAGATCTATCCTTTGGGAAAATGGAAAGTATGCAGAACAGTATTATTAACTATAGGCACTACTCTGTGAAGTAGTTTCATCTCTGAACTTTCGCACCCTTGGATCAAATAAGTTTCCGATTTTCCCCTCCCCAACCCCCTGGTCACCACTGCTCCACTCTTGGCCTCTATGATTTTGACTAATATACCACATACAAATAGAATAGTGTACTGTTTGTCCTTATGCATCTGGCTATGTTTCAATTGGCACAATGTCCTCCTAGGTCATCCGTGTTGTCACAGCAGGATTTCCTTCTTTCTGAAGACTAATAATATCTTTTACTGTGTGTCTATGTTTCCATTTGCTTATGCATTGCATTGCTGATGGATTGAGATGGTTTCCTATCTTGGCTACTGTAAATAATGTTGCAGTACAGATAAGCTCTCAACATTCAACATTCTGGTGTCCTTCACACTGGACAGACACTTAGAAGTGGAGCTCTAGTTTTAAGTTTTTGAGGAACTGCTATGCTGCTTTCTTTAATCATTGCAAAGCACCATTATCTTTCCTATACTGCATTGTAGGCTTTGATACTAAGCACAGAGCACAGAGACAAGCTAGACTAACACTAATCTCAGGGAATGTGTGTGTGTGTTCAGAAATATATATTTATTTATAATATAACAATATATGAATAAATATTTATTAAAGTAGTAAGAATTGTTTTTCTTTTTTCCCCCTTTCTTTTTTTTCCATACTGGGATTTGAACTTGGGGTTTCTAACATTTGAGCCATGCTCTAACCCTTTTTGTTCTAGTAATTTTTCTGGTAAAATCTCATGCTTTCTTGCCTGAAGCTAGCTTCTACCTATGCTTCTCTCCTGGCTAGGATCACAAGCACCCAATACTACTACAATAGCCTATTTGTTCAGATGAAGTCTTGGTAACTATTTACCTGCCTTGGCCTCAAAACATGATCCTCCTGATGTTGGTTTCCAGAGTAGCTAAGACTGAAGTCATAAGCCACTATGCCTGGCTAAAGTGCTTAGAGTTGTAATAGAGCTCTTTCCAAGGTATTACAGGAACATTTAGGGAGTCATAAAAGTTTCCCCTCTGGTCAGGAACTGGCCAGATAAAGGAAAAAAAGACAAATAGAGAAAAAAGAGGAAGTAACAGGAGCAAAATGAAAGTTGGAAAAAAAAAAAAAAACAATGGAACTCCAAGCAAGACCACACCCTTCCAGCTGTCAGTTACAGTCATTAGGTACCATCAAGCCAAGCCAGGGCTCCCAAGACATCCCCATGCTCTTGAACTCTTGCATCCCATATAACTCTGACCAGCTCATTCTGATCTTACCTTGGACTTCAACTCCTAAAACTTTTCACTGTACCTTCTCTGACTTTCATCCCTTTTCAGCCGCTATCCAAGTCTCTTTACAGCTTCCTTTACTAAAACTTATTCTGACCTGAAGATTTGCTACCTCCACAGTCCTCTCAAGTGGTATCTGTTTTCCAACTTCTCTGATCTCCCATTGGGCATAAAGATTAGCAACAGAGTCTCTTTGCCTCTTACTATGGCTTCTAGACCATGTTCCTTCCTCTCCCCTAAACAAAGAACAACAGCAACAGATACAGTTTTCCATCTTGGGTCTCACTGTAATCAGTTATGACTTCTGGACCATTCTGTGTTAGAAGATTTTAGTTCACGGCTCACTATCACTCTCTGCAAAACAATTTTTTCACTATTCCTTTCATTGTATTATTCACATATTTCTTAGAACATGTGTGCTCCAAAACAGACTAGGTAATTTATAAATAAAAGAAATCCATTTCTCAGAGTTAAACCTCATATGCTCTCATCAGACCAGGGAGGCAAAGAAGGCAGATCAGGGTGAGGATTGAAGTTGTTACTGGATAAACACAACCCAGAAGGGGAGTGGGAGTTGTGATTATTAGTGGTCCATGGAATCACCATGGGAACCGGACTTGGTGAGGGAACAAGTGAAGCTACCAAAGTAGATAATAGCCTGGGTGAAAATTGAGTGTTTTTAGGGCTGGGGAATCTCTGTGAGGTTGATGACTGGACTTAAAACTTAGAAAGATAGCTTTATCTCATAGTGATCACAAAGTGAGATTCAGAGCTCAAATATCTGAGATATATCCATTATTGGTTGATGATGACAGGTCCAGTGGGCCTAGATATGAGTGACTGGGTTCCCTGGAGATCAGAAAGTGGTGTTGAGGTATGGATGGAGACACTGAAGTACTTCCAGTGTTCTGGAAGGAAGTTGGAGTAATGTTAAAAAGTTATGCATAATTTGGCTATTAACTTGATTTATTGATCAGTTTACTTGTCTGTAGAATAACAGTCATATTTTCTCCTCCATTTCAGAGATTCCAGAGTCAGGCAGCTCAGAATATGGTAAGGATATTATGAAAATGTAGACTTCAAAGTTATAGCCAAGAAATGCTCTAAAGACCAAGCAAAGGGTGTTTAAAGATGAACGGGCCAGGGAGAAGGCATAGGAGCATAGGAGCCTTATATCATCAAAACTCATGCATGTTTTTTTTTCAAAATATGTTCATATGAAATATCTCATTTATAAAAATGTCAGCTAAAACTCCTGAAATATTATACAGTCCAAAATGTTAGTTGAGCATCTTTGACCCATTGATCTCCAGGTTCTAGCCCCTACTTTGTAGAAAGGTGAAATGAGATGGATTGGAGAAAGACTAGTGGGAGTTGGTTTCTGTAAAGGTCATCAAAGAGAAAGGGTTGGTGGCTCACACTTGTAATCCTAGCTACTCAGGAGGCTGAGAAACAAGGATCACAGTCCAAAGCCAGCCCTGGCAGGAACGTCCATGGGACTCTTATCTCCAATGAACCACCAGAAAACCAGAAGTGGAGCTGTGGCTCAAGTGGTAGAGAGCTAGCCTTGAGCTGAAAAGCTTGGGGACAACGCCCAGGCCCAGAGTTCAAGACCCACAACTGACAGAGAGACAGAGACAGAGACAAAGACAGAGGGAGAGACAGAGAGAGAGAGAGAGACAGAGGGAGAAAGAGGGAGGGAGAGGAAGGGGGAGGGAGGGAGAAGGGGGAGGGAGGGGGAGGAGGAGGAAGAGGGAGAGGAAAAGAAACATACCATGAACAGACTAAAGATGTAGAAAGATATAAGAGGGACAAGAACCTGTGCAGGAGAGAGAAAAACAGGGACCTATGGAGACAGTGACTGAGCACAATAAAGAGAGGAAGAGCTTTATGTTCCAAATGGGGCCCTGGCAGGCAACAGTAGACACACCATCCTGACATCTTAAGTCCTGGGAAAGCCATGTACAGATTCCCCCTCCTCACCAATATCTTCACATCCTCTCCAGTCCCTCCCTCCTTTGGTTTTCCAAGTGCATACCCCTTTCTCTGTTATAAACTTACTTCCTGGGTGATGTATAAATTCACTTTCAGTCATCAGCTGTCTTTCCAGCCATTTCTTTTCTTCCTCTCCACAAGCCCTTCCTCCTTTGTGTTCTCAGTCTTCATCTCTAATCTCAGCCTTCATCCCCTTGTTTCTCTTTCTTTTTCTTTTAGAAAATTATTCATCTCAGGTCAGAAGTGCTGCTTCTGGTTTGTTACTCCCAAATCCACAGCCCCAATACTGTATTTCCAATTGCCACTTAAATAGATTTTTTTTTTAAATGCCTTATTGGTCCAGGAGTCCTCTGAGGAAAGAACAATGGCTTATTCATTAACATTTATATTCCAACATCAATCTACTGCCTGCCAAGTGCTAAATACTCAGATTTTTTTTTAATCTGTCATGGGGCTTGAACTCTGGCCTGGGTGCTGTCCCTCAGCTCTTCAGCTTAAGACGAGGGCTCCATTACTTGAGCCACAGCGCCACTTCTGGTTTTCTGGTGGTTCATTGAAGGTAAGAGTCTCACAAACTTTCTTGCCCAGGCTGGCTTTGTACCACGATCCTCACATCTCAGCCTCCTGAGTAGTTAGAATTATAGGTATGAGCCACTAGTGCCCAGCAGAAAATTTTTAAAATAAATGAATGCCTCAAGTGTATGTCCATTTCCTATAGATGTACACCAGACAAGCAAGAAAACGTGTTTATGTCTCTATTTTTTGTGAATGAAAATTTTAATAATCATTTGTGTGTTAGAATCATGGTAACATTTTAAACAATTTCCTGCAGCATATGGATCTTTTTTTTGGGTGGGGGGTTCTGGTTATGGGGCCTGAACTCTGGGCCTGGGCACTGTCCCTCAGCTCTTCAGCTCAAGGCTAGCGCTCTACCACTTGAGCCACACCGCCACTTCCGGCCTTTTTCTTTTTGCTTATGTGGTGCTGAGGAATCAAACCCAGGGCCTCAGGCATGCAAGGCAAGCGCTCTACCACTGAGCCAACTTCCCAGCCCAGCATATGGATCTTTATAATCAATATATATGCCTTTAAAATTGGGTCAGCAGACAAGTGCCAGGGGCTCACACCTATTATCCTAGTTTCTCAGGAGTTTGAGATCCAGAGGATTGGGGTTCAAAGCCAGCCTAGGCAGAAAAGTCCACTAGCCTCCAGCTCTAAAATAACCAGTAAAAGCAGGGCTGGAGACATGGTTCAAGTGGTATAGTGCCAGCCAAACAAACAATTCATGTGAGAACAATGCCTTGAGTTCAGAAAAAAATGGAGAGTGGAGGCAAGAGCTATTTCCATTGTTTTAAAGAAAAGAATTGCTGCCAGGTGCCAATGGCCCATGACTGTAATCCTAACTACTTACAAGGCTGAGCTCTGAGGATCCAGGTTTGAAGCCAGCCCAGACAGGAAAGTCCATGAGACACTTATATCCAATTAAACACCAAAATTGCTGAAAGCAGTGTTGTGGCTCAAGTGGTAAAACATTAGCTAAGCAAAAACTCTCAGGGACAGCACCCAGCCCCAAGACCAGCACAAAGAGAGAAAGAAAATGAGAGAGACAGAGAGACAGAGAGAGAGAGAGAAGAAATGAAGGAAGGGAGGGAGGAAGGAAGAAAGGAAGGAAGGAAGGAAGGAAGGAAGGGAGGGAGGGAAGGAAGGAGGAAGGGAGGAGGGAGGGAGGGAGGGAGGGAGGAGGGAGGGAGGAGGGAGGGAGGGAGGGAGGAGGGAGGGAGGGAGGGAGGAAGGAGAAAGAAAGAAAGAAAGAAAGAAAGAGAGAGAGAAAGCGAGAAAGAGAGAAAGAGAAAGGAAGGAAGGGAGAAAGAGAGAAAGGGAAAGGAAGGAAGGAAGAAAGAAAGAAAGAAAGAAAGAAAGAAAGAAAGAAAGAAAGAAAGAAAGAAAGAAAGAAAGAAAGAAAGAAAGAAAAGGGGAGGGAAGGAAGGAAGGAAGGAGGGAGGGAGGGAAGGAAAGAAAGAAGGAAGAAAGAAAAGAAAGAAGAAAGGAAGGAAGGAAAGAAAGAAGAACCAAAATTCTTAATTTATTGTCTTCAAATCAGTCCTCCTATCTGGGCTTTAAGACCTTGTCATTGTCTTCAAATCCTGTGTCTGCTATATAATCATATTCTATCATTTATAAAGCTCTACTGTTTCGGGGCTGGGAAGTTGGCTCAGTGGTAGAGCGCTTGCCTTGCATGCATGAGACCCTGGGTTCAATTCCTCAGCACCACATAAGCAAAAAGAAAAAAGCCAGAAGTGGTGCTGTGGCTCACATGGTAGAGCGCTAGCCTTGAGTGGAAAAGCTGAGGGACAGCACCCAGGCCCAGTTCAGATCCCACAACCGGACCAAAAAAAAAAAAAAAAAAAGCTCTACTTTTCCTTCTTTTACTATTTCTCTTTTCTTTCATCTTTGCTCTGTCTCCATTTTTTTTTACCTGAACTACCAACCCCTCACACTTGATGTAGCAGCCAGACTAGGCTATGATCTGCCAGAGAAAACAATTCAAAATCCCAGCAAATGTGTTCATTATGAGTTGGTTACAAGATGTTGCCCTCTTCTGCCCACTATGGGTCCTAAAGCTGATAGGAAAGGTAAATGTATAGCACTACAGCCCCAAAGGGGAAAAGAGAGTTCAGGAGGATCTTGGCTGGTAGTAATCACTATTAGCTAGAGATAACACACATCTTCTCAAGCTCATTGGCCAGAATTATTTGAATAGCCTCCCCCACTACAAAGGAACCAGGAAGTGAAATCACATCATGTGATTGGTAGAGGGAAACCTGGAAATCTTTGGCAACAAGAATTAATAAATACAATAGTGTTGGAAAAGCCTCCAGGGTAATGCCTCTGCCTCATAACTATCTTATTTACCTTATGGGCAGTTGGATTTCATCATGAAGACTGGGCTTTAAGCCTAGCCCTTCATTTGTTGGCTGAGTGACTATAATCATTTAATTTCCTCAGATTCAATTTTCTAACAATTCTTACCTGATATATGAAATATGAAATAGTAGCTCTTGTTTATAAGTAGAAAGAACTCAATGCAACACTAATTCAGAGGCTGTTTATAGAGCCGGGAGCATTCGTGATGTCCCTAATGTGCACATATGTGGGAAGTGAAAAATGGGAGGTCAGAGTCTCCCATGGTATCTCCTTGGTGCTCTATCAGGAGATGGCTCCATGCCTGACTTGGATGGCTACCCCATCCATCAGCTTTGACCTTTGTGTCTCTCTACTGTGAAACCCTCAGATCACCTGGTCTCAACACCTGCTGGGCTTGGGGAAGTGAAGAGATTTCTCTTCACTGTAATAATGATTGATTGTTTTTACCCTTTGGTAGTGTTCTCCTGCTCTCTTCTCTTCCTTGACATTTCTTATGCTACCTGAAGAAGGACTATCTTCCTAAAAGCACCTGACATTCCTCTCCTGGTCTGGAATTTCTTGTATCACCTCCTACCACAATCCATGACAACACTCTCTGATGCTGACAATTCCCAGGTCTTCACGTGGGGGTACTGTTTATTCTTGCCTCTGAACTTTGCTCACACTGCTCTCCACTCTACAACTACTGTGTTAGTCAGTTTGGTATCTCAGTAACAAAATACCAGAGATAATCAACTTAAAAATGAGAAAGGGTTTACATTGGCTCACTTTTTCTGAGGTTTCAGTCCATGTTTCTTTGTGTCTATGGGTGCAGTGGAACACATGGTAGAGTGACTGAGAAGTAGGGAAAGGAACAGGAGGAAACTAGGAACGCTATATGCCCAAGGACACCCCCACCCAATGACCTAACTTCCTTCTACTAGACTCCACCTCTTAAAGTTTCTACCACCTCTCAAGAGCACCAAAGATTTGTGAACAAACCTTTAATACATGTATTTTTGGGAATAGTTGTCCAAACCTAGAAAATTCTATCCCATATATTTTCATTCACAGATATTTCCTTTTCACCACTTTTCCATGCTAGAAAGTTGGTTCTTCTATGATTAATGCTTTCATTTGGCATTTGTTACTTCCTTTCCAATTGCTACACCTGTCTATTTTGCACATTTGTAGCACATTATGTTTCTTTTTTTCAATGTCTTTTAAAATTATCTTTAAGTAGTTGTACAAAGGTATTGCCATTCAACAAGGCAGTTTATGAAAACAGTGTGTCTTGATCAATGTTGCCCCTTTCAACATTCTCACCCACCTCTTCCAACCCGCCCCTTCCCTTACTTTTCTTCACTTTTAAGTTATATATTGAAGGTTTTGCCATTTAACAAAGCAGTTTATGTATACAATGAATCTTGATCTGTGTCATCCCTTTAACATCTTCATCCCCCTTCAATTCACCCCTACCCCTACTTTTCTCAATTCTGTGGTATATACAATGAATTCTTGCCTGCATTCTCCCCACTTCTCCCTTCATTCTTCTACCTCCTCCCTTGGTTTCACCCTCTCCACTTGCAAGTATCTATTTCCTTATATTTATTTGTTGGGCTTTGATTAATATTCTTAAAGAAAAGTACTATTTGAATTCTCTATAGAGTCAATTATACTTCTGTTAATTCATTTATAATCACTTGCATACCACCCAGTGCATTTACTTAGATTTGTAGGCATATTCTATCTCCCACAAATGAGGGAAAACATGCAACCTGTGTTTCTCTGGGTCTGGCTTACTTCAGTTAATATAATTTTTTCCAAGTCTTTACATTGTCTTATGAATGGTACAATATCATTCTTTCCATTCTGTTTTGTTTTGTTTTTATTCCAGCCAGTCCTGGGGCTTGAACTCAGGTCTTAGACACTTTTCCAAAGCTTCTTTTGCTCATGGCTAGCACTCTACCACTTGAGCCACAGTGCCACTTCTGGCTTTTTCTGTTTATGTGGTACTGAGGGATTGAACCCAGGGCTTTATGCATGCAAGGCAAGCACTTTACCACTAAGCCACATTCCCAGCCCCACAGTATCATTCTTTCTGATGAAAGCATAGAATTCCATTGTGTAGATAGATAGATAGATAGATAGATAGATAGATAGATGGATAGATAGATAGATAGATAGATAGATAGATAGATCTATATATACATCTATATATATGTATATCTATATAGATACATAGATATATATCACACTTTCTTAATCCATTCATCCACTGAGGAGTATCTGGGTTGATTCCATATCTTGGCTAAGGTGAATAGTGTTGCAATGAACATGGTTGCGCTGGTGGCTATGCTGTAACCTTGTTTGTGTTCTACCAAATAACTGCCCAGAAGTGGAATTGCTGGATCATAGGGTAGTTCTTTGTTTACTTTTTGAGGAACTTCCAGAGTGTTTGAACAAGTTTACATTCCCACCAATAGAGTAATAAAGTTCCCTTTGGCCAGATCCACACCAGGATTTGTTATTGTTAGTTTTCTGGATAATGGCCATTCTAACTGGGGTGAGGTGGAATCTCAGTGTTGTTTTGATTTGCATTTCCTTTATGACCAGAGATGTGGAACATTTCTTCATGGGTCTATTGGCTATTTTTACTTCTTCTTCTTCTGCAAAGTCTCTCTTTATGTCACATTCCATTTCTGTATCCCCAGATACAGAAGCTGACTAAAGAGGTCCAAACACTTGTCTCTGAGAGGAAGTTTCCTTCAGCCCAAGTATAAAAGCAAAACTCTTCAGGGACAAGCCTGTGTACCCTGTGAGGGAGAACATTTTAAACATTACATGTCATCTTGAAGCTTAACAGCTACATTCAATGAATCACTTTCAAATACAAAGGGGAGCACGGCTGCTTCATGGGGTGCTGTGACCTTTTATGTTACCACCAGGGATTCTCAAAGGTCAGAAGTGATAGCAGTTATTCCCCACTTTTCAAAGTGAGGCTCAGGGGTGCTGCAGCGGTAGCTGAGTAGAAGAACCTGTACTTACCATGCACAAAACCTTCGGTTCAATCCCCAGCACCAAAAATAAAGAAACAAATAAATAAGCAAGCAATCAAAGCTCAGGAACCCCAGCTGTGGACTACAAGTTTAGCATGGAGATGCTGATTCTGAGGATTGCCCTTGAACTTGGCAGTTATACATTAATAAAGCAAGTAAAAGCATGTTCATCTTTGCTGGAACTTGGTCTAGAGGTACACAACATCCATAACTGAGCCCCTGTTGGAGATAGATATATCATGCCCGGGGCTGCAGCCCCTAATGTAATCTGCCCAGCTGGAGCAGCCACCAGAAATTGTTACAACCACAAATCTGATGACACACCAAGCATCAAGATAAACATCAGAAAGCAGAGCTCACTGGAGGGCTCAAGGCACCCACGATGAACAGATGGAATGTGGTAGAGGCATTGGCAGGGCCTCGGGGACACACAAGCATCCAAACTCCTGAAAAATAAAGAGCATTTTATATAAACCTCGGAGGCATTGCTTCCTCAACGATGTTGGTGTCACATAGAGCTTTACTCCATCTAAGAGAATCAAAGATAGACACCAGGAAAGGGATACTCAAAAGGGAGGTAGGGTTAAGGGCAGTGGATAGATGAACAAAAAGAGGAAGGGGAGAATACAGTCATAAAATTCAATGCATATCCCACAAACTTTAAAAAAAATAGAGAGGAGAATTGGGGTTGGGAGGGGTGGGGGAGAGTGATGAAAGGGATGACTTTGATCAAGATGCATTGTATTCATAAACTGCTTTGTTGAATGGCAACAACTTTGTTGAACAACTCCTAAAGATAAAAAGAGAAAAGCAAAGGAAAGTACTATCATGACAACATGCTATTTTGAGGAGAAATGCATCTTAAACTACGAACCATTCATTGTCCTAATTCCCCTTTAGTCCATAAGAATCTCTTTATCCAACAAGTAGTATGCGCTGGGATCATCTGAGTGTACTTAGTAGGATGCTGTAATCATCAGGGAAGTGGCCACACAGGCACTCTATTTCCAACTGCCCCTTTAGCTCACCAGAAAAAGCTAAATGTGACATTACCTTGAACCTAACTCAGAAAATGAATTCCCTCCATGTTTTTTTAATTTTCAGAGGCATATCAGTAGTTTAATTATATCTATAAGGTAAATTACTCTCAAATGTTCTAATTTAGGGAAATACTACAGTTCTTTTTTTGGTAATTTTCCACAAGCTTTCTTTTAGCTTTGAATGCATTAAGCAACTGGGGAGGCACACAACCACGTCTGACATGACAAATCACTGGAAAATTCGTATAGTGTAATTTATAAACTCCCTTTGATGATCTTTGTTATGGGTTGGTGTCCCCTTTTCCAGATTCACATGATGAAGCCCTAATCTCCAGTACTTCTAAATATGATATATTTGAGTTAGGAACATTTAAAGAAGTGCTGAAAAGGAAGCCGTTGGGGCAAGGAGTGCTCTAGTCCAATCTGACTGGTGTCCTGTACGAAAAGGAAATGTGGATACAGAAAAAGAACGAAGAAATGGCCATGTGAAGAAATCCCAATAAGGCAGCTTTCTGAAGGTCATAGGGGGAGGGTCTTAGAAATCTCCAGCACACTGAGATCTTGATCTTGAACTTCTGGTCTCCATAACTGTGAGAAAATTGTCTTTTTTGTTTAAACAGAAGGAGGGAAGGAAGGAAGGAAGGAAAGAAGGAAGGAAGGAAGGAAGGAAGGAAGGAAGGAAGGAAGGAAGGAAGGAAGGAAGGAAGGAAGGAGGGAGGGAGGGAAGGAAGAAAGGAGGGAGGGAAGGAAGGGAGAGAAGGGAGGGAGGAAGGGAGGGAGGGAAGGAAGAAAAAAAGAAGGAAAGAGAAGGGAAGAAGGGTGAGAGGGAAGGATTATTCTGCCAAAAAAAAAATGTGCTGTAAGTTTTGAGTGGTAGCTTTTGGATCCTATAACTAGGATGGAGAAAAAAGAAAAGAAAAGAAACAAACCCCCACTTTTAGTTTTGAAATTTCAGTCAACTCATTCAAGCATTTTCTTTTCTAAACCAGGAGCATAATACATGTTTATCTTATGACTACATCTTTCAGGTTATGGGTCCTCAATTCTTTCCATTTTAATTTGTAAGTCATGAAGACCAGATACATTTGGTGACAACACTCTTGTATACATTATGGAGAACCATTTATATATAACAACTGATTCCTGATCTTGTGAGCTGCAAACATATGTCCAGCAGCAGTCTTGATCCCAGGAAGAGCCTCAAGATGAAGGATGGTGTTGTATAGATGGCAAAGACTTATTTTAGAAATGGTCCATATGGCTCCACCTTGAGCTTTTAGTGGTGACAGGCAGTTACGAGGACCCAGATGGTGACACAGGTACCATTCCAACATCATAAATCTTCTTAATTACATCTTCAGAGGAAAAGCTTAGAAACTTAATGTGATGGGATACAATTCTTAGGAATTAATGTGTATGCACTGGATCTTGCTCTTTATTTGTATTCTTTTTTTATACATAGTCATTCATTGGGATCATGAAATCCTTTGGTGCCAATTATATATTTGAAATATTAGTGGATGTCAGTTACCTGTGATATGATTATGAAACAGATTTCTCTGTGCTGGGCAAACATAAATAAGGGAAAAAAAGTAAAATCTCCTAACCTAGACAAACAAGACAGTTAGACAGTGAAAATGAAATTTTGTTGTACCTATCAGAAAAATTAAATAGCAATGACAGCAACTTTCATTTAAGGAAAAGAAATTCAGACTGGAAGGAAGCCCTAGAGTTGTTGGAATTGGCATTCTTTCACTTTCTGTATCACCACTTTTAGTGCATGGCTTCATGGTTGAAGATGGATGTTATGCAGTGTGTATCTCAAACCAGAGGAAAACATCCAAAGGCCAAAAAGGACTCTGTTCTCTGCTAGGTCAAGATTATAAGAGCCAGGCAAAGGTGTCTCAGGACTGTAATCCTAGCTATTCAGGAGGCTGAGATCTGGAGGATTACAATTAAAGGCCAACCTTGGGTGGTCAACCTCGATGGAAAAGTTCACTAGACTCCATCCCCAAAATAATCAACACAAAGCAGGACTGAAGGTATGGTTCAAGGGGTAGAGTACTAGTCCAGCAAGCATAAAATTGAAACCTAAGTACCACCAGAAAGAAGGAAGGAAGGAAGGAAGGAAGGAAGGAAGGAAGGAAGGAAGGAAGGAAGGAAGGAAGGAAGGAAGGAAGGAAGGAAGGGGAAGAAAGAAAAGGACAGGAGAGGAGAGAATAGGAGAGGAGAGGAGGGAAGGAGATGGGAGGGGAGCGGAGAGGAGAAGAAAGGAGAAAAGGGGAGGGGAGAGGAGAAGAGGGGAAAGGAGAAGAAGGGAGAGGAGGGGAGGGGAGGGGAGGGGAGGGGAGAGGAGAGGAAAGGAGTGGAGAGGAGAGGAGAAGAGAAGAGAAGGCTATCAGAATACCCAAAAACTCTTGTAGAATAATTGCCTAAAGGCAAAGAAAGACTGTGGAAACATATTAGAAAGAACAAAGGAATTCCAGAGGCCAGGGGCATAGTATTTCAAATGTTTCTAATAAGGATTAAAGCAGTTACTGACCAATTGCTAATGGTCCCTTTACTTTTTTTAAGCAACATCTTACTACCTCAATACGTAGAGTGGTCAAACCATGATGTCTCCATACCACATCAGGAATGTCTGAACCACCTGGGGGATGTCAAGCAAACTGATTCTGCAGTCCCTTGGCTTCCCTAAGAGAGCAACTCTTAAAGACCACACAGAAGCCAGGCACCTGTCACCAGTTCCATTGTTTTCTGTGCTGATGACCTTCAAGTTTCAAGACCTCCTTCTCAAAGTAAGAGCCCACGAGTCTCAAAGGAGTAAGAGCCCATGAATCTTCTTCTATCCCCTAGCTGCCTACCTACCAGAGTCCCCCAGATGAACCTCTGTTATAATGATTTGGACCTCAAGATTGTATGCACTAGGATCCTGGCTGAGGTGGAAGGTGGGGCTGGTAACTGGAGCTTAGAATAAGCATTTCTTACTGCTTAAGCAATTATGCTCTTGCTTGGAGTTCGCTGAGGCTCCAAGAACCTGTGTTGAATTTAAAGTCAGACATCCACAAAGGCAAGAGTTGAAGGGTCTCTGAGCCCAAATAGAAAGTAGTGGTAAAGGAGAGGCCTGCGTACCCAGATCATGAAGTTGGGACCTGGTGGGATCAGACTTTGTAGGGTGTCATCATCATCTGGTGCTCACCCTATTCTCTTAAAAATTCACTCAGTTTGCTTTTCCTTCAAGCCAGGAACTTTCTACTTTCCTCCTCAAACATGAAAAACAGTAATACTCTCCCAGGGCTGCCTTGACAGACACCCCCAAACTAAGCAGCTTAAACCAACAAGAACCTATTGTCTCCCATCCTGCAGGCCAGACGTCTGAAATGAAAGTCTTACTAGGTTTTATACTTGCTTCTCTCCTCACTGCTGATGACTACTCCACATTCATAGAAGTCCTTCCTTGGCTTACAGATGCATTACTCCAGTCTCTGCCTCTGCATTCACAGGGTCTTTACCTCTCTGTCTTCTCCATTCCCCTTATTCAGACACCTTATCCTTGGACTTAGGGTCCACTTGAACTCCAGGATGATTTCATCTCGAGACATAAATCTAGCTTCAAAGATGCTCTTTTGGAATAAAGTCACATTCACAGGTAATAATGGTTAGGATTTGAACATACCTTTTGAGAGCTACACATTTCACCCTATCATTAAAAAAATACAACTAGATCTAGGGATGTAGCTCAGTGGTAAAACTTTTGTCAAACATGCATAAGATCCTGAGTTAAATCCTCAAAATTGGCCAAAAATAAGAAATAAAAATAGATAAAAAATAAAATCAAGGGGCTGGGAAGGTGGCTCCGTGGTAGAATGCTCACCTTGCATGCATGAGGCCCTCAGTTCAATTTATCAGCACCACATAAGCAGAAAAAGCCAGATGTGGAGCTGTGGCTCAAGTGATAGAATGCTAGCCTTGAGCTGAAGACCTGAGGGACAGCGCCCAGGCCCAGAGTTCAGGGGCCATGACTGGCTAAATAAATAAATAAATAAAATCAAAACAGCAGACAATGATCTAGATTTTTCTCATGTATCAAAAAATTTAAGTTCATCTAGACACTGATAGCTCATGCCTATAAGCCTAGCTGTGGAGCACATGGGCAGCAAAGATGGCGCTGGGAGGGGGTTGAGTGGGCAGAGCCTAATTTACTGAAGAGCACATGGCCAGCCAAGATGGCTCTGGGAGAGAGTAGAGTGGGCAGACCCCAATTGATCTTCTGATCAGTACCTAACCATCCGGTGAAGGCTCAGGTGAATGATAGGGTGTGACCTTGACAGTGATTGGTTCCTCTTCCTCCCTTACCATACCACCCACCCTTTTTGTCTTTAAAAGGGGCTGCTCTCTGTTAATAAACGAGTTTTTCTACCTGCTGGATTTGGCTCCCCTCTGTGTCTGATTGTCTCCTGGGCTGAGGGAGGCTAGGGAACGGGCGAGCGCTGCACTAACCTTTCCTCGACCCCGTCCGTCTTTTGTGGGATGGACGAAGACCCAACACCTAGCTGCTCAGTAGGCTGAGATCTGAGGATCACAGTTCAAAGTCAGTCTGAGCAGGAAAGTTTATGAGAATCTCATCTCCAACTAACCTGCGAAAGTCCAGAGGTAGAGCTATGGCTCGAGTAGTAGACCATTAACCTTGAGCAAAATAGCTCAGGGACAGTGCCCAGGCCCTGAGATTTCACCCCAGGACTAGCACAAAATAAATAAATAAGCCCCAAATTGAATTTTCAATTGTGGTAATTCTAATACAAGAACTGTCTTTCTATCTGCTAAACTACATGTGGAGACAGCAAGCTAGCTGACATTGAGTAAAATGCATTGTACTAATAAGCTAACATGTTAAATTGAAATCCCTATACAACTATTCAAATATAATTAAATGAATAAATAAATAAAATCACAGAGACTGAAAGCAAGTTAGCAACCTCTTGTCAGGATCTGGAAGAATTTCCACCCATCTTCAGCTCTACAAAGCTTATTGGAAAAACTTACTTGATAGTCTCCAAACCCTCCATCCTCTGAAACCAAAAAGCGCTGCTAGTCAGGAAGTAGTGTAGTGAATGGCTGCTCGGATACCACTCTCAGACTTGCTGATTCACAAGGAAGACCTGCCAGCCTCAGGGTAAGACATACTCTGGGTTCTGACTTATCACACCACATAGTTCCAGGTATATTCAGCAAAGGGAAAAAGGTGCATGGCATGAAGTCAAAGGGAACCAGCCACAGATTCCCAGGGTTCCCCCCAGCGGAGCCACTCAAGGTATGCTTTCCTGCTGTTATAAATTGTCACAGCAGGGCTGACAACCACAGAAGCTCTACAGACAATGTGGCCAGAATATTGGCTTGGTTTTTTTCTTTTAGTTTTTTGGTAGAAATCCCCATAAACTAGTCACTACCTGACACACCCAAACTGCAGAGTTTCAGAAAGAAATCAGATCTTCAGCACACGCCATATTGTTTGTACAATTTAGGCACTATGAACCACTTTTATTCACTTCTGGTAGGAACCCTCCTGATATCTAAATCCCCCAGACACCCTCCAAGGACCAACCTTCAAACAAGCCTTCTTGTTTTGTTTTGTCTTAGTTGTACAAGGGGTAAGGATTTCATGGTGACATGTCCATACATGCATCCAGTGTATCTCAAACTCATCCCATGTACCACTGTCCCATACTCTTTTCTCCCACTACTAAAACCATTTTAACACTTGTCATTGCTCTGTTTCATCTATGCTAATAGGCCTTTTATTTAAATTTTATTTTATTGTAGAGATGATGTACATAGGGGTCACAGTTACATAAGGTAACAAGTACATTTCTTGTTGAACATTGTCACCCCCTTCCTCATTTTTCTCCCACTTTCACTCCCCCCCAACTCCCTCCCCGCCACCAAGTTGTACAATTCATTTCCAACATAGTGGCTTGTGAGTATCACTGTTGCATTGGTTCACCTTTTGTCCTTTGCCCCACCATTTTGTGATTCCCCTTCCCTTCCTCAAATCAGATAAATGTATGTACAAACAACACGCAGGGTATCAAAATCAAAAACAGTGACAACAGGGGATAAACCAAAAGGGAAAAAAAATGAAAGAAAAAAATAACTTCATACAATACACTTTTTAAAAACTCTTTTGTTTCCACATCTTGTAGTTCATTTTAATTAGCATCATTTTTAATGGTCATATGTACACAGCTATTGATCTATTGTGATCCTTTGCTAGGACTATCCTAGAGATGTACTAATTATTATAAATGGGGCAAGTATGGAGCATAGGTTTCTTTGGGTCTGGCTTACTTCACTTAATATTCTTTTTTCCAAGTCTTTCCATTTCCTTACGAAAGTGGCTATGTCATTCTTTCTGATGGAAGCATAGAATTCCACTGTGTATATATACTACAATTTCTTGGTCCATTCATCTACTGAGGGCATCTGGGTTGATTTCCATTTCTTAGCTATGGGAAATATTGCTGTAATGAACATAGTTGTGCTGATAGCTTTACTGTGGCCTTATTTGTAATTGTTTGAATAAATGCTCAGGAGTGGGATTGCTGGTTGTAGGGGAGCTCTATGTTTAGTCTTTTGAGGAACCTCCATACCGCTTTCCAGAGTGGTTTTAATTTACATTTCTTTTATGGCCAGAGATGTTGAACAAATATTTCTTCATATATCTATTGAGTATTATTATTTCTTCTCCGGAGAAGTCTCTTTTTAATTCTTTAACCTACTTATTAATGAGGTGGTTGTTTCTTTGAGGATTTGTTATTGGGGGGAGGGGGTGTTAAGTTTTTGAGTTCTAAGTATATTTTTGATAGGCCTTTGTCTGTTATATAGCTAGTGAAGATCTTCTCCCAATCTGTGGGCTTTCTATCGATCTTGCTGGCTATGTCCTTTGCCATGCAGAAGCTCTGCAGTTTAATGTAATCCCATTTATCCAGCCTTTCTTTGATTTGTTGTGTTTCTGGATCTTTATTTAGGAAGTTTTGACCTGTGCCAAGGAGCCCTAGCATATCCCCTATCCCTTCCTGTAATATTTTCAGGGTATCTGCTCTTACCTCGAGGTTTTTGATAAATTTGGAGTTGATTATGGTGCAGGGTGATATTTAAGGATCTAATTTCAACTTTCTGTATGTGTATAGCCAATTCTGCCAGCAACATTTGTTGAAGAGGCTGTCTTTCTTCCATCTGATAGTTTTGGCTCCCTTATCAAAGATTAGATGGCCATAGGTCTGTGGGATCATGTCTGGGTCTTCAGTTCTATTCCATTGGTCCTCAGGCCTGCTAACAGGCCTTTTCAAGAATGGCAGTTTAGGTCTACTAGATTAACTTCTTCCTGCAGAAGCAGATTGGGAAGAGTCTTTGCCTTCCTTCCCCACAGTCTGCTCCCAGCTTAAAGATGCTGAGTATCAGAAAACTGCTATCTCTGGCTTCCACAGGATGCATTGGTGGTATTCAGGAGGTCTTGCCTAAATTCACAGCTTCAGTGAGCACCTTTCTTCCTGTGTCTATACATTTAGACACAGGCAGTGAATTACCCAGAAGATAATACAGACGAGAAGAAGTAGAGACCCTTTGCAGTCTAGGACTGCAGTTTAAGACTTTATGACACAGTTTAAGACTTTAAGCAGAAACAGGAAGAGGTAGGGGCTTGGAAGAGCATTTGGTTCTTTTTTTTTTTTTCTATAATATAAAAAGATCAGGCCCAGATGGAAAAAGATCAGGCAGAGAGGGAGAAACAGGAGAATAAAAGAGAAGAGCCCATCCCAGCCCTGCAGGATCAGTGTTTCACAAACATGTTCCTCTCAGGGCTCCCCCCAAGGAATCTCAGTTGCCCACTACAGGGGGAAGGGGCCAAGGAGATGACAGGTTCTCATGCACCTCATAAACCCAATCAGAGCAGGCCTACATTTACCTATTTGCAGGAACAGAAATATGCGTTGTTTTCATATAAAAATAGATTTCTTGACAAAAAGAATAGGCAATTGAAAATCACTGAACTAAATGAGTTTCTGCTAGACAGTGGAAAGTAGTTTAATTGTTGAGACATCAACCCACACTGCAGACACAGACTGGGAGGGAGCCATTACAAGTACCAAGCAGATAATAAAGGCACACCACTCATAGGCTCTCTCTTGGAAAAACACCAACTCTGATAACCTAATTACCCATAACAAAGGTAGACGTTCTCTTTTGCAAATGAAAAACATAGGAAATTACAGAAAAACAACAAAGTGATTTCTAACTTTTTTTTTTTTGTTACAGACTTCATCAAGTAAATGTTGAAAGTGATAAACTCTCAAACAAGAAAAAAGATCACACATTTATGCAATGGCTCTGGCGTAACAAATGCAAAATATTCACAGACACACACACCAAATTTATGTTTAGAAACTCATAGATCTTCAGAGGCCCAGTTTCTAGTAAGATAGACCTAGTCCAATGGTGAAACCAAAAGAAAGGAATTTAAGGAATACCTAAAGATTCATATGAAAATATTCATTCAGCCAGGCACTGGTGGTTCATGCCTGTAATCTTAACTACTCAAGTGGCAGAGATCTGAGGATCACTGTTGGAAGCCAGCCAGGGCAAGAAAGTCTATGAGATTCTTATCTCCAATTAACCATTAGAAAACCAGAAATGGGGTTGTGGTTCAAAGTGGTATACAGCACAAGCCTTGAACAGAAAAGCTCAGGGACAGCCCCCAGGCCATGAGTTTAAGCCCCATGACAGACAAAAAAGAAGGAAGGAAGGAAGCAGAAGGAAGCAGAAGGAAGGAAGGAAGGATGGAAGGAAGGAGAAATTTTAGAGGTGGGGAGGATAAAAAGTGGGAGAAAATGACAGAGCAGGTAACACTGTTCAAAAATAAATGTACTCATTACCTTATGTAACTGTACATCACCTTTACAATAAAATTTTGTTGTACAGACTCGGGACCCCCGAAAGACCACCAGAGACCACGACCAATACAAACAGCAAAAGAGTCGTTTATTTGCAAGCTCCAGCTTGGTTCTCCGCGCACTTGGTAACCGGTGACACTAAGAGGCCCCGAGCATAAAATCAACACAGCTTTTATAGCATTTAACAAACAAGTTTAGGGGATTTCCACACAAGCAGTTACATGATTGGTTAACATTTACAAAGATTGCATAGTCATTTTTTATTGGCCCATGTGCCGAGGTTTGAGTCCACCCTAACTGCTTTGCCCTTTTTCTGAACTATTGGTCCATGTTTGATGGTTCGATGGTTGCAAAACCATTATGTTCTGTTCCTGGAACACTTGGGCAATTGTTCTGTTTCTTAAGGGTGGGCAGGGTTGATGGCAACCTGTGGTTTTTCTGAGAATTGGTTTTTTCTCTCTCTTGGGGTTACTCTGAGGGCAGCCTAGCACAAGATGGTGGGGTTAATCTCAAGATGGAGTTACTTTAGCTCTTCAATTTAAATTTTAAAAAGAGTGTACAGCTGTGAGTTCAAGCCCCAATTCTCTTACCCCCCCCAAAAGAGTTAAGTGTTTATAGGAGTAAATATTTACTTTGACCCCCATTTTCTAGTTGAGTTAGAAGATGAATGGAGCCTGTCATTCCCCCGTCCATTCTCTCTGCAATGGGCATTGAGATACCTTTGAGGGAGCCCTCAGGAATGCTGGGAACTTATAGAGAAACACTGGCTTTGTCAGGGCTGAGATGGGCTCTCTCTTGTGAGCCTCTGTTTCTCCCTCAATCCCCATTTCTCCCTCCAAAGCCATCTGGGCCTCACACTTCTTATGTCATAAAATAAACTAGAATTAGTGTGCTCGCAAATCCCTTGGAAAAGTTTCCCTTGAGGAAGGTGAGGGTCAAATATGGGGAGATTCATTGGAAAAAGGACAAGGCCATATTCTGAGGGCTTGTGGCACAAATACCATGGGACTCTATTGAAGACTTTCAAATAAGAGAGCACCACACTCTTATTTGTAATTCCCCCAATATTTTATTACAATAAAATATACATTATGATAAAATACACTGGGCACACCCAGTGGCTCACACCTATAACCCCAGCTACTCAGGAGGCTGAGACCAGCCTGTGTCAGCAAGTCTATGAGACTCCCATTAACTACCAAAAAAAAAACAACAGTAGTGAAAGTGTGGCTTAAGTGGTAGAGCACCTGTTAGTGTTCTGCTCATCTTTGGTCCTCAGCTCCACTCAGAACTGGGCCCCCCTCCTGTAATGGGGGGGGGGGGATATTAATAGCGAGACCACCCAATCCGCAATTAAACTTAGAAGATTTTATTGAGTGATGGAGCACTGACTCGCCAGGACCATGGACCGCACCTGAGGTTGGGTTCCCAGGAGACAGCTGGGCCCCAGGCGGCAGCTCACCTTAACCTTTTAAACATTGGCAAGGGTGGGGGAGGGGGAGGAGAAGGGGAGGAACAACCAAATGTCAGAAGGCTGTCCTTCAGATTCCAACCAAAGGCCGGGCCAGTTTCAAGTATGAGCTTCCCACCCAAGGATATCATTGGCTTCCTGCTGGAACTGGCAGTGCCTCAGATTCCCTGGGAAGCTAGAGGAATAGAACAAAGGATGTTAATGGCTCAGCCAGGTTGGGGAACGCGTGGCTCAGGAAGGGGCACAGATAGGGTTACAAAAGCTAACTAGTTAGGTACCAAGAAAGTCTCATCCACAAGAAGCTTAGTTACATTCGTATTTTAAATCCATTCATCATTTACTTCACAGTTTTGGTCAAATACTACAGCTCATTTTTAATTCCTCATCGTATTACTAGCTTCATTTATTGTCCCCCTTGTACAGTTTAAGTCAATACTATAGTTCATTTCTAATTCTCCATCATACCACTCACATCCTGGAGTTTCCTCCATACAGCTGGCCCTTCCCTCTCTCCGCCCAGATGCACCTGAACTCCCATCTACCTCACTTCCTACCCCAGACCCTCCTGCTACCTGGATGGTGAAGGGGGTCATGTGTTCCCTCTTGGGGAAAATATGTCTCCTCTAATAAACCTTATAGTAGTCTTTCTCCTGTAGCTGCCTGCCTCTGTGTGGTCCCCTGGGATGGATGTGTGGGATCCTCCTTCATTGGTGGCCCACTCAGGGATAGGCTCCCCAGTGGATTTGCTCCCCCCTCCACTTCAGAAAGGGTTTCAACCAGCTGCCCTGGGACCTATCCTGAGATCCTACACTCTGGTCACCAGAGGACCACCAAGGTAGCTTTCTCCTGACCAAGCGCTCTACCAGCCCATCCAACACTGTTAATTAAGTCCCACTCCAGGGTAAGTAACCAGTTTATCTGAGGTCCAGGTTTCCAATTCCGATATCTCAGTGGTAAGGCCACCTGGGCCTTTGTGGGCTAACCAAGCCCCTGTCCAAGCCAAATCTTAGCCAAGTGCTCGGACCTAGCCGCAAGGGGCCTACCATGGCCTAAGGACCCCTTCTCCCCCACCTCGTGGACAAACGTGATGATGTTCTCCACCAGCAGGGCCACCCCCTCTGTAGGAACCAACCCACACTGTAGAGGACGCTCTACTGTAGGCCTGTGGCTTCAGGTCACTTACCATGGAAAGGACTAAATTTCTTCAGGTCACTTACCATGGGAAGAACTAAATTTCTTTACATTAAGGCCACCTGGGCCTTGGAGGGCTGCTGAGTCCCCATCAGAGTCAAATTTGGCCCCAAATTTAAAACTCCACTTCTGTGAGCGCTCGCAGGTAAAAGCCTCTCTCTGTCTCTCACCCCCTCCCCTTAAACTCTGCTGCTTGCTGTTCCAAAATTAGCTTCTGGGCTTTTCGTTTCTAGCTCTCTGCTCTCTCTCTCTTCTATTCTAGCTCTCTCTCTGTTCGTTTCTAGCTCTCTGCTCTCTCTCCATTCTTTTCTGCTCTCTCTGCTCTCTTGCTGCTCTTTTCTAGCTCTCTCTGCTTTCTCTCTGCTCTAGCTCTTTCCTCTCTCTTTCCTCTCTTTCCCAGCTCTCTCTCATTTCCAGGCCTTTCCCAGCCACCTGGAGTGCCAACCTTGCCTGGTCCCAGCTTGTCTACTGAATAAACCTATCCCTTACCTGAAAAAAATAAAAAATAAAATTAAAAAAAAATTAGCTTCTGGTAACCTCTCCCTTCTTCCAACTAAAGGTATTCACAAGAATTTCATATGTTAACTGCCTTGGTTAAGCCCTGGAAGAATGTAGCCAGCAATAGCTTGTTTATACTCATTGAGATAGAAAATGGATGAGCTTAAGTTGAAACTCCCCAAAAAATGCCAACAAGTTTGAATATTACCAAAAGTGTATTAGATTCTGTTAAATCTTCTCTCTAGCATGAAGCATGTGGTGGATGCGCCATCTTGGCATTGTGGTAATTCAGCTGCTGTTTCGCGCCCACTCAACTTGATTCTGTGACCTTCCCACCCCCCCCCCAACGCCACCTGTGGTGCTATCATGCTATGCTGGTGTCTTGTCTTCTGTTTACTAAGTTTCTTGTTGTTGACAAAGTTTTGTTTAAACTGACCACATGGTCCATCATAATCAGGAAAAGTAATACTGCTAAAATTTCAAAACTCTAAAACAGCCGATTTTGACACCTAAGCGTGCTCTATAATCTGTGCACAAGCATGACTGACTGTGTCTATTTGTCAGTGCTTATGATTTCAAGGTTACCAAGTATTCTGCATATTAAAAGATCTTTGTCGATGAAAGCTGTGATTTCATCTAAATTGCTTTAAAACTTTGTGACCTGACTATTAGCCAAAGAGGGGAGTGGGGATGGGAAATGATTTTAAAGGCTTTGGGAAAGGAGTAAAAAAAGACGGTTTCCTTTGCAAAGTAAATGAAATCGGGTGATTTATGTCATTCCTATGTCCATCTGTGCTAAGAGTTAAATATTGTACTGTTAGACTCGAACTTGAGACCCCCGAGTGACCGCCAGAGACCATGACCAATGCAAACAGCAAAAGAATCGTTTATTTGCAAGCTCGAGTCTGGACTCACAATCATCACCGCCGCAGCGGGTCAGAGTTGTGAGCCCCGACCACATTTTCAGTAGGGTTCTTATAGGGTTTCCAGCAAATAAGAGGGGGTTGAAGGTTTGCGGGCTTCTACATAATTGGTCAGCAATTGGTCAGCATTTCGCAGGCAAATTTCGGGGTAAGCTCATTGGTTAGGTGCATAATCATTTCCAGTAAGGGTAGGGGCTTTCCAACTTAGTAGTTACAGGATTGGTTAAATCCTACATAGCAAGCAGGTCATTGGTTGGGATACATAAGACTAACCATAGGAATGCAGGCAACAATATATTTTTTAACTATTTATGACCCTACAGCTGCTTTTTCCAGGAACTTGACCAACCTGTCCATTTTCCAGTAACTGGGGTCATATTTCTCAACCCTTATCTAACTGGGGTTGCTAGGGGTATAATTGCAGTTTCAATTGTGGGTTTTCCAAGAACTTTTCCAAAAACTGGTTTTTCCAATAACTGTTTTGTCCCTTAAGTTTAGTCCTTCAGTACCTCTGACCATGGCTAGTAAACTAAGGCTAAGGGTTTAATTCTCTGTTTTCTCCCCTGTGTTCCGATCAACTCCCTTTAAAATCAAGGGACTAGAGTGAAACCAGTGACACCAGCCCGCAAAAGCCAGTGTAAACCAGGTCTTTAACCAGTATATGTAGAAATTTTTACAGGTAACCAGCAGAAGGTGCAACAGATGCCAGAGACTCGCTCGGCCTTGCTCCATCACACATGACCAAAAGCCGGCTAATTTGGGTAAAACCCAAGTCACTTCAGATATTTGGTTCTGTAAATGTTAATCCCCACAAGTTAAACCATAAGGGATATATGAGCAAAGGATATAAGTTGACTTCTATACCATTTTACAATTGGATGTATTTCTAAAAAAGAGAGATGCTACAGTGCTAGTACATTAAGAAAAACTGCTAAATTCCTAAAGGTAATTCAAACTGCAGAAAAATCTCATTCTTTCTATAGACTGCACCACAGGCAGGGCAGCCTAGAGGTAAAGGGTGCAGCCCAGTGTTTCAATGAGGCATTTAAATGCAAATTAAAGATTTGGGAAGTTGTGGGGAGTGGCTGGCCTCCCAGGCAAAAGTTTAAAAGATAAAATTGTCCTAAAGGTTTATTTCAAAGTGAAAAAAAGGTTAATTAGGATTATTCCAGTTTGCACTACAGTTTTTTGTAACCATTTCCATCAGGCCCACAGTAAAAGACTGGACAAGTTTGTCAAATGTAACTTCATAAGTTCCAGGTAAAGCCATGCTTATAAAATACTTCCAGTTACTGTAGAGTCTGAACAGAGACACCTCCCCCCCTCTTGGCTAAGTTTCTGCCCAACATCTGTTACCTAGGTAACTACCACACCTGGAAGCAGTCACCTCCCCCTCCTGCTAGGTCACATCCTGGGACACCTCTGGTCACATGCCTCCCATCTGACCTTACGAGGATCCCAGACCCTGAGGTCACATCCAGATCCAGCTTGGCCACACCTTTCCCCCACCTGGCCACACCTCTTCCTGTCCCTGGCCTACAGAAGTCCTGGCCCAGAGGTGGGTCCCCCACCCCTTCCTCCTTTTTCCTTTTCCAACCATGCTTCTCCACCTTGCATGGCTGGAGCAGCAGTTTGGTAAATAAACTTCTTCTCCTGCCTGAATAGCACATGGTGTACTCTTCATCTGCTACCTAATAAAACTTACCTATAATATACCTTACATATGGTGCCGTGACTCGGGTGGGGGTTTTGAGTTGGAAATATTAGAATTTCCTAACCACCCCTTTTCTGCGAACCGAACTGCCTTGAGACACCACGCAAGACTTTTCACCAATACCATTGCTGGCCTTCACATCCACGTCCACACCACTTCTCTACTCCGGTGAGTGAAACTACTCTCTATGGCTCTCTGTTGCACAGTCTCTGTTCAGACATGGCTCCATGCCAGAGAGCTCCCATGGCCTTTAGCTGAAAGGCTGGTCACCTTCGGAGCCAAAGACGCTTGGTTTTGGGGGCTTGGCCATTTCTCTCTAGAGGGCTCTGGGGGAAGTCAGGACACCATGTCTGCCTGGTCAGCTCTCCTTCACTCACCAGACTGACTCTCCTACACATTTAATGGGGTGCTGCAAGTCACCCCTGAGCCATGAAACCTCTTTGAAATGCCTCCTGCACTCTCTGGAAAGCCAGAGCGCCTAATTTTTATGCCATTCTCAGATGTAGACAGTTTTTGCCACTGCAATGGTCAATGGTCAGAAGTCTGTTTACTTTCAGGCTCTCTTTGCTCTCTCTCTCTGCCAATCATGTCCAACTCTCCCTTTCTCTTTTCAACAACATTTTGGATTGTGCCCTGCAGGCTGGGTCCTGGGGACCCCCCTCTAGGTTCGCTCTCAAAGGCTAGCCATTCTAGGTTTAAAAATTGTCAGTTTCCATTTGTTTAGGTTTTCATTGTGCTTTTTCAGAAATTCGCCATCTTGGCCACATGGTGAGTTAAGGGTTGGGTCTCATCTGACTTTTAACCTTCCACCAAGCTTACTACTACACTCACATCTGCAGTCTCCCCCATGAGTCACAATATTTGCAGCCTCCCCAGTGAGGCCCTCCCCTCTTTTGCAGCCTCCTAAGCAAAGTGCCCCCTCTTTTTGTGACCTCCCCCACAAGGTACCTCCTCCTTTGCAGCCTCTCCTGCAAGCCCCCCCATGGGACCCCTTCTCTGCCTTTGTAGTGGGGGTAGAACCTGAAGCTCCATGTGTGCTAGAAGCAATGCACCCTCACTGTCAAAATCTTTAGCTCTCTCTAGCATTGCCCATGTGGCGGATACATCATCTTGGCATCATGGGACCTCAGCTGCTATTTCTTTGGCTTAAATTATCTGAGATTCCTGAAGTTTGTTCAGTTTGGATTCATAGGTCAGTGCCAGCCAGTCTACCTGCAGTCCAGATCCAGTCCATCTCTTCCAACCTGGAAGACAGGCCTCACTCCTGCCTAGACCATCCCGACTATCTCCACCATGGTAAAAGTAGACTGGAGTCTTGCTTGGCTCCATCACATGCAACTGATTTCCTGGTGAAAGATTGCTTTGGATTTGTTAAAGCTAAAGCTCTTTCTGTAACTTTGGTTAACTTAAGCACTTTTAGGATTACCAGAAAGAAATCAATACTATATCTGTGCTAAAATTCTCATCACATCTAACGAGTTTTGTCATTTCAGAATATTTGTTGTTCAATTCTTGATAAGAACCAGGTAAATCAGGTACCAGTGGCTCACGCCTGTAATCCTACCTACTCAGGAGGCTGAGATCTGAGAATCGAGGTTCAAAGCCAGCCCCACAGGAAAATCCATGAGACTCTTATCTCCAATAAATGTCTAGAAAACTGGAAGTGGCACTGTGGCTCAAGTGGTAGAGTGCTTGCCTTGAGCTGAAAAGTGCAGGGACAGCGCCCAAGCCCAGAGTTCAAGCCCCACAAACAACCAAAAAAAAAAAAAAAAAAAAAGAACCAGGTAAACTCTACTTATTCTACTTGATCTCCTTGTTGCTTTAGTTGGAAATAATAAACGGCTTTTGTGGCAAAGATTGCATTTCAAAGCCAGCCTGGGCTGAAAAATCCCTAAGACTCCATCTCCCAACTAACCTGCATAGAGCCAGGCTAGAAGCATGGCTCAAGACTCTTATCTATAATTAACCAGCAAATACTGGAAGTGGTACTATAACTCAAAGTGGTAGAGCACTAGCCTTGAGCAGAAGTGCTCAGGGACAGTGCCCAGGCCTTGAGTTCAAACCTCCTTGAATACCAACTGGGACAAGCCATCCCAGCAACGAACACCTAGACTCAGCCAGTCTGGGGAACAAGGGACCATGGAGAGGAGTAAGAGGACATGATGTCACAATGGCCATTTTATGCCTGACCTTTCAAAATTAACCAGAGCAGGGAGGCCAATAGAAGTAAGATGCCTGCCCATCTAATGTCCACACCTGTGTACCTTACAACTGGACAGGAATTTACATTCTTGCCTTTGTTACCTAACTTCTCTACCTAGTCGCCAGATGTCAGAAGTAGCTAGGGACATTTCCACCAACATTTTCAGTCCCTCAATGTGTCATGAGACTTCTCCAGACTTTGTCCAAGAGACTTGCCTCCTCCAGACTTCATCTAAGGACTCAACACCCAAGTGACAGCTGCTGCCTGCTGCCTTCTCCCAGAGGGGACCACATCTCAGCCTTTTACCCCTACTGTCGATGCCCCTTGCCAGCAGGAAGTAGCCAGAGAGAATCTTCACCCTTTTTCATAATTATCAAAAGGCTGGAATGTAAGGTCTGCACAGGGACACCTCCGTCCCTCTTGGCTAAGTTTCTGCCCAGTATCTGTTACCTAGGTAACTGCCACACCTGGAAGCAGTCACCTTCCCCTCCTGCTAGGTCACATCCTGTGCCACCTCTGGTCACATGCCTCCCATCTGAGCTTAGGAGGGTCCCAGACCCTGAGGTCACATTCGGATCCAGCATGGCCACACCTTTCCCCCACCTGGCCTCACCTCTTCCTGTCCCTGGCTTAGATAAGTCTGGGCCCAGAGGTGGGCCCCTCCTTCCCCCTTTTTCCTTTTCCAACCATGCTTCTCCACCATGCATGGCAGGGGCAACAGTTCAGTAAATAAACTTCTTCTCCTGCCTGAATAGCGCGTGGTGTACTCTTCATCAGCTACCTAATGAAATCTACCTATTTAATATACCTTACAATGACCATCTTTGATGCTTTTAATTGAAGTAAAAGTGGCCATATGTAAAAACTCATTGATCTGAGAACTTCAGTTTGAAGCCAGCCCAGGCAGACAAAAGTCCCTGTGAGATTATCACCTCTAATCTGCCAGCATAGTGCTCAAAAACTGAGTTGCTTGAGAGCTCAAAGTGGCCCAGTGCTAGCCCTGAGCTGGAGAGCTGAAGGACAGCACTGAAACCCTGAGTTCAAGTCCAGCAACTGACCAAGGAAAATGCCAAAGGAGCATTTATCCAACATAAAAAAAGCACTCCAGGGACCCTGACAATCCAGAGGCAATTACAAGCAAGTGCTTGGATGACAAAAATGGTATCAGATCTTGAGTTTGGCCCTCCAAAAAATTGATCAAAGCAGGAGGTCATGGAAAGATAGTTTGTAAACATGCCAGCACCCATGTTGGTCTAACTGGGCAAAACTTGCCAGTCATCTATGATAGCAGTAAAAGCTAAGGTTGTAAAATGTAAATCCCAAACCCCCTATATCTCTCCTCAAAGTCCTAATTGGCACTAACTTTTGAGATGGTTAAATTCATCTGTTTAAAAAGAGTATAGAGCTGAGATTATGTCCCTATTGAGATCTGTCTAGAGGTCTATAGAGGTAGGCATTGTTGGGGCCACTAGAAATCAGGTTCCTCTGCCAGCCAGAAAATGCTTTTATAATCCAGAGTATTAAACAGGCTATGCTGCTATAGCCCGGAAAAAAGGCCTGTACATTTGTTAAAGGTTAAATGATGTATATAAGCCACTTTAAACAGGCTGCCCAGAGGCAGTGGGCAGTACTTAGAGTGCCAATCAGTCCCGGGTTAAAAACATCTACTGAGATAACCCCTGCTTTCACTGTATTTCATGTCAGTATAATTTGTGGAGGGGAAGGGGAAAACAAATCATTTAAATAGGGATACAGGTGGACTCATTGCAACAATGAGATATACAAGTCGTTATGTAGAAAACGAACTTTACAACTTTGGTAGGGGGGAGGATGGGAAGGGATGGGAAGGGGAAACAAAGGAGGAGGCTACAATGCTTGATAAGAAATGTACTCATTATCTTGCCCATGTAATTGTAACCCCTCTGTACAGTATTTTCACAATAAAAAATAAAAATAAATAAATAAAATCTACTGGGTTTTATTTTAAAAATTCTGACAATTGTTAGTCAATTGTTAAGTTATAGGTAACTTTTTGGTCTCCTTGTTGCTTTAATTGGAAATCAAAGGGCTTTTGTAACAAAGACTCCTTTTGCCACAGTTCAAAGCCATCCTGGGCACAATAAATCCCTCTAAAACTCCATCTCCCAGCTAATTAGCAAGGAGCCAGGCTGGAGGCATGGCCTGAGACTCTCACCTCTAAGTACCCAGCCAAAGGCTGAAAGTGGTATTGTGATTTTT
Organism: Dipodomys merriami; assembly: GCF_024711535.1. Classification (NCBI taxonomy): domain Eukaryota; kingdom Metazoa; phylum Chordata; class Mammalia; order Rodentia; family Heteromyidae; genus Dipodomys; species Dipodomys merriami. Next base: position 12,335,219 of record NW_027206068.1, read on the forward strand.
AAGTGGTAGAGCACTAACCTCAAGCAGAAGTGCCCAGGGACAATGCCCAGGCCTTGAGTCCAAACCGTAAATGCCAACTGGGACAAGCTATCTCAGCAATGGATGCTGAGACACCCACCAGGACAAAGTCAGTCCTGACAATGGACAACCATGGAGAGGAGTAAGAGGAGATGACATCCTAAATGGAGTCACTTTATGCTCACCCTTCCAAAATTAATCAGCGCCAAGAGATCAAGAGAAATAGTTGTTTGCCCACCTAATGTCCATACCTGTCTACTTTTTAGCTGAACAAAAAGTTAGTAGTTTTGCCTTTGTTACCTGCTATTTGTATTTATAGTAGCTTCTGACTGGTACTCCCAAACAGTCCTTTATGCTCCCTTCCCAGTTACCCAAAAGACCCTAGACACCTCCTTTCTGCCTTCTTGCCCTGAGTCCAGTTATTTCACCTTCCCTGTAATGGGCTGCAACTGGGCTTTATACTCCAAATGAAACATTTCTGGCACATGGCCAATGTGTGTTCTCCTATGTCATTCATGTTAACTGACCTTGTCACCTTGTCAGCTTTTTGCTTGATCTTTTGTCAGCTTTTTGCCTGATCTTTCCAAAAGTCTCTTTCAACAGGCTAACATCCCCTGCCCAGGACCACTTGGAAACAAGTCAAGGCCATCCTGTTCCTTCAGGCAACCAGAGACATCACTTATACTGCCCTGCCTTGCCCAGTGCAGACCCGGACCCTAAAAACCCCAGCTCCAGGGATTCCTTGATGCCCCCAGTCCAGCAGGAAGTAGCCAAAAGAGCCCAAGACACCCATTGACTCTGGTACCTTTAAATATTTCTGCTACCCCCTCCTCAGGTTACTGTGATCCTAAAGCAGAAAAGTCTTACTCCCCTTCTCCAGGATGCCGGGAGTCAGGTACCATGCTACATCTCCAATCCAAGACAGAAAAGGCCAAATTCAGGTCTTTGATAGCCCGTTCTGGAAATCAATCCCTCCATGGCATATTCCTCTCTTGGGGTACTAACAACAATTTTTGCCTTAACAGCAATTTTGCCTTTTATTAATTGTGTCTTGCATTTTAGATAACTATTTTCATGGAAAAAGGAGGACCTTTACCAACCACTGTCAAACAGATGCTTCATGGATGGTACTCAGCTGAGCAACAAAGCAGAGACCCCTGACTACTTTGCCCCTTGATAGCTCCTTTTATATACTCTGAAAGTCACTTGAAGCAGAAACCTGAAACAATGTTCAACATGAACAATGAATGCTGCAAAATTGACTCTCATATTGTACAGATGGGACTATATATTAAAACAATTTTGTAATAGTTATTAAAAGCTTCAAAAGTGCTGATACCCTTTGGCTCCCTAATTACATTTTAGAAAATCTATTTTGTAAGGGGAAATGTAGCTAATGCATTCATTAGGAAATGTAGATAAAATAGATAAAAATGTGAAAGAAAGCAAAATTAAAAGAAAATTCTACTCAAGTCTGGGATTAGAAACTGGCAGCCTGTGGAGCAAATGTAAGCCATTGGCTCCATTTTCTTGTAAATAAAGTTTTATTGACAAATGCCCATGTCTACTTGTTCATATATGTTCTGTGGCTGCTTTCACACTAAGTTGTCACAGTTGAGTAGTCACAATAGAGACCTGTAGATCCAAAAGCTAAAAATAATTACTATCCAGGCCCTAATTTATGCCAACCCCTTTTACTTAAATTATGGTATAGTCACAGAAGAAAATATAATGTAACCAGTTAAAATTACTAGAGAAATATTAGTGACATATGCCATACTTAACAGATATAATACTAAGTTAAAATGTATATATATGTGGCATGACTTCAACACAGAAAACAGTATATTGATTATTTATATCCTCAAGAAATACCTGTGTTTAGGAAGTGGCACTGTGGCTCAAAGTGGTAAAGTGTTAGCCTTGAGTGAAAAAGCTCAAGGACAGCACCCAGGCCCCAAGTTTAAACCCCATGAGTGACAAAAAGAAAAAAAAGATGATACTTCTATGTTGAAAATGAACTATACAACTTTGGGGAGGGGGTCAGGAGGGAAAAAACTGGGAGAAAACAAGGGAAGAGGTGACACTGTTCAAAAACAAATGTACTCATTTCCTGACCCCTCTGTACATCATCTTTACAATAGCAATAAAAAATATGAAAAAAGAAATACCTTTGTTTAGATGCAGAAATTATGGTGGAGCCGGGCGCTGGTGGCTCACGCCTGTAATCCTAGCTACTCAGGAGGCTGAGATCTGAGGATCGCGGTTCAAAGCCAGCCCGGGCAGGAGAGACCGTGAGACTCCTATCTCCAATAAACCACCAGAAAACCGGAAGTGGCGCTATAGCTCAAGTGGTAGAGCGCTCGCCTTGAGCTGAAGAGCTGAGGGACAGCGCTCAGGCCCAGAGTTCAAGCCCCACAACCGACAAAAAAAAAAAAAAAAAGAAATTATGGTGGAGAGAAAAGGGCTTTCTGGATACAAACATCATGGGGGGGGGGGTGCGTATGCGTGCACGCACGCACGCGTGCATGTGTGTTCATTCCAGGGCTTGAATTCTCTGCTTTATATTTTCCCTTGGCTTTTTCCACTCAAGGCTAGTGCTCTATCTCTTGAAGCATCTCTCCAATTCTGGCTTTTTGGTGGTCCATTGGAGACTCTTCTGCCCAGGCTGCCTTTGAATCTCGACTCTCAGATCTCAGCTTCCTAAGTAGCCAGGATTACATGCATGAGACACCAAAAAGTCTAGTAAATCTCACTAACTTTTTGCCTGAGCTGACTCCCCTGATTTCAGCCTCCCTAGTGTGGTTTACAGGTGTGAGCCACCAAACCCTACTAGACTGTTGTTGCTCTTTTCCAACAAAGTATTAGCTAAACAATTTGAGCCCAAGTGTGATCCAGTGAGCCCCAGTAGATCCAAATTGATCCCATGTGTTACAAGGAGAATATGTCATAACGTCTGGTGGCTCATGCCTATAATCCTAGCTACTCAGGAGGCTAAGATTTGAGGATCATGGTTCTAAGCCAGCCCAGGCAGGAAAGTCAGTGAGACTCTTATCTCCAATTAACCATCAGAAAACCAGAAGTGGTGCTGTGGCTCAAGTAGTAGAGCACTAGGCTTGTGCTGAAGAGCTGAGGGACAGCGCCCAGGCCCAGAATTCAAGCCCTACAACCAAAAAAAGAAGAAGCCACAAGTGGAAGCATAGCTCAACTGGTAGAGGTTCAGCTGTTGGAAAAAAACACATGTGAGACTACAAGGTCCTGAGTTCAGGCTCTAGTTCTGGCACAGAAAGAGAGAAAGAGAGAGATGGATATATTATAATTAATCTCAAAACAAGGGTTATTTTTTAAGATACAGTTTATTTCTTTAAACAGACAACTCTTTGTCTCAAAAACACTTTCATAGACTTTTAAATTATTCTTTCAGTAATTCTTAAGAGATCACTTTCCTTAATGGAATTTGGCTGGACAAACCTCTCTACTATTTGCTTAGCATCTAACCATGAATCACCTTGACATGTACTTAGGATCTGGACCAGTGGCCCTCACTCCATATCCCCATTCTCATTTGTCTTTGTTCCCAGGACATTCTTAACAAAAGAGGCTGTAATTTCCTCACCCTATCTTGTTTAAGTGGTTCTATCTATCTCATTCTAGTCTCATTTAATTGTTATGCGAAGCTGTGGTTCCACTTCTCTATGAATAATCTCCAGAGTATTACTCCCATCACTAGATTTAAATTGTGCCACCAAGTACCAAAATCTGGTACCCATTGTAAATGCTGATGCTGTCAGAAGTTTGTCTAGTTCACTTGTGATTTGCTCAATCATCCCTTCTGTGCATATGTGAACATGTGTGTGTACAAGTGTATGGCATATTTTCCCTGGCAAACTGCAGTGACTCACTAAGTGGTTTACCTTCTCTAAGCTATCTTATACATCTTTCAAAAACATCCTTTCTTCAATTACTCCTCTGTTCTACAGAATTTCAATGTCTTCTCTTTAGCCAATGGGACAACTCCAAACTCAGGACATTTGTATCTCAATGTTCTTCAAAACCACATTGCTGTCTATCTACAAATCCTTGCTTTACATTCACTCCCTTTAGTGTGAACCAAGCTGCTTAAACTCCGGCATGCTTTTCTATGCCCTCCACTCCATCTCCCCTCTCCTGGGCCTACTTCTCACCCTCCATGTGAATCTACTCCTGCATCGCAAAGAAGGCAAGTCTCTTGTCCACACTAGAGATCTCCTCTCCCTTCCTCATGAATCAGCTCCAGCACTCACTTGTTATGTTTTACATTTGGGAAGAAGATTACTGGAATTTGAACTCAGGGCCTTGAGCTTGCTAGGCAGGCACTTTATTACTCAAGTCATATTTCCAGCCCTTTTTACTTTAGTTATTTTTCAGATAAGATCTTGTGCTTCTTGCCTGACCAGCCTTGCACTATGGTCCCCCAACCTATGCCTCCCACCTAGCTGAGATTACAAACATGCACCACTACATATTACTTGTTTGTTGAGACAGAGTGTCACTGATTTTTTGCCCAAGCTGGCCTTGAACTACAGTCAGTCCTCCTGATTTCCACCTGCCAAATAGCTGGAGTTACTAGCACGAGTCATCACTACAGGCCCTACATTCTGATATATTAGACTTCTTTTTCATGTCTACTGGCCTCATCCCCTGAGCTAGATCTTAATTTGTTGAGAACCAAACAATAACTTATTCAATTTGCACCAAGTGTTCAAAAAGCCTATCTGGTAATGGATCATTCATTTTTGTACCCCAGTCTCTACATGGAGGGTGGCCCTTTGTTTTTCAGCTAATCCTCAGAGTTGCAAGGCTCTCCTGGATAAACTCCAGGATGCTGTTCAGGTGACGTATATGCATCTCAGTTCTGTCTGAGCTGTTCATCTGCCTTGGTGCTGATTGCCTAAGAGGGCCAGTCAACATGGTACACTCAAGCCTAACTTAGGATAAAGTGTAAAAGACTTATTTACCATGAAACCAAAGAAAATTGCTAATTACTAAGCCGTTGTCATATTATATTCTGTCATTTGTCAAATTATATACTGCACCAAATAATTCACATCTTGATGAATTCTTGAATTCTTACATTATTCAGAAATAAGCATTAGGACAAAAATTCCCTTTTTACAGCTAAAGGAACCAAGTTTCTGAGAGTCTAGGAAGTTCAAAATGCACATACAGAAAATAGAAGAGCTGGGACTCCAAATCCTGGACTACAAACCACTCTGATATTGCCTCTCAAATCTAGTCTGGTCTTCCTCTTTTCATTCTTTCTTCCTACTAAAAGCCTTAGAAGCTAATAGAACCCTATATTCTATAAGGCACAGTCTGGTCTGTCAGAGGTCATGATCTAGAATACCTATGTAAGTCAGTAATACTTAACAATCCTACACATTCAAGATCTTCCAAGTTTAGGGCAGCAGCATCCTGGAGACTCTCATCTTACCCTCCATCTCTCACGTGGACATGGGTGATGATGATAGTACTCTGGAAAAGAATGGAATATGGAAGAGCCCTGAGAAGTGGCACTCAGTCAGGAGATCTCTGTAAAAGATTCATGTCAGAAGCAGGTTTAATCCAGAACACTGCTCAATTCCTATGGCTTAAGGTTGACAGCATGTCAATAAAAATGGTTATGAGTCTGTGAAGCAATTTCAGCCTCCTATTTTTTTTCAAAGAACCTTGGAGGCCATAGGTGCAAATCTACTTTATGAGGCTGAGTAGAAGGAGTTCTGTTAGCTATAAAAATGACTACAGAAATAAAGCTGAAGAGTATGAGATTTGTCCTGAGTCTACTCCATGAGCCAGGCACTGATTTGTAACTTGGTAGCTCTTTCTTCTTTGTACTAATGTGCCGTATGACAAGTTTGCTAATAATAGCCCAAATGAACTCGAAAGCCATCATTTCTTGATGCAGTGACTTCTTTTGATCATCTAGGTGGCCTTTATTCAGGTAGATGTGCTGTCCTTTTAACAGCTGCTTTCTGTAGAAAACTATTGGACATGATTGCTTATAAATACACACAGGTCAATGGAGTTGAAGTATGCCTGAAAAGTGCAAGCAAACTCAGCTTGACTTCAATCTCTGGGAAGAAACAAAAACAAATCATCCAACACTGAATTGGCAAAAACCTAAAAGATCCATTCCCAGATCCGTAGCTCAAAGCCAGTACCTCATTACTGATGACTCCGTGCTGACACATGAAGGACCATGTGATTGGAAGGTGAAGCCTCCCCTAAGTTTCTCCTTGTTCAAGGTGCTAGGCTGCAGTCTGCCCAACACCGAAGGACAGAGTGAAAATTAATGAGGCATTCTTGGTAAATTGATCCCTGGGTTTGAAATGTCAGCGAAAGGGAGAGAGAACATCATTCAACAGACTCTGTCACAGACCAAAGAAAGCTTTAAAAAAAAATTATTCCACAAGCCCAGGTTCTGAATTAGTTAAATACTAAAACTCACTGGAACCGAGAGAGCTGTATTCCTAAGTAATTATCTAAGTGTCCTATGGCCATTTCCCATCTCAGTAAATGATAATGCTGTCCGGTGCCTATTTTTCTATTCTATTTCTCATTCCTTTGCATTTCTTCCTTATCAGATTGGCCTAAGACTATTTCATTCCATTTTGTTTTGTTGCATAGTATTGAATTCCCCTGGTGACTGCTCTGACACTCCCGAGCAAGCGTCCTTGTCCTTCTCCTACCTGCCTTGGTGCTGTCTCCTCTGGCTGAACGCACTGCAGTTTGAGACAATGCAGACGAAACTTGAAGTCATTCTACTAAATGAAATAAGCCACTGACATGAGCAAATTGCATCAGAAACATAGACCACGTAGCCTGACATGCTTGTTTCGTTCCATTTATTGAACCACAACAAATTTACAAGCTCTGTTGGTGTCAGTTTGCCCAGGACTGGGCCATTGCCAGCACAGTCCTGATTATTATTATTATTATTATCCTGATTTTAATGACTAAATATTAACTCTCAAATTACTGTTGTGAAGACAACAGTACAGGTTGGCTAGGAAACAGTTAAAGCATCCTCAGGGTTCAAAAAGGCTTTGCCTTGTGGCAAGAGTGGAAAGCTACAAACAGATGTAAAGAATCACTGCCCTCTACCACTTGAGCCACAGTACTTGAGCTGAAGAGCTCAGGGACAGCAGCACCCAGGCCCCAAGTTCAAACCCATAAAGAATCACTGCCCTGTGTTTAATACTGTTGGCATCAGAATACAGTCACAATGTTCAGCGAGCACAGCTGATTTCAGCAGAGTTATCACTGTGTTAAACTGGAAGACTGTGGATCAGAGACACATACTAGCCACTTGTAGAGATTATTGTTATTATTATCATCACCATCATCATTATTTGAAAATGCTAAAAAAAAAAAAAGAGAGGAGTTACAAATATGTAAGTCAGGCAAAGAGTATTTTTCCTTTTAGACAATGTCTCTCACACACACACACACACACACACACGCATGCGTGCATGCGCGCACTCACACATGCATGCACGCACTCATGCTCTCTACCAGTTTCTCCCTCCCATCCCCACCTACAAGTTGTATAGTTCATTCAAGAGTTTTTAAAGAGAAGCTACAGTCTGACTCTCCAATTCTAGACCTTTCATGGAGCAGACCCAGGGATGGTAAGCTGAGAGGTCACCTCCAAATGATCCCTGATTGGAGGTGCTCAGCCCAGTCCCACCATCAAGGAAGCAGTGCCAACTTCCTCCTGGGTGAAGGAATAAGGCCAGTTCACATTCCTAGTTAGAGCAACTGAAGATTCAAGCACAAGCACCTTAAGGGAAGAGACTGTGCTGAGCATCTGCCTTTGTAAGCACTGGTAAGGGCTTTCCACCTCATTGAGTACAGCTGTTCAGCACTGAATGAACTAAATAGCCATGTGAACCATATGTTTTCCTAAGTGTTTAAGGTTTAAAGGGAAGTTCAGGCAGAATGAATGAGGTTGCAACATTTTTTAAAAATCTGCAGTCCAGGTACAAAGCTGGTGCATTGCAAACTGGTTTTATTAAAACCCGCTTAGTGCTACCTCCTGAGATGCTCAGCCTTAGAAATAAAAAAATAGTACTTATATTTTGATTTGCATTATGTCATGTTATGTTATGATTTTAAATATTCCAGCTATAAACTAAATGTCCTTGGTCACACTTCTTGGCTATGAAATTAACTTGTTTCCAACAGGTAGAAAGGTAGATTTTGAACTTCCCTAACAGAGACTCTGTTTATCACAGTAAGACAGGCTTTTTACTACATTATGGGATCAAAAATTATCCAAATAAAAATCCATTTTGTATGTTATTAATAATATTCCTTGTAATTTCTTATGCCAGTTCTGAGGGGCTTGAACTCAGGACCTTGGCACTGCCCTCGAACGTTTTTGCTCAAGGTTAGTGTACTACCTTTGAGCCATACCTTCACCTCCAGCTTTTTGCTAGTTAATTGGAGATGAGCATCTCACTGACTTTCCAGCCCTGGCTTGCTTCAAACCATAATCCTCAGATCTCAGCCTCTTGAATAGCTTAGCGACTGGTGCCCAGCTGTTCCTTGTAATTTTGATAGCTTATAAATTTGTGCTACAAATCAATAGATATTCTTCTTATGTCCATTCAGGACATATTATTAGTCTACTTGTATATATTAAAATGGTGACTTTCTTAGTCTAAACTGAATCCAGCCTCAGTCAGCTTTTCTATTAGGAATTAGTTCAAGCCAATTTTTCTTTCAGAGCCATATCTAAGATGTCATGCTATGCAGGTTCTAATCCTCTGTACAATGGGTGATGCATGGAACTCTTATTTTCTGCTTCCCTTGGAGTCCTTATGCTGATTACTATATCCAATTTTTCCGTACTCTTAGAAGATACTATTGCAGAGATTTTTCAGACTCTTGATGATCCATTCTCACCCACTGATCCCCATAAGCAGAAACTGATTCATCTGATTTGTAAAAAGAGAACTAAATATGGCCATTCATGTTCCACTGCCTATCAACCCTGCAAAGCTGACCAAGTGCTAAAACTCATCAGCTGACCCCAAATGCTTGTAGGAGGCTATATAAGAGAGAGAGAAAGAGACAGGGAGCAAGAAGAGAGAAGGAAGAGACTAGGAGGACAAAGAAGGAGAGGAGGAGGAGAAAAAGGAGGAGAAAAAAGAAGGGGGGGAAGGAGGGGGAAAGATGTTAAGGAAGTGGCTTCTATCATGGTGCAGGCTGAAAAGTCTCAACATCTACATCAACATCTGGCAGACTCAAGACCTAAGAAGAGCCAAGGTTTCAGTTTTAGTGTGAAGGCAGGAAGATTCTGCCTCCTGTCCAAGGCAGTCAGAGGGAAGGTTCCCCTCTTGTCATGAGAAGATCAGCCTTTTTGTTCTACTCAGGATAAAAGCCACCTATGTTAGAGCAATCTGCCTTACTCAGTCTACCAATTCAAATGTTAACCTTTCCTCAAACATCTTCACAGACACACCTAAAATAATACTTGAGCATATATCTTTACACAGCATCACCTTATCAAGCTGGTATATAAAATTAACATTCAGAATGTAAGTCAACTCAGTTTAGAGAGGATATTGTGCAGAATGCCCCATTCCCATTAGCCCTTCCTATAATCTCTCATTTACAGTGAATTTCAGACTAAAATAATGTAGTTATCACTCCTCTACCCCCTCTCCAAGTGATGTCTGCGTCTCTCAAGTGAAGAATGATTTGCTTAAATCCCCCTAACAGTTACTGATAGCATATTTTCCCCATTTTCTTTTGGCCCTTCCTGCCTCCTCTCTGTCTTGAAGACTCCAAGGAGGGTTTCATTCACTCTGGGTTCTTGGTGATTTTTATTCCACTTTTAAACTTCTCCATCCTTCTGTGGCCAAGTTCAAATCCAGTTATGTTTTCTGTGACAAGTGTGGGGATAAACAGATCCTGTATCCCAAAATGCCCATTTACTGCTCTTCCGGGGCCACCATCTTGCTTTTCTGGCCTGAATGTAACAGAGGCCATGGCTTCCAGTTTTCTGCACTACAATGAACCTGATACCACAAACTATTTCTGTAGCTCCAGGCACTGAATACATCCATACCTTCCTTCAGAACTTTGAAAAACAATTATCTTGGCAAAGTAATGTAAAACAACAAAAATGTGTCTATTAAATATTCTTATCAAAAGTTTTTAATCTCAATCTATCAATCAAGCCTCTGGGCTTACCTTGTAGGTTTCAGGAAATAAAAAGGACTAGAGGAGCCATTTAAATGTTCCGTGGGGAAATAGTCAAATCCAAAATCTATAAGACAACCAGACTGGACTCTTCAAAGAGTTGAGCTTCTGAAACATTAATGAGAAATAACAATCAAATGCACCATGTGGATTTAGCCTGAAACCTAGTTCAAAAATAGGAGCAAGTATGGGAGGGGGACCAAAAGGATAAGTAGCAGCAGCTCTAAGTTCCTTTTTTTTAATCTAAATTCCTTTATAGGTTTAATTTGGGAAGAAGAAAGAAAATTTGAGTCTGACCTAGTGTTTAATAATACTACAAAATTACTGTTACTGTCTTAAAATAATTGTAAAAATAAAATCCTTATTCTTAGGAGTAGCATGTAGAACATTTAAAGATGATATTTTATACAGTTTACAAATTACATTCAAAGTTAACACTAAAAACATACAGAAAGAAAAAGCAAACGCGCAACATGTTAGTTACCAATTGTTGGCTCTACATACAAGGTATCTGGGAACTCACAATACTATTTCATTAACTTTTCTATGTCAGATTTTTTAGGATAAAAGATTTTTTAAATAAATAAGGGCCAGGCACTGGTGTAATTCTAGCTACTAAGAAGGCTGAGATCTGAAGATCATGCTCCAAAGCCAACCTGGATAGGAAAATCTGAGAGACTCTTATCTTCAATTAGGCCTCAGAAAACTGGATGTGGCACTGTGGTCCAAAGTGGTAGAGCTCTAGCCATTAGCAAAAAGGAGCTAAGGACAGCATTCAAGCCCAGGGTTCAAGAAAGCTTCACAAGGTCACTCTGTGCCTTTCCTGTCAGGCCCATAGCACACTGTTTCCATTTCCTTTCCAGCTCTGATGGGAGCTGCTCTATGTACCTGGAGTTGTTTGCACTTTTGTCCTCTCTATGAGACTTTCGTTCTCTTCTAGATGGAGTTTTTTTTCTCACTCAGCATTAATTCTCTAACAGCTTTTTCCATAGTAGGAGATGCTCAATATATAGCTTCAAATAAATCAGTAGTGTCTCCCTTAATAGCTTAAAACACCAATTTGGAACAAGCAGAGTGGTTCATTATCACTTAGTAGTATAAATTTACCTTCTTTGTAAAACTTTTTAAAGGAAAATTTATGAAGATCCTCTTCATTTCACTCAGATCATTGACACCTTTCTTCTAGTTAAAGGGGACCCATGGCCAAACACATGTCTTTCTGAGAAACAGCATGATCCATGAATGATTTACCCCATCTTCCCAACTCTATGGTCATATCCACAAATCAACACCAACCAACAATATCCCAGAACATAATCTCCATTGACAATTACAGATTTCTAAGCCCCTTTCTCAGTGATACTGCCTCAGTCAGTAAGTGACATCTGGAGCTCTATTTCTGCATTTTCCCCCAGATGATCCAGATGCCCAGCCACCTCTGAGAACCCCAGCCCCAGATAGCAAACATTTGTTCTAGGTGACTACTCATACACTCCCACACCTCTGATTGGGTTCTGCTTAACTTTTCCTCATTATATTCTCATGCTCTTCCTTCCTCCATTTTGATCCTACCCTTTACCTAATGAGTTATAATCTGCATCCTGTCTCTTCTCTGAAATTTTGAACTTTGGACACTCCTTCCCTCAGAGCCTTAGAAAATTCCCTTAGAGCATTCCTAGCTCCCTAAAGCAACACAGGTTTCAAATACCCCTTGTCCAGGAAGAGAAACACATTCAGATAAAACCCACTAATGGCCTCACCAAAACTCCAGTGTTGATCCACAGGAAGACGAGCAACCTGCGGGTGGAGAGTTAACCTCTTTCTGCCTACTGCTATGTTCTATGAGGCCCCAGAGGCCCCTCCCAGTTAAACAACACTTCAGTTTCATTTTCTTCTCATTGCACAAGTAATACATGAAAGTAATTTCATTGCATAATAATTTTAAATAATACAGAAAAACTAAAGCTGCACCATTCCATTTCCATTTCCTTCCTACTAATAATGAGTAGCAACATTATTTTTTATTTTTTAATTGTTATTATAAAGGTGATATATAGTTACATAAGTTATATAAGTTACATAAGTCAAGCAAAGACCACATCTCTCCCAGTTTTTCCTCCCATCCTTCACCCACAAGTTGTATAATTCATTTTCAATATAGTGTCTAGTGCACTTTTTTTACTCCTTTTATGTTTAAATAAATCAAATTAAAACTAAGTGGACTTCAGACTAGGGTGTGACATTTTACCCCTCAGGGTTCATTTGGCAATGTCAGGGGACAATTCTGGATGCCACACTTAGAAAGGATACTCTAGCATCTCATGGGTAGAGGCCAGAGATGCTTCCAAACATCCTACAATGTACAGCTCCTCCCCATTGGGGTGCACAGGGAGTTATCTGGCCCAAAATTCAGCATTAAGTTCAGCTACATCAACCTGTCAATGCTGACCTTGCAAAAGGCTATTTGGACCAGTGTTGGTGGCTCACGTCTGTAATCCTAGCTACTCAAGAGGCTGAAATTTGAGTGAGGATGGCAGTTTAACGCTAGCATGGGCAGAAAAATCCAGAAAACTTTTATGTCCAATTAACTACCAAAAAGCTGGAAGTTAAGGTGTGGCTCAAGTAATAGAATTTCAGACCTGATTGAGAAAGCTTAAGGACAGTGTCTAGTTCAAGCACACACACACACACACACACACACACACACACACACAATTTTGTGTGGTACAACCTAATATAATTATACATCCATCAGCTCATTGATGGCTATTTTAAATAAATATATTACACCCTATGTCTAATTCTAGTGTTTTGTTTTGTTTCTTAGATTTTCCATGCCCAAGGCAGAACTTGGTGTGACTGTTCTAGCTGCTGGTACACTATCTCTGCATGGAAGCCTCCAGGGAGTCTTTATCTTCTCCTTTCTGGTCAGATGGTGGATATGTCCAGCTCTTCACTACTATAAACCAGGCTGCAAAGAGCATCGTGACACATCCCCTTCTCCCTACACCTGTCAGGTCTGCGATGGGGCTGAAGGTCAGAGAGGAAGGGGCTGGTGACAAAGCAACAACAGCCTGAGCCTTGAGGGGAGCAGGGAATCATGCTATCTTGACGTGCTGCTTTCATGGCCCTTCACAATCATGAGCTGCCACCAGCTCACACAACCTCCTATTGGCCTATACAGCAGAGGCCATGAGTATATACAATAGAGCACCGTGGCTTTGAAAATTGATTGTTAGACTTTCCACCCTGCTAGTCATCTGAGGAAAAAGAAAGGTTGAGAGTGATTTACACAACTTGCCTGCTACCCAGACGGCTTCTGAAACTTCTGGGAGTTTCTGTCACACCACCTGAAACCTACTCAAATATCAAGGCATCACACAACAAAACAAACCCCTTGCATTTTCAGAGAATGCAGTACAGTTATACCCAAAGAGCCAAAACTAGAAGAAGTCTTTGCTCTTCCATAAATAGTTTAAGGGGTTTAATTATCATGGAAAAACTGCATGTACAGTAATCTGAGACAAAAAGCAACTCCTCCCCACATGTTCAAGAGAATAGCATATTGTCATCTGAAAGAGTAATTTATTTCCACATAATTGGCTCTATAAAGGGCATCTTCCGGTGTCTAATTCCCTAAATAACTTCAGGCCCACTACTGCAAGCACTGACCCCACAAGGGAAGGAGAGCTGTAATTAATTGACTCATTTATGATTAATGCATCTGAGCTTTCCTCTACTGTCACTCTTTGAAGAGAAAATTGCCTAGCCCTCTGACTCTGTTTCAAAGGACCTAATTCATTTAAAATAAATAAAGAAATCTGGATGACAAGCAAGAAGTTGGCTGTTAATGGAAGACCCCTTGAGGCCACACCTTCTCTGTGTCTGCCTGTCTAACTAGGAGTCAAGAAAGGGATTTTGCTGGGCTCTCAGCAGTAGGCCCTTAACACATACTAGAATCTGCTTTTTAAATAGTCTTTATCTTGTTTGTTGTTAGTTTTCTGGCCTATTTAACTCTCAATAAACAATTTACCTAGGTAAATAGGTGAATAGGTAGATGGGTAAAGTAGTCAGGAGTGAGAGAGCAAGGGGGAAGAGAGGGAAAGACCTAAAAATATTTCAAGTAACCCTTAACCTCTTCACAGAGTAAGGGTTATCTTGGATCCACCAACACATCTTTTTTTCTTTTTAACTGAAGAATGACTATGATGCAGCATAACTTCTCACTACTTATTTTCTGTTTGTTTGTGGTATTTTCTAAACATCGTTTTTGTCCTTTTCACTACTCTTATTTGATTACAATTTCATAGAATGCAATAACTCAAAAATTCAGGGACCCAGACAGTTCTTCACCCAGTAAGCACCATTTTTTAGGAAATCTAGAGACCAAATACTCCCTGGTTTCCCATTTTTCCTTTGTTGCTCAATCAAAACAAAATTGCCCTATGTTTCTCTGTCTTACTAGACAATCAAATCCATATTTAGAAAATTTTGCTTCTCACACCTCTCTTGGGATGATTCATTTTCACCATTTGCAAGCTCTGTTATTCCAAGGAGGTAACATATCGGTGTCTTTTCAGAGCACTATGACAAATCTTCTAAATGCTATTCTCATTCCAAAGTTTATTTGTCTCCTGATCCTGACTTTCTAGGTCTCTGATGGTTAGATTGGACTTCCAGATTTTATAACTTCCTTACACACAGTGGAAAACCATGTCACCATAAGATTCCAGAATTGGATCTTTCATGGAGAGATTACAATCCAGACTGCTCTAAAATAATGATAAACTCCCAGAGAATATAAGTTCATGTCTGAGTTCACACCTACAATTACTAGTGAGAAAAATAGCAATGGAGAGTTCATCCACAATCTTTTCCAATATGTTTATCTAGGTGAATTATTAGTTACATTTGACAAATGAGAAAAGGTAGTTTTCATTTCATGCAATCCCATTGATCACACACAAATTTATTATCCATTGATCACCAAACATATAATTCTTCTGTGTCTGTGTGTGCGCACATACATGCGTGCACACATCAGTCCTGTGTCTTGAACTCAAGCCTGGACTCTATTCCTCAGCTTTTTTGCTCAAGTCTAACATGCTACCACTTAAACCACAGCTACACTTCTGGAACTTTTTGGTGGTTAATTGGAGATAAGAGTCTCAAGGACTTTCCTGCCTGGTCTATCCTCAGAAATAAGCCACCTGAGTTGTTAGGATTACAGGTATGAGCCAATGGTGCCCAGCTTGTAATTCTTTGTTGTTGTTAATTCTGTTGTTGTTAATTCTGATTCTTTTTTTTTTCTTTCTTTCTTTCTTCTTTTTCTTTTTTGTTGGCTGTGGGGCTTGAACTCTGGGCCTAGGAACTGTCCTTCAGCTCTTGAGTCCATGGCTAGCACTCTACCACTTGAGCCACAGCATCACTTCCTGTTTTCTGGTGGTTAATTGGAGATAAGAATCTCACAGACTTTCTTGCCCAGGCTAGCTTTGGACCACAATCCTCAAATCTCAGCCTCCTGAGTAGCTAAGATTACAGGCATGAGCCACTGGTGCCCAGCATGATTCTTTTTTTTTTTAATCATACATCTTGAATCCAGGAGGCGAGGGGTAAGGCATGGTCTGCAACTCAGCACTTGGAATTCCAAACTCAAAATGCTATGGAAAGACAGTTAACTGGATTCCCAGGATCAATGGGTGCTCCTCTTGGCAAGATCTCCAGTACTCATGGTTCCAAAGACCTGAACTCCCAACAGAAGCCCTAAACCATTGACATAGCAAATGTCATCTCTCCTCACAGAAGCTCATAAACCCAGGCTGCATGGGGGACTCTCCAAGGGAGGTTTTAATAACAGTCACAGTTGTCCAGTTCCACAGAGATCTGGGGTTGGGCCCAGGCACCTGTATTAGCTCAAAGTTTTCAAGTAGTTCTCATAGTTATCAGGGTGAGGCTTCAATGACTACAGATACCTGTTAGTGGTCAGGAATGTGATCTGTTCTCTCTTTTTTGCCTTCCTAGGGGCCTGTCCTGTTAAGTTCCTTTCTCCTGTGAAGGCCTTAAAAAACCACCATCCCATGAGTCTTCCCAATCAATAATTTTGCGCCTTTTCCCAGAGAGCAGAAATCATTGAAAAGACTGTGGGAGAAATGTTGCATTATTATTTATCACCAAAAAATTATCCAGCCCCCACAACGTGCTGGAATAAAGGGTTTCAAGATTGCCTTATCTGGTTTGCAGCTGCTACGAGCACAGTTAGTCATGTGGTTTGATATTCCTCTATTTAACTGCCTGTGAAGTTAATAGGTAGATGCAGTGCTGGGGGTTGAGCTGGCTCAACTCTGAACTCAATCTACAGCTTCTAAAGAAAAAGAGCAATTGCTGCTTCTAAGATTGCAAAAATCCAATTAAGTATCACTTTCCCCTGCTGCTAGATAGACTTAGACCCTGGAAGTAATGTTAATGACACCACATGAACATCCAGGACAAGCACTGTGCCCCCTTTTGTTGAAATCACACCCTGGCCAGCAATTAAACAGAAAGTGCCAGAATTATAATGCAATCCTCATGCTTTTAGTTGTCAAAAGAAAAAGAAAAAAGAAAAGAAAAATAACTGTATGAGAGGCCAGGGGTAGTGAGGCTCAGACAATAATTTTTAAAGGAAATGTGTGCCATTATTCTGTTTTCTTCTGCAAAGAGGAAGTATTCAAGGTCAGCAAAACTGATTACATAGATCTTTCCCCCCAAAGATGTGTCTTTGGGGCATCCACTGCCCCAGCCTACTTGCCCTTCTGTGTATGTATGCCACTGTAATTAAGATGTATGTGCCTCTCTGGGCTTTGGGAGATGCTGACAGACAGCTCAGTTGCCAACAAAGTGCGAGTTGCCAAAGGCAGATGCTCAATGTTAGATGGCGCCCCAGGCAATGCCAGGCTCTGCTGCTACACCTGGGACCTACACAGACTACAAAGCAGTGTTAAGTTAAACCGTTTCGAGGCACACAAGAACCGCTGTTTGATTTAGACCCTTTCATTTAAAAGCTAGGAATGAAAGTGCTTTCCCAAGACTGAGCAACTTCACCTGCTTCTTGCCCTTCATCCCCCGCTAGGTCCTAGCGGTCAAACCTGAAATCCCTTCATGAGCTCTTTCCTCTTCTGACTAAGGTAGGATGGGTTTGGTTCCTTTTCTGTTCTGAAACATGAGTATGAACCCTCGCTCTGTAAGTGACAGGAGACAAGGTAACTATGATGAGATGAATTTTGTGACCAAAAAAAAATAAAATAAAATCACGTGTTGAAGCTCTAACCTCCAGTATCTCAGACTGTGACCATATAAGTTTATGTTGGGCTGGGAAGGTGGCTTAGTGGTAGAGCGCTCGCCTTGCATGCTTGAGGCCCTGGATTCAATTCCTCAGCACCACATAAACAGAAGAAAAAAAAGCCAGAAGTGGTGCTGTGGCTCAAGGGGTAGAGTGCTAGCCTTGAGCTGAAGAGCTGAGGGACAGCGCCCAGGCCCAGAGTTCAGGCCCCATGACCAGATCCCCCCCCCCCCCCCCGCCCAAAAAAAGAAGTTTATGTTAAGCTGTATGCTGGTGGCTCATACATGTAATCCCAGTAGCTGAGATCTGAGGATCATGATTCAAAGCTAGTCATGGACAGGAAAGTCCATGGGACTCTTATCTCCAATTAATCAACAAAAAGCTGCAAGTGCAATGATACTCACTGGACATTATGTTAAAAATGATCTATACAATTTGCAGGTGGGAAGAGAGGGAAAAACCTGGAGAGAGCAAGGGAAGGGGAGCAAGGGAAGCGGTGACATTGTCAAAAGAAGAAATATATTCTTTACCTGATAATATATAACTGTAAACCCTCTGTACATCCCCTTTGCGATAACATTTTTTTAATTTAAGCTGCAAGTGGAGGTGTTGCTCTTGCTCTCTCCCAGGTTTTCCCTCACATCCCTACTGAGTACCACTTCTGTGTTGGCTCACCCTTTGCAAATCTAATGTTTTAAAGGCAATTCTAATAAACTAAAACAGTGACCCAATGACTGACATAACTGAATAGCATACAATCTGAAGATGCTAACATGTTGTTGTAATTGCTCTTTGAGAAGATGGAGTGAATGCTCTCTCCCACAGCACAATTGGTCTTCTGTGTCCATGGTAACACAGTAGAGGATTCAACCAACCTTGGATTACAATTATTCAGGAAAAAAATTGCATATGTACTAATTATGTACAGGTATTTCTCTTGTCATTATTTTCTAAGCAATATACCATATAATTATTTTTATATATTTACATAATTTATAAATTTATATTTATGTAGTTATATATTTATATGATTATTTACATTAACATCACATTGGGTATTATAAGTGGTCTAGATTTGACTTAAAGTAAACAGGAAGATTGTGTGGTTATATACAAATTCTATGGTATCATTTTCTGTACTCAACTTTCTTGTAGTTGGATTTTGGTATCCTTGGGGTATCCTGGAACGAATCCTCTGCAGATGCTTTGCCAACAACATCAGTCTATAGTATCTAAGGTCAGGAGAACCTTCCAGAACACTTGCTCTGAGAAGAGCCAGTCTTCCCTTAGTGACCTTCTGAGACATATGTGTACAAATATAGTAAGGAACCTTAGCCAGCTTTGGAAAGTATTTGCCAGATCTTGAAGAACCCAAACTCCATCAAGATGGGGACAGTTATTTCATACACCAGGGAAATACTTCATTTGAGCTGCTATGGGGCTAAGAATCTCACCTATGATCCTTACTTTTTTGTGTATAGATACTGAGGCTTGAACACAGGGCCTGGGCACTTCTCTTAACTTTTTTTGCTCAAGGCTGGTGCTCTACTGCTTGAGCCACAGCTCTACTTCTTGCTTTTCATTGATTAATTGGAATAAGAGTCTCAGGACATTTCCTGCAATGGCTAGCTTTGAACCATGATCCTCAGATCCCAGCATCCTACAGAGCTAGTTACAGGGGTGAACCACTGGCACCTGGCTAATCCTCACTTTAACTGTGGTTAAAAATTTGATACAGCTGATGATTTCTAAGAACTGTGAGGTGAAAAAAATCAGAGTCTGTCATCATCCGTGCAACTCCAGGACAGTTTGAGCTGTGGATGATTACAGTGTGAAGCCAGCATTGTGGAGAATTGACCCCCATGAGCAGGAAACTGAGGAGAGGTTAAGGGAGAAATCTTCTAAGGACCTGTCACATACAAGCCCATCCATACACTGCCTCCAAAGAGACCCCTTACTTCAGACCTCAGTCACTACCACTTCTTACAAGGATTTTATAATCTTGTAGGGCAAGCAACAGATAATAAGAGACACCACAAGTCAAACATGTCCATATTTACAATGAGAAGTATATGCTAGACAAATACATGTTCCAGATACCTTTGTCCCAATGTCAGAGGAAAATCAAGTGGCAGAAGGCAGAGGAGGAGATTCCTGTATCAGTTCACCAGAAAATAATTTCCCTGTTTAATCTTACTGCTTTATCATCAATGCTATGCCCATGGCTTTTCAAATTGTCCATTGGGGCTCAAAGTCACAAGACAAAGCATTTACCAAGTTCTCAGTTGGGCCAGTATTCTGCCTGTCTTCATCTATTTAGAATGCTGTCATACAATACAGTCATGGTGGTGCACATCTTTCATCCCAAGAAGTTTTTCTTTGTTCTTGTTTTTAATGTACTATGTGATTTTTTTTGTTTCTTTTGTATGTTCTTCCCTCTATGGTATATCCTCTGTTGTCACTGTCATTTGATTTTGGTACCCTGCATCTTGTATATACATTTGTCTAATTGGGGGAAGGAAAGGGGAATAAGAAAACGCTGAAACAAGGACACAGGATGACTCATTGCAACAATGATACTCCCAAAACACTATATTGGAAATGAACTTTACAACTTTGAGGAGGAGGCGGAATGAGGGAGGTAGGAGAGGGAAGGGATAGTGGGAAAACAACAAAGGAGGGGGTAACAATGCTGGACAAGAAATGTACTCATTACCTTACTCATATAACTGTAACCCCTCTGTACAGCATCTTTACAATAAAATAAAATTTAAAAAATACAGCCATGGTGATGCACATCTGTCATCCCAGCAAGGGAGACGCAAGCAGGAGGATGGACACTTCCAGGCCAGCCTGGGCTACATCATAAGACTTAATCCTAAGAGAGAGAGAAGGAGGGAGGGAGGAGGGAGAGAGGGAAAGGGAGGAGAGGGAGAGGGAGAGAGGAGAGAAAATAACAGAAAGTAGAAAATTTATAAACAACAAAAAATGATGGAAAGGGAGACACATCAAGATCCACTGTCGCATAAATTGGCAAACTGGATTGAAACCCCTTATATAATTAAAAAATAAAATAAAATAAAATATTATCTGGTAAGGGCAGCTTTGTGGTTTATAATTGGTACCTTCTCACTGTGCTGCATGTGGTATAAGATGTAAATGAGCTCCCTCACAAGTCTTTTATAAGGGCACCAATCCTATTTATGACCTAATCATCTCCCTAATTCCATCACCATGAGTGGGATTTAGATATAAACATCTGAATTGGGGGAGAATACTAACATTCTGATCATTGTATTTTACATCCTCATACATTCATTTCATCCCAGTATTACCCAAAATTTCTTTTTCTCCAAATATTCCCAAATCAATTTTAAATCTAAATTCCATACTTCATCTGAATATCATGTAAATTAGATTTAGGTAATATTGAATTGAATTCATCCTAAGTTAAGTTTCTCTCCAGCTGTGAACCTATTAAATCAAATGCCTTCTGTCCTTCTGTTCTTACAAAACACAATAATAAGACAGGTATATGATAGTCACATCCATTCTAAAAGGTAGAAAGAAGAATAAATAAATAACCGTTTCCATGCAAGTCCAAAACCCAGCAGAGAAAAAAACAAACAACAACAACAACAAAACCAACATTAGATCTTAAGGTTCAAGAATCACTTTTCTCAGCGTTCTGCTATTTTAGACCAATGTTTCTTGCAGCCTTGCTTGACAGAAGTTCAACTCCCAGGGCTTCAGGTGGCCCCACACCAATAGCTCACACCTGTAATCCTAGCTACTCAGAAGGTTGAGATCTGAGGATTGTGGTTGAAAGCCAGCCTAGTCAGAAAAGTCCATGCGACTCTTAATCAGAAAAAATCCAGAGGTGTAGCTATGGCTCAAGTGGGAGAGCACCTGTCTTGAGTAAAAAAGCTAAGAAACCATGTCCAGGCCTTGAGTGCAAGCCCCAGTAACAGCACACACAAAAAAAGTGTTCACTTTGTATTATGCCTATTTTGTGCCCACAGAGATATCTATGTATTGTGTTTTATGGTGGAGTCTTTAGGGTCTTTTAAGTGCACATAATATCAAATCATCTGTACATAGGGATAATTTGATTTATTTTCTCTTATTTGTCTCCATTATTTTTTCTCTTATTGCTCTGGCTAAGAATTCAAGCAATATATTGAATAAGAGTGAAGAGAGTAGACATACTTGTCTCATTTCTGATATAAGAGGAAATACTTTCAATATTTTCCCATTCAGTAAAGTATTGTCATATATATATCCATTATGCTGTTGGGGCATATTTCCTTTATTTTCAGTTACTTCTGGGCTTTGGATATAAATAGATATTAAATTTTGTCAAAGGCTTTTTCTGCAACTTGGAAATGATCATGTGATTTTTGTCCTTGATTCTGTTTTTATGTTGTATTATGTTTATTGATTTTCATATCTTGAATCATCCCTTGCATTCCTGGCATGCAACCAACCTGATTGTAATGTATGATCTTTTTACTATATTGCTTAATTTTATTTGCAAAAATAGGTGTTTGTATTTATGTTCATCCAAGATTTTGACCCATTGTTTTCTTGTTTTAGTGTCAGTCAGTGTAGCACTACTTTTATAGAATGAGTTGGCTAGTGTTTCCTTTCCATTTAATTGACTAGTTTGATGAATAAAGCCAGTGGTAACCATTGTCTCATTCCTCATTGAGCACTATGCCCCATAACCCCATCCACTCCTTTCTTTTTTTTTTTTTTTTTTTATTGTAAAGATACTATACAGAGGGTTACAGTTACATGAGTGAGGTAATGAGTACACTTCCACTTCCTCTTGAACATTGTTACCCCCTCCATTGTTTTCCCCCTACCATCCCCTCCCTCCCTCCCTTCCCCAAGGTTCTTTTTTTTTTTTTTTTTTGATTGTGATTAAGTGATTACTTAATTTCCGGAAATCACAGTATTGTGGAATAATGATGCTCATTTAAAGTCACAAGTTCATTCTAACTTTCCTGGAGCAAATTGTCTATCACAGTCTGTAATATATAACGGTGCTCATATGTTATATACCATATATGTGATCAGCAGCATGGGGATATTTAGTAGTGGTTCAACCAGATGAGTGGGAGTTCTTTGTTTCTTAAGTCCTGTTAGTTTTGTCATATCACCTAACATTTTGGATTCATCATCCACTTATCAGGGAGACCATGTACTGTTTGTCTCTTCGTTCTTGGCTTACCTCGCTCAACATGATTCCTTCTAGCTCCATCCATTTCCCTGCAAATGCCATTATTTTGTCATTTCTAATGGCTGCATAATATTCCATTGTGTATAGATACCACAATTTTTGGATCCATTCATCTGTGGTGGGGCATCTAGGTTGTTTCCATATCCTAGCTATTGCGAACAGTGCTGCAATAAACATGGAGGTGCACGTGTCCTTGTATATTGGTTCCTGTTGTTCAGGGTAGATGCCTAGAAGTGGTATGACTGGGTCGTAAGGGAGGTCAATCTTTAGCTTTCTAAGGACCCTCCAGACTGCTTTCCAAAGTGGTTGTATGAGTGTACATTCCCACCAGCAGTGTAATAGCGTTCCTCGTTCTCCACATCCCCTCCAGCATTTGTCGTTGGCTGATTTGTGGATGTGGGACATTCTGACTGGGGTAAGGTGGTATCTCAGGGTTGTCTTTATTTGCATTTCCTTCACCACCAGGGATGATGAACATTTCCTCATGTGTTTCTTTGCCATTTTTATTTCTTCATTTGAGAAGTCCCTCTTTAGTTCCCTTGCCCATTTAGTAATTGGTTTGTTGGGTTTGGGAGGGATTAGTTTCTTGAGTTCCCTGTATATACAGGATGTTAACCCCTTGTCTGATATATTGCTGGTAAATATTTTTTCCCAATTAGTTGGTTGTCTTTCTAGCTTGGTTGCGATAGCTTTATCTGTGCAGAAGCTTTTTATTTTAAGGTAGTCCCATTTGTCGAGTCTCTCTCCAATTTGTTGTGACCCTGGGACTCTGTTCAGGAAGTTCCTTCCTGTGCCTATTAGTTCAAGTGTCTCTCCTACTCTGTCCTGCAGTAGTTTCAGAGATTCAGGTTTAATGTTAAGGTCTTTAATCCATTTTGAGTTGATGTTGGTGCATGGTGATAGGCTGGGGTCCACTTTTAGTTTTCTGCATGTGGCTGCCCAGTTTTCCCAGCACCAGCGGTTGAAGAGGCTGTGTTTCTTCCATTGTATGTCTTTGGCTCCTTTGTCGAATATCAGCTGGCTGTAGGCCTGTGGGTTTATTTCTGGATCTTCTATTCTGTTCCATTGGTCTTCGGGTCTGTTTTTGTGCCAGTACCATGCTGTCTTTGTTATTATAGCTCTGTAGTAGAGTTTGAAGTTCGGCATGGATAGCCCTCCCATATTGTCTTTATCCCCTAGAATTGTTTTGGCTATTCTAGGTCTTTTGTTGTTCCATATGAATTTTTGGACTGTTTTCTGTATTTCAGTGATGTACGTCATTGGGATTTTAATAGGAATTGTGTTGAATTTGTATATTAGTTTTGGAAGTATTACCATCTTTACTATATTAAGTCGGCCTATCCAGGAGCATGGGAGGTCTTTCCATTTCCTAGTGTCTTCTGCAATTTCTTTCTTTAACTTTTTATAGTTCTCATTAAATAGTTCTTTTACATCTTTGGTTAGGTTAATTCCTAAATATTTTATTTTTCGGGAGGTTATTGTGAATGGGGTTGCTCCCTTTATTTCCCTCTCTTCCTGTACATTATCAGTGTATAGGAAGGCAACTGATTTTTGTGGGTTTATTTTGTATCCTGCTATTTTGACGAAGAGAGTTATGATTTCTAAGAGTTTGGGGATGGAGTTTTTGGGATCGTGGAGGTATAGTATCATGTCATCTGCAAAAAGGGATAGTTTAACTTCTTCTTTCCCTATGCGGATCCCTTTAATGTCTTTTTCTTGCCTTATTGCCCTGGCTAAGGGTTCTAGGACTATATTGAAGAGGAGTGGAGACAGTGGGCATCCTTGCCTTGTTCCTGATTTTAGGAGAATTGGTTGCAGCTTTTCCCCATTAAGTATAATATTGGCTATTGGTCTGTCATAAATGGCTTTTATTGTTTTTAGAAATGTTCCTTCTATTCCTATTTTCTCCAGAGCTTTTAGCATGAATGAATGTTGAATTTTGTCAAAGGCCTTTTCTGCATCTGTAGTGATAATCATGTGATTCTTGACCTTGGCTCTGTTGATATGTTGGATTACATTTATTGACTTACATATGTTAAACCATCCCTGTGTCTCTGGGATGAAGCCTACCTGGTCATAATGAATTATTTTTTTTATGTGTTTCTGGATTCTGTTAGCTAGAATCTTGTTAAGGATCTTTGCATCTGTGTTCATCAAGGAGATTGGCCTGTAATTCTCCTTTTTGGTTGGGTCTTTGCCTGGTTTGGGGATGAGTGTGATATTGGCTTCGTAGAATGAGTTTGGGATAGCTCCTTCCTTCTCTGTTTCTCTGAAGAGCTTGAGGAGTATGGGTATTAGTTCTTGTTTAAAGGTCTTATAGAATTCTGCTGTGAATCCATCTGGTCCTGGGCTTTTTTTTGTTGGAAGACTTTTGATAGCTTCCTGTATCTCATTATAGGATATTGGCTTATTTAATTGGTTAACTTCTTCTTTGCTCAGTTTGGGCAACTTGTATTTCTCTAAAAATGCATCCATTTCTGCCCGATTTTCTTCCTTTAGAGAGTATAGCTTTTGAAAGTAGTCTGTTAGAATTGTTTGGATATCTTGGGTACGTGTGGTGATGTTTCCCGTGGCATCCCTAATCCTATTAATATGGGTTTCCTCTCTTCTTTTTTTAATTAATCTAGCCAATGGGCCATCAATTTTGTTTATTTTTTCAAAGAACCAGCTTTTTGTTTGGTTTATTTTGGTTATGGTTTTCTGATTTTCTAATTGGTTAATCTCTGCTTTTAATTTGGTTATCTGGCTTCTTCTAGTAGCTTTAGGTCCCATTTTTTCCTGTTTTTCTAGCTGTTTTAATTGCAACATGAGATTATTTACTTGGTCTGTCTCCATTCTCTTGATGTGGGCACTGAGGGCAATAAATTTGCCCCTCAGGACTGCTTTTGCTGTGTCCCACAAGTTTCTTTGTGAGGTGTTTTCATTTTCATTGAGTTGTAGGAAATGCTTTATTTCTTCTCTGATCTCTTCTGTTATCCAGGCATTGTTAAGGAGTGTGCTGTTCAATTTCCATGTATTGGAGAAATTTCTGCGGTATGCTTTGTTATTGAGAGCTAGCTTGATTCCACTGTGGTCAGATAGGATACAGGGGATTATGTCGATCCCTTTGTATTTGCTTAAGTTCCTTGCATGAACTATGATATGGTCTATTTTGGAGAAAGTTCCGTGAGCTGCTGAGAAGAATGTGTACTGTGTTGTTTTAGGGTAAAATACTCGGTAGATGTCAGTTAATTCCGCTTGAAGTATGGCCTCTCTTAATTCGGTAGCTTCTTTGCCAGTCCTCTGGTTGGTAGACCTGTCCTTTGGTGAGAGTGGTGTGTTAAAGTCTCCTAGTATTATCGTATTGGGATCTATTTTATTCTGTAAGTTTGAGAGCATTTGTTTGACATATCTGGGTGCACCAATATTTGGGGCATATAAGTTGATGATGGTTATATCCTCCTCTTGGATTGTTCCCTTTATTAATATGTAGTGTCCGTCCTTGTCTTTCTGTACTGATTTTAATGAAAAGTTTATTTTGTCAGATATCAGGATAGCTACACCTGCTTTCTTACTGGGGGCATTTGATTGGTAGATCCTTTTCCACCCCTTCACTCTGAGTTTGTTTGTATGTTTGGCTGAGAGGTGGGTCTCCTGAAGGCAACAGATGGATGGGTCTTGTTTTCTTATCCAGTCCTCAGTTCGTTTTCTTTTAATTGGCGAATTCAGCCCATTTATATTAAGAGAAAGTATAGAGAGATGCATTGTTGTCCCTGCCATTCTGTTTTCCTAAGTTTTTCTTTTTTCCTTTCCTCCTGTGCTTGCTCAGTTAGACTTTGAGTAATGCCTGTTTGGGGCAGGCCCCAGTTCCTGGCTGCTTTCTTCAGGTTGTGTCCCCCCTCTTAGAATTCTTTGTAATGCTGGCTTAATGTTTATGTATTCATTTAGTTTTTCTTTGCTATTAAAAGTTTTCAGTTCTCCATCAAATGTGAATGCTAGCTTTGCCGGGTAGATCAGTCTGGGTTGGCAGTTATTGGCTCTCAGGGCTCGTATGGTGCTTTCCCAGGCTTTTCTTGCATTCATTGTTTGTGTGGAGAGATCTGCAGTAATTCTTATTTTTTTCCCATTGTAGTATAGCTCCTTCTTCATTTTTGCTGCATGCAGGATTGTTTCCTTATTATTCAGATCTATCATTTTTACTATAATGTGTCTAGAAGTGTTTCTCCTGGGGTCTTGCTTGTTGGGTGTTCGATAAGCTTTTGTGATGTAGTTAAGATGGTCGTTTTTGAGGTGGGGAAAATTTTCATTGATTATCTTGTTAAATAGGTGTTGCATTCCCTTGCTCTGGAATTCCTCACCTTCGTCCACTCCAATTATGCGAAGGTTAAATTTTTTAGCATTATCTGCTTGCTCTTGAATATCCCTTTGGTTTAATTTGAGTGTTTTTTCCATATCTGTCACTTTTTGGTCCAGTTGGTGTATTCTGTCTTCTGTATCTGACACCCTACCTTCCATTTCATTCACTCTGTTGACAGTGGCTTCTATTGTGGTTTGCATGGAGGAAATGGATCCCTTTATGGATTCAATGTTGGTTCTCAGAGTACTGATCTCACCTCTCAATGAGGTATGCATTACCTCTAATTTGGCATTTATCTCACTTCTTACTGAGGTTTGTGCAGCTTCTATTTTTGCATGCATCTCTTGTTTGATACCCTGTATCTCTTTGGATAGTTCATCCTTGTGCTCTTTCAATTTCTGATCAATTTCTCGCTTTATTTCTTGAGTCATTGCCTCCAGCAACCCTTGGAAGTAGCCTTTGTCTTCCATTCCTGCTTTGCTCCCACTGGGGCTCTCCCCTGTGTGGCTGCTGGCTTTTGAGGTGGGCTTGCTGTCCTGGGTGGTAGTAAACCTTGTGATTTTTCTCTGTGATTTTCGCATGGAGGTTCAGGAGACTGCTCTTCAATTTTGTTTTGGTGTGTCTGTCTTTGCTTGGTTGCTGATTCTGTATTGGTAGAGAGAGTCTGTGCCTGATCTGGGTTCTGTTGGGAGCCTATTTCCAGCTGCTATTCTGACTTAGGATTCTCAGCTCTCTGCTGTAGATTGCTGGCAGTTCCCGCCTTTGGAAGGGTTGAGCAGCCTAGACTGCTTGTGTTTGCTCCTACGGGTGCTCTTGTGAAGAACAGATGCTCTGGATGCACTCTCCCAAATGCTGGAGTCTGCTATGAGCTCCTGATGTGTTTTTGTTTATTTGTTTTGGGCTGGTTGTGGGCTTGAACTCTAGGTTTGGGTGCTGTCCCTCAGCTTTTCAGCTCAAGGCTGGTACCCTACCGTTTGAGCCACAGCACCACTTCTGACCCTTTTTGCTTTTGTGATGCTGAGGAATCAGATCCAGGGCCTCATACATCCAAGACTATCACTCTATTGCTGAGCCGCCTTAACAGTCTGAGCTCCTGCTTACTATCAGGTGCTGGCAGCCTGTGTTGCCCAATTCTCAGTCTAGGGTATATGGGTGGAGTTTTGGTGGGGTTTGGGCTTCTCTTGTCCTGGGCCTCCAGGTCTTTTGTTGTCACAGGCGTGCTTCCCGGGGGAGTGTTGTTTCCTGGTTTTCTCCCCTCTGTTGAGGCGTATGCTCAGCTTTTTACTTCAATTGGGAGGAGTTGGTTGTGTTGTTCAGGCGCCGGATCCCCGGGCCTGGTTCCGGCCCCAGCCTGGAGCGCGCTTGTTAGGCCTGTGCTGATGTGTATACCACCTAGGTTATGCAGCCTGGAGCGCACTCGTTAGGCCTGTGCTGATGTGTATACCACCTAGGTTATACAGCCTGGGGGACACAGTTCGAATTTCTTCTACTGTTGGTAGTCTTGACCCAGGGGCGCTGTTCCTGGCTTGGGCATTTAAGCTCCCTTCCAGGGGTGCTCTTGCTCTAGCCTGGCCAGCTGAGTGTGCTCCACGGGCTGGTGGAGCTCTCAAACAGTTCCCAGTTTTAGTGGGTCCTGTGGTCCGGGTGCTGGGGTAGGGAGTCTAGGTCAGGGTCTGGGGATTCCCTCCGGCTCTGGTCTCCCTTGAGGGATACACTTCCCCTGTGGGGTACTCACCCTGGAGCTGGTTGTTTCTGTGTGGTGTAGGTGGTCAGTTGTTGTTGCAATCCGGGCTGGGTTGGGCGGTGGTGGCTCTGTGTGATTCTTTTCTGTCTCTGCCTCTGTCGAAGCTGTCGGGTCAAGAGTGTCCACGCTCAGGCAGCTTCTTCTCGGTACCTCTGGGGCCCGAGTGATCCCGCCGGGTCGTTGCGATCGTGATCGGGCGGGCGGGTGGTTTGCAGACAGGACCCTTTGTCGCACTGCTGGCGCCGAGCGGCTTTGGCGGGATGGAGCCTCTCTGCTCGGGTGGAGAGTGAGGGGTGGGGGTGGGATCCTCGTGGAGACTCCCGGCTGGTAGGTTTCTCTGTTCCTGGCGATCTGCTGTTCTGCAAACCAGTACCTGATGTTCTGAAAGCGGCCCCCTGTGTCTCTGCTGTGTCTCTGGGGCTCCCCCAGCCCCCGCCGGGGCCGGCTGGCCGGCGGCTTGGCGCACTGCCGCGCGGCCAGTAAAGGTTGGGGGAGGGGTCTTCGCTTTTCTCTGTTTTGAAATTCTTCTTTTTCTCTTTCTTTTTTTGTTATTCTCCGCCTCTGGTTTTTCTCTGAGTGTTCGTCTTTTTGTTGTTGTAGGTCTCTTGGGGAGATTAAGCGTAGGAACTCGAACTCTCTTTTTGGTTGGAGAGAGCTGTGGCGTTTCCCTACTGCCCCGTCGCCATCTTGGTCCCCCCTCCCACTCCTTTCTTTTGAGACAATCTTGGCTCTATATTTGCACAGGTTGGCCTCAAATTGTCAGTCCTTCTACCTTTGCCCCCCAAGTAGCTACAATTACAGATTTGAATCCAAATACCCAGCTTGTGATTGATCCTTATATTCATAAAGACCAGTGACTTATGATTGGTGGAATTGGAAGATACATATATATATAGATATATATATATAGATATAGATATAGATATGGCTGTGATTGGTGAAAATAATCCAAATATGCCATACTCCTCTCCCATCTATTTAAGCAGGATGTTTACCAGTCTTTTGGGGTTCATGTGGGAGGCTTCATTCCTGTGTTCCTACATTCAGCCCAATGAAGACCTCTCCCAAATCATCTCTTTGTCTGTATGTGCCCTTATTGCAGATTCAACAGGCTAAGCTGGCTGCTCCAAGGGCAAAAATACCCAAGGCTTCCATTCTTGGCAGAGATAGTGACCATGACAGTGAAGGAGGCAAGAGTTCCAGAGAACCACTCAGAACTGAAGGCTCTGATACCAGAAGCTCTGAGCAGTAACAATATGAGGTAGCTAAAGGACTCTAGAGAACAACTGAAGGCAGAAGCTGCAAGGGGAAAAGATTACATGCAAAGGCTGGCAGAGAAGCTGAGATTATGGGAGATGAGAGGCTGTGAAGGACCAAAGGTGGGCACCAAGGCCACAAGGACTAGTCACTAGAAGAGTTTGAGAGGCAAGTTTGTCAACATCCAGAGCTCAAGAGCCCTAACTCTAGCTACTTGGTGTTAGAATTTTAAGTCCAGAGCAGCAAGCTTCTGCCTTGAGCACCTGGAATGGCTTCAGCTTTGGAGCTTAGAGCTTAGAGCCAAAGCCTGTAGTTCTCAAGGCATAGAACCATGTCTCTGGATTTGGAAACCCAGCTTTTGAGCCTCTGGAATTCATGCGGTCAATGCTAAGGGAGTTTTCCCTTTGGTGTCCATGATTTCTATCTGGGAGCTTAAGAAACTCCAGCCAACCATATTCTTTTTTACAGTAGGGGCAGCCACTGTATTTATCTGAGGTACATTAGCTATTTCATTCTTCTCCTAAGTATTTCCCATTGCGGTAATTAAATGGTAAATTTTACCACGCATCAGCATTGCCAAAAGATAAATTGGAGGGGTACTGTTAGGATCATTTATTTATATGATGTAACTGAGGGCTCACCACAAGGAATTCACTTTTCAAGTTCAAGAAACTAGCATTTAAATTCAGGCAGCAACAACAAATCCTGAATTCTAGCCTGAGTGCCATGATTAGGGAGACAGGAGTGTTATAATTGTTATCCATCAATTAGCTATTAGTATGAACCTATGAATTATCCAAACATACAACACAATATCCACTCAAGGTGATCCAAGGGAAATGTGATAATGGGACAAAAAAATCTGACCCAGCAATCACATTGTGCTCTGTGAGGTAAAATTTGCAGACAAAAGAAAAAGAAAGGCTGCTGCATCTGCTTGTTACCTGTTGAAAGAAATCCAAAAGAAAACCATCATTCTGTGTAGCCAGTGCTATCAAGTGGAGAAATAGTGCTCAGGTGTAGATCCATGAGTACTTATGAACACAGATGTGGACAGATGCCATAGTGGAAGTGGATGCAGACATACTCCTCCACAGGGACCTGAGAGCTGTTCACATCAGGCCTGCCCACTGCAATGCCAGTCCAGAGATAGGCTGGGCTGCTCTAGGAGGAGAAGAGGGGTGGTAGCTAGAGTTAGGGCTCTGGAGCTCTGGATGTTGAGAAACTTGGCTCTCAGGTTCTTCTATTGAGTAGTCATTACTGCCTACCTTTGGCACTTCATCACTCAGCAGTCAGCTGAGTATACTAGGTATTAAGAAAAATATATATTACTATATATCATCTATATGTTACTTTACAAACCTGTGCAGCATTATGATCTCCAAATTGGGATGTAATTACCTAAGCTTACACACACACACACACACACACACACACACACACACACACACACACACACACACACACACACACGCAAATAGAAGAAATGGTACATGAAGTAAAGGTACTTGTGTGTGTTAGGTAAGTGCTCTGCCACTATACCACTGAGCTACAAACATAATTCTATATTTTCTTGCTTAGGGGAAAGAAAATGAAATGTATAAAACCTAGAATTGGAAGGCTTGTATCTTTGACATGCTCTTTATACTCATGTACTTCCCATCATTTCCTCCCAGCCCTCTATAATTTTGCTTCCTTGGGCTTTTAAGTAGCATTCAACCACACCCAGCTGCACATTGATGCCCCTAAAGCATGGAGCACAGAGCCCAAACTGTTTCTCTCAGATATGTGGGGGTTGCTCAAAGTAGTATTTTGGGGGGTATATGGTTCTGCATTTCTCTGCTTTTGGTACATATGTTTAAAAAAAAAAAAGAAGTACATGCCATAATGTGTAATAGGATTGTTCACTCTGAAGTCCAATCAATCATGAAGATCCTGGCCTTCAGAGCCAGGGGTATAGTTGAAAGTAAAATGGTGTTAATGACTTTCTCTATGCCTCAGTTCCCTAAAGCTGCTCCAGGGGACAGAGACGAGTCTCAGCAAGTTTAAAGACTTTCGTTTTTGCTCTGATACTAGAGAGTTAGGTGAGCTGGACTACCCCAGCCTCTCTGGGCTTCAGCTCCCCACACATTACCTGAGGACCAAATGAAATGGTGAATGAAAATGCCAAGGGTCTATGCAAATGTCAGTTCTTTGTGGAAGAATTTCTGTTTCACTCTGTCACCTCTGATCCATTTATCCCCAATGACTACAAGGCAGCCAGAAATGAGGTTGCACTGCCGTATTTTTAGAGAAGCAGAGCCCCCAACTGCCCTGTCACTGTCAAAATAAAGGAGGGACTTTGGCAGCATTTCAGGTACATGATGTGTGCTGATCCCAGGAACCTGGCAAGACACAGCCATCTGTGCATGCCCTCAGGGTGACTGCTGAACTCTTAGCTTCTAAATAGGAACTCACAAAACTAATCTCTGACAACTGCATCTTCCTGGAGGGCATGGGTTTAACTCTATGGCACTTCAGAGGTTGTTTTTATTTTTAGTGCATATTGAAATTGTTTTGATTAAACACATACATGTATTTTACATGTTATTATATAGATGCCTTGAATCACTGAAAGATATATTTGGTAAAAGACTTTGATTCAGTAACAAAATAATTTTATCCTCATTATAAATAATTATTATGTACTTCAACAGGTTTACAAAATTATTAAAAAGTAAATTAGAAAATAAATGCCATTTGATCCAACAACAAAGTCCATGCAAAAACTCCAAGAAGATACTTGATATCACTTTCTAGCTTTGTGATATCCAAATGACTCAAATAAATATTATTGCTTAGGGGAGGGAAAAGTTAGAGAAGTGGGGAGGAAAGGGATGTTAGGGGAAATATAAAGGAGGGTATAACAATGCTCAATAGGAAATGGACTCATTACCTTGCTCATGTAACGCCTCTGTACAGTATCTTTATAATAAAAATATATATTAAAAATAATTATTGCTGTAACAAGTAGTAATTAATGTATGCCTGGTTTTTATTAGTATATATTAATATACAATAATGTCTCATTAAGACATTTTCATATGCTTTGATCCTATCTGTCCCTCCACCTCCCTTGCTTAACCTCTCCAACCAGTCCTCCTCCCTCCTAATGTCCCCATTTTAGATTTGTATGTTTTTGTTTCAACCTAGATTGTGCATATGAGAAAGCATATGCAATACTTTTCTGACTCTTGCTTAACATGATGGTCTCCAGATCCATCTATTTTCCCACAAATGACATAATTCTTCTTTTCAGCTAACAATGCTATTGTGTATACATACATTGTCTGTATTCATTTGTCCATTGATAAGCATTTTCTTGATGCATTCATCTACTGAGGGACATCTGGGTTGGTTCCATACCTTACCTCTGGTGAATAATGCTGCGATAAACATAGTTGTGCTGGTAGCTTTAGTATAGCCTTGTTTGTGATCATTTGGGTAAATGCCCAAAAGTGGAATTGCTGGGTCCTAAGGGAGCTCTATGTGGAGTCTTTTGAGGAACCGCCATGCTGCTTTCCAAAGGGTTGAACAAGTTTACACTCCCACCAATAATGCAGTAAGGTTCTCTTTTGGCCACATCCCCTCCAGCATCTGTTATTAGATTTCCTGATTATATCCATTCTAACCCGGGTGAGGTGGAATCTGAATGTTTTGATTTGCATTTCTTTTAGGGCTAGAGAAGTTGAACATTTCTTCATGTGTCTATTGGCCATTATTTCCTCTTCAGAGAAGTCTAAGTCTTTAGCCCCAAAGCTCTTTTTGCTCAAGGCCAGAGCTCTACCACTTGAACCACAGCTGCCCTTTGGGGTACTTGGAGTTAAATACAGACCATTTACTTGCTGTGCTTAATAGGTTAACCATCTACTGCTTGAGCTCCTCCTTCCTCCCTCCTGTATGCTGACACTATTGGAGAAAAGACGTGTGTGTGTGCTGTTTCTCTTTGAGCATCAATCCTCCAAGGACTCTATCCTCCAAATAGCTCAAACTACAGGCAAGAACCACAAACTAGTGGCTCCATCACATTCTTGTACTAACTCCTGTCAAACATCAGAAATGAAGAATACAAACTCAGAACATATATGATCATCTTTGTGAGAACATGAATTTAATAAGATTGGTGAGAAGCAATAGAAACAATATTAGAAATCATTTTCTATGTGAAAAAAAAGTCTGTGTATTTGTTGGCGGTAGGAGCAGAGGAACCCATGTCTCCAGGCATGTGCAGGCTGAGTGGCATGTGTTCCAGGTGAGCACCACAGCGATGTTTTCACCCTCTCCATTTAAGCTGCAGGAAGAAAGGGAACTCAGGACTGAATTGCACCTGACAAGTCACAATCCCTTCTTTCTGAAAGTCTATCTATCCCTTTAGACACCTCTCCCTCTCCTCTCATCTCTTCCAATCTCCTCACTCCCCTTCACCCAGGTAACCATAAGTCAGAGGGGATGAGCTAAAAGGACCTCCTTGAAGCATAGATAGAACACAGAGCACAGCTCAGTGGCCACCTTCTTGTTTCCAGGCTGTCAGGAAGAAGCTCTTTCTTTCAGATGCACTTTTGGAGGCCGCAGCAGCAGCACAGGCTCTGAAAGCAACTGGTGATGTTTTTCTTCCAGCGCCTCCAGCCCTTCAGTTGCTCATTTATTGGGGATGTTGTGGGTTGAGCCAATGGGACTGAGGTTTCCGAGGTTTCAGCAAGTACAGAACCTGGGGCAGCTCGCTGCTTTCCTCCTCCCCCACGCCCCAGGCCCTTCCAGCTGGGATGACATGCTTTTGGACATGGGGCAGCGGAGCTGGTCTTCCTCTTCCTCTTTTTGACCCGTACCCAGGTGTATAAATACAGGGAAGAGAGAGTCAGGCCTGCTGTCCACCTGCTCAGGGGCCGGGCTGATCATTTCACTAGGTTGGCCCATGGTGAGTGTAGTTGCTGCTGCTGCTACTGTTACTGCTGCTGGAGCCCAGGCAACCTTGCTGCCCTCACTCTTCCCCTCTGTGTTGGTGATGCGGGATCTCCAGAGGAGGCAGGGGAGGCACACAGACCTCCTGGCTTTCCTGCCACCACCCTCCTGCTGCTGTTTAGCAGGTAGGCCTGCAGCCTGGTGGCCCAAGGGAGCACTGGCTTTCTTCAAGTGCAGAGCTTGGCAGGTCCTGCGTGCAGGTGAGGGGCAAGGCGGAGGCGCAGGAAGTGCATGCCTCCCTAGGCTGGTCAGGTGTTGGCCCTGGTCTTGCTGCTGCTTTAGAATTCGGTAGGTGGCCATGCAGCCAGACAGGGCTTGCCTGACCTGGTCTGGATCAAAGCCCAGATAAGAAGCCATGATGTGCAGTATGGCCAGATCTGGCTAGGCCAGGACACTCTGGCTGGGGGTGGTGAGGGTACCTTAGTTCCCCGGAACCACGGGTGGCACATCACTTGCCATACAGCCGGCCTCTGTTAAGAGTTGGCTGTCGTCAGATAAGTTAAGATCCCTTGGAGTTCAGGGGAAAAGTGTTTCGGCATTGTAAATCTGCCTGCTAACACCTAGGGCACGTCGCCTATCACCATATAATAGAGCAGGACCCCCAGGCTCCAGACGTCCACTTTCGGACCCTGGTATCTCTGCTGCTTGACCATTTCAGGAGCCCAATAGGCTGGGGTCCCACACTGCTTGGTCAGAGCCGCATACTGAGACCGAAGTCGCACAGTTTGGCCGTACCCTTCTTGTCCAGCAGGATGTTTTCTGCCTTGAGATCTCGGTGAATAATACCATGGTCGTGGCAATATTTGACAGCCCTCAAGATCTGCCTAAACAGAAACCTGGCCTCCTCCTCCCCCAGCCTCACCATCCTTTGCACATAGTCCACCAGGTCTCCTCCGTCGAGGTACTCCATCACCAAGTGCAGTCGGTGCTCTGCTTCCACCACCTCGTAGAGTGCTCCACAGACTTTAAAATATCCAGGTCCTTAGCGAAAGAGGGGCATTCTCACAGCCATGAGGGAGTCGGTGGGCAGGTGCTTGGCCAGCTGGATAGAGGCAAAGCCCCCCTCACCGATGGTCCCCAGCAGCTGGTACTGAGCCCTCAAGAGCTCCTGCTCTGAGGAACTGACCTCAAAGCTCCACCAGGACCTCACCTCTTTACACTGGTTAGTCATCCTACACTGACTAGTACCCTAGTGATGCTCTAGGGAGAAAATAAGTGAGCTAATAAAGCAAAACCAAATACAATCATATCTAAGTAGAAGAATAAGTATAATAAACAGTAAAGTATATAATAAATGAAAAATAAAATAACTACTATCTAACAATAAAACTATGTAATGTAAATATAGAATGATAAATGATTAGTAATTAAATGATTAATAATTAAATGCTAAAATGCTATCTAGTTAAGAACAAAGTAAAAGAAAAAATATTTAAAGGGAAAAAAAGGAAACCTGAAAGAAAGAAGAAAGAGAAAGTAAGAAAATAAGAAAGAAGAAAGAGAAAGAAAAAAGAAAAAGTAATTAGAGGAAAAAGGAAAGAACAATGAAGAAAAAAAGATAAGAACAAAGGCAAAAGAAAGAAGCAAAGTCTGAGAAGTCAAAGCCAAATCTCAATCCAAATCCAGAAACCCGATAATCAAAGCCAAATCAATAAACCAAATCGACAAACCCAACAAATCAACAACAATTGAAGACCTGAACTCCACCCTCCCAACTACCTACAAGATTCCACCAGTCACCACCCAATATATATATATATATATAGCCACGGTTATTGTGACCTCACGAAGGTGTCTGTGATGTCAGAGCTGCCAAGGGCTTGGACCATCTAGGTGTTGCCCCCATTGAAGAAGGACGCTTCTTAGATGAGCGTGCCTGAACTGGCCTAGCACTCAGGGCCTGGGCACTGTCCCTTAGCTTTTGAAATTTTTATTTATCTTTATTTTTTGTTTTTTGTTTTTGCCAGGCCTGGGCCTTGAACTCTGGGCCTGGGCACTGTCCTTGAGCTTCTTTTTACTCAAGGTTAGCACTCTACACTTGAGCCACAGACCCACTTCCGGCTTTTTCTGTTTATATGTTACTGAAAAATTGAACCCAGGCAAGCACTCTACCATTAAGCCACATTCCCAGCCCCTGTCCCTTAGCTTTTTTTTTTTTTTTTGGGGGGGGGTCTGGTCATGGGGCCTGAACTCTGGGCCTGGGCGCTGTCCCTCAGCTCTTCAGCTCAAAGCTAGCGCTCTACCACTTGAGCCACAGCACCACTTCCGGCTTTTTTCTTTTTGCTTATGTGGTGCTGAGGAATCGAACCCAGGGCCTCAGGCATGCAAGGCAAGCGCTCTACCACTGAGCCAACTTCCCAGCCCCTCCCCTAGCTTTTAAATTCAAAGGTGGTGCTTGACCAGCCGAGCCACAGCCCCAGTTGTGTCTTCTTGGTGCTTCATGGGAGATAATAGTCTCAGGGATTTTCCAGCCCATGTTGCCTTTGCATTCGCATCCTCATACACCAGCCTCCTGCTTAGCTAGGATTACAGGCCTTACAGTAGCCATATGCTTGCAAGACACATATATTAAACATAACATGTTCTCTTAAATAGAAGTACACCTAAGTTTTCTTAGGTGGTTATGTAGATTGATATTTAATATTTCTACCAATTGCAGTCTAGTCAGAGTGCCAATATCTAGAATCCTAGAGTGTTCATATCTGTAATCCTACTTACATGTGGGGTTGGAAGTGGGAAGATTGCAGTTGGAAGCCAGCCTGGGCAAAATGGACCATGAGAGTCCCTGACAAGGGAGCAGGTTGGCATCATGGTGCATGCCTCTCATCCCAGCCAAGGTGGCAAGTGAAAAACAAGATGAAGGTTCAGGCTCCTGCCTGCAACAGAAGCAAATCCCTTCCTCAAGAATTACCAGCACAACACTGTTCAAAAAGAAATGTACTCATTACTTAACATGTAAATGAATCCCCTCTGGTAGTCTTTAGCTCTCCTAGGTGGAGCAGGGTCCTTAGGTAGAACAGACTCTAGGAATGGGGCTTGGCATAGAAGGAGTGTCTTAATCCTATGTAGGTTCTGACTGACTACAGCTCACCAATCTTCAGTAGGGTCCTTACTTAAATAGACGCTAATGTTGCATTTGGGGGATGTAGTTTGTTATGTTAAGGTGTGTGCTAGTCCTGGAGCTTAGCCGCTGTCTTTGAGCCTTTGTCCTTGATTAACACTCTGTGAGCCACAGGTTCACTCCCAGCTTTTGGGTAAGTAATTGGAGATATGAGTCTTATACCTGTCTGCCTGGGTTTGAACTGTGATTCTCAGATCTCAGCCTCCTGAGTAGCTCAGATTTTAGGCTGGAGCCACTGGCACTGGGCTCCTGTGGTGAATTTGCAAAGCTAGTTGGTAGCTCTCCCTGTGTCCATTCATCCTGCTTGAGAAGGCAGTGGGCTGGGAGTGGTTGTTCCTTCTCCTCAGCTAATTAAGAAGCCTTTGCTGCAGTGTTTCATTTGTATAAGACATAATGCTTTGATTTTTCTTGCTCTCTCATTCTTCTTTTTGCTCAACTTTCTCCTTTTTCCACTCATACTTGATCCACTCAATGTATTCATTTATTCAACATATCCACATACCCACAAACACAACATATACATAAAGACAAACATAGACACACACAGAGACACACAGAGAGAGTGATAGAGAGGGTGAAGGAGAGGGAGGGAGAGAGAGAGCATCTCTTCCTGTTTTTATTCATTTCAAGTGTAGACATAATATAATAATGCTTCTGGAGCGATTTTTGAGTTATATCCTTAAATTTTTTTTTTAAATCTCCACTATTCTTAACCCTTGATCAATTTCTATATTAACATTTATTTTTATATTGGTTTGTGCTGATGAATCTTTCCAAAGATGCATTTGTATTCATTATTTTACATTTTTTATAGATGTAGTTGTTCCCACTGAGGATTTGTGGGTTTACTTGAAATTTAATTAGTTTTAATGAACATGGTTGTGAAGGTAGCCTTAGTGTAGCCTTGCAGCATTATTTACCATAGCCAAGTATGGAGTCAACCCAGATGCCCCTCCGTGGATGAACCGATCAAGAAAATGTGGTATATCCACAATGGAATTCTATGCTTCCATCAGAAAAAGTGTTATTGCTCCATTTGTAAGAACATGGAAAGACTTGGAAAAAACTTATATTGAGTAAAGTAAGCCTGACACAAAGAAACATAGGTTGCATGGTTTCCTTCATTTGTGATAGCTAGAAGGTGCTTATAACTCTACAAGTAAACACACTGGGTGGTAAGTAAGGGGTTACAAATGAATTTGCAAGTAAACATTCTGGGTGGTATGTAAGGAGTTAGAAATGAATGAAATATAACAGACTCCAAGGAGAGCACAAATAGTGAGATTCCTTAAAAAGAATAAGCGAAAGCCCAACAAATTAAGTACCAGGAAACAGATACTTGCAAGAGGGTATGGTGAGACAAAGGAGGGGAGAGGGGTAGAAGACTGAAGAGAGGGGAAGGGGAATGAATTCAGGCAAGAATTCATTGTGTATATGACAGAAAAATATAAGGGAAGAGGTGGGCCAAACGCAGGGTGAAGTTTTAGATGTGATGATAGAGGTTAAGATGCATTGTACACATAAACTGCTTTGCTAACTGTCAAAAAAGAAAAGTAATACGTAACTTAAAATGAAGATAAGGGAAGGGTTGGGTTGGGTTGGGAGAGGTGGGTGAGAATAGTGATCAAGATTCACTGTATTCATAAACTGCTTCAATGAGTGGCAACTCCTTTATACAACTACTTACAATGAAATTTTTTTGGATTTTTTAAATACATTTTTATTGTAAAAATACTGTACAGAGGGGTACAGTTACATGACCAAAGTAATGAGTACATTTCCCATCAAGCATTGTTGCCTCCTCCTTGTTTAATGAAAATAATTTTTAACAAAAGACAAAAGAAAGGTTGGATTGCTTTTTTTTTTTTTTTTTTTTTTTGGTCCGTCACTTTCTTCAACTCTGAGTCTCATGAACTTTCCTTTCCCAGGCTGGCTTTGAACTGTGATTCTCAGATCCCAGCCTCCTGCGTAGCTAGGATTACAGGCGTGAGCCACCAGCACTCAGCTGGATTGCTGGGGTGTGGAGAGCTGCGGGACCCACGACCAAAGACGGCCGCAAAAGCAACATTGTAGCTAAAATGGCGGGGCCGCGTGGTGCGGCTGCGACCTAAGATGGCCCGGGCTCCCGCCTTCCATCTTCCCGGTGACGAGTGCTCTCTGTAAAAAAACAACTCCTTATATGGCTATGACTTGGCTCCTAGTTTGCTTCCGCGTTTGCAGCCCTATCGGTATATGCCACGTGGCGCTTCGGGATTGGCCATCCAGGAGGCTTATAACTGGAGCGCGGGGGCGGATGGAAAGGAGAAGCAGGAAGAACCAGGAAGAAGCGGGCAGGAGAG
Organism: Dipodomys merriami; assembly: GCF_024711535.1. Taxonomy (NCBI): domain Eukaryota; kingdom Metazoa; phylum Chordata; class Mammalia; order Rodentia; family Heteromyidae; genus Dipodomys; species Dipodomys merriami. The sequence goes on from NW_027206068.1 coordinate 12,375,846, forward strand.
AAGTGGGAGAGAAGCTTGTTACAAGGTTCCTGAATAAACCGCATTGAGAAGAATCCCGGGTCGCGTCTTCCTTGCTGGTCGAGGTGGTCGCGACACTGGGGTTATTTGTTTTTGTTGTTGTTGTTGTTTTTGGTCGGTAGTGAGTCTTGAACTCTGGGCCTGGGCTCTATCCCTGAGCTCTTAAGCTCAAAGCTAGGGCTTTATCACTTGAGCCACAGCGCCACTTCCCCTGAGATAAGAGTTTCACATACCTTCCTGCCCGGGCTGGCTTTGAACTGTGATCCTCAGATCTCAGCCTCCTGAGTAGCTAGGATTTCCAGCATGAGCCACCATCACCGGGCTTGTTCCTTTTGGTAAATATTAATGTTGAACTCTAACATAATGAGATACACAATTGTTTTTTGAAATTTGTGCACTTTTGCAGCTTGAACTACAGGCCTAGGTGCTATCCTTTAGCTTTGTGGTTCAAGTTGGCACTCTACAATTTGTCTGTCTTTTGTGTGGTTAATTGGGTATAAAAATGTTTTGAACTTTCCTGCCCAGTCTGGTTTCAAACTTCAATCTGCAGATCTTAGCCTCAGTATCTAGAATTACAGTGGTGACACACTGATGCTCAGTTAAGATCTACAAGTTTTGAGTTTTTACTGAGTTACACCCATGTAACACACAAAAGTTAGGATCTAGAATATTATTGGTGTCCTAGGAACACAAATAAAGCAAATTATTCTAATCTTCATCATCAGAGATGTTGTGGAACTTTCTACCATTAAAATCATACAATATGTACTTCTTTATGCTTGGCTTCTTTTACCCAACATTATATTTGGGGGATGTAACTTCTCTAATTTGGTTCATGGGTCTTTCAGAATGTATTACTTAATTTTAACAAATTTGGAAGTTTCCTAATTTTCTTTCTGTCACTGATTTTAGCTTAATCCCACTGAGGCCAGAAAGCAGTCTTGCTATTACTTCAGCCCTTTGAAATCTGAGTCTTGCTTTTTGGCTTGGCATGTGCCCTATTCTGGTAAACATTCCATTTTACTGGATTAGATATTCTGAAATGTTGGGGACAGAATCCTGTAAATGCCAGTGAGGTCAAGTTCGTTCCTCAATGGTCAGACTTTTTATAAGGTTTCTGCTGTTGCTGCTGCTCAGCTGTCTCCTCCTCCTCTTCCTCTTCCCTTTCCTCTTCCTTTTCTCCCTTCTTATACTGATACTGATTCTGGTGCATGAACTCAAGTCCTGGACACTATCCCTTAGCTTTTTTGCTCAAGGCTGGCATTCTACTCCTGAAGGAGAGATCCCTTAATTAGTATGTAATGACTTTCTTTATCTCTTCTCCCTGTTTATGGGGCCATTTGCTTGGTAGATTTTATTCCAGACTTTCACTTTCAGAATATATTTGTTTTTGTGTGCAAGGTGTGTCTCTTGAAGGCAGCCAATAGAAGGATCTTGCTTTTTGATCCAATTAGACAGTCTACGTCGCTTAATTGGAGAGTTACGTCCATTAATATTGAGAGTTAGTGTTTGGTAGTTCCTGCCATTTATCCACCTTCTTGGGGCCTGTGCCAACTGGGTTCTTCCTATGATTCTTGGATTCTCTGTTTGGGGCCTGTTTCTTGATCTTTATTGTGCTCTTGTTGGTTTTCTATGTGTAGGACATCTTTAAGTATCTTTTTTTTTTTGGGGGGGGGGTCTGGTCGTGGTCCCTGAACTCTTGGCCTGGGTGCTGTCCCTCAGCTCTTCAGCTCAAGGCTAGTGCTCTACCACTTGTGCCCCATAGTGCCACTTCCAGCTTTTTAGTTTTCGCTTATGTGGTGCTGAGGAATCAAACCCAGGGCCTTATGCATGCAAGGCAAGCGCTCTACCACTGAGCCACCTTCCCAGCCTTTTAAGTATCTTTTGTAGGGCTGGTTTGGGGGGGATATATTGTTTCAATTTTTCTTTTCTGTGGAAGGTTTTTATTTGTCCTTCTGTTGTGAAGGAGAGTTTAGCTGGGTACAGTATTCTTGATTAATAGTTGTTTGTCCTTAGGGTGTGGCACACATCATTCCAGACTCTTCTTGCTTTAATTGCTCTAATTGCTTTAATTTCTCTGCTGAGAAATCTGAAGATATTCTGATTGGTTTCCCTTTATAGGTGATTGATTTTTTCTCCCTGACAGCTTTAAGGATCCTTTCCTTGGTCTGAATTGATCCTATGCGATTACAATGTGACAGTGGGATGTCCTGTTCTGGTCTGGTCTATTTGGGGTTCTAAAAGCTTCTTGTATCTGTATGGGCCTATCTTTTTGCATGCTTGGGAAGTTCTCCGCTAGGATTCTGTTAAATTAATTCCCTAGACCTTTAACCTCTGTCTGTAGGCCCTCCTCTACACCCATTGGACCTTCTGATGGTGTTTTCTAAATGTTGAATAGATCTATCATATTTCTTTTATTTGTCTTGAATACTTGTTTTCTCTATAATGTCGAGGCCAAAATATTTTTTAAATAAAAATATTAGTCAACATTTCTTCCCTGATGATGACAGCCTCTACCCCCACCAGGCTTGTCTTTCATCATTTCCTTCATTTGTGGTTCAGCTATTTTTCTTTCAGAAGTCCAAACAAGTTAGAATAGAAAGGGATGTTTGCAAGCTTAGACTTAGCATGTATATACAAGAACATAACATGCACAGGATTTGTCCTCCAATTGCTCCCAGCAGCTGAACCAGACCAATTGGAGGTCTTCTCTAGCATCAGTGGTGCTCTGCCTGATTCAGTTTGGCTTGTGAACTTCCCTAGCAGCCACTGCCTTTCTCTAATCTCTCAGTTTCTAAAAGTATATACAGCAGTCTGCATTTTCTGGTAAAAACATGGGTCTCTTACTGATTCTATGTGCCCTTGCCTAGCATCTCCACCCACATTCAAACACAGCTGATCTCTCTCCTCTTATTAGAGTTTGGGCTGCAGCTCACACTTGCCCTCTCTCTGCCCTCTCTCAGCTTGTAGGTAGCTTGTATATATGTGTTCATGAATCTGAGACTAAATCATAACCAATCACAGTGAGTCCACACTGCCTATCAACTATTGGGTGGCCATTTGTTCAACCAGTGGAAAGGGGCGAGGTCTGTGGGATTTGTCTGTATACAGATGCAGGAGAGATCAGACCTCTCCCAGGAGGCCTCCCCTTCATGGCACCAATGAGAAAGCTAGGTAGTGCATGGGCTTGTTCCCTCATGTCAGCTTGCTGCCTAGTACCCAGATCTCCCATCTGAAACTTGATTTTTTTTTCTCAGAGTGCCAGCTTGTGCATCCCCAGTACTTTCTGGGTCCTTTCTTTTCTATGCTGCTTGCAGCCCCTTTTGGGAGTGGGAGAGTAGAAATTCCACCACCACTTATGTTAGGATTCATTGCTTCTTTCATAAATCTAAAGTTCAATATTTCTGGATTTCACCTGCTGTCTCTATTTACTGTTGTCCTCCCTTGCCTTTCTATTTTATTCTCCACTTTTTCCTTTAGGTACACACCTGTTTTGTTTTAGATTCATGTTGAGGCAGAAAAGTGCTGAAAAGTGTCTCTAATCCGCCATCTTCTCTCCACAATGATTCAGTTGTACACGTGCAAGCAGCACAGCTCTTCCTTTGCAGGCATCGTTCTGTGGTGCTGGGATCTACCTAGGTTCTTGTGCATGCTAGGTCAGCTCTCTGCCACTGAGCTGCATCTCCATCCCTGAAGAGTTTGAAAATGTCACATTTCTGTGGCATTCTAAGTCAAGTAGAAATTACTTTGAACATTATCCCACCATGAAATAGCAGGAAATTCTATTTCTGTCTCTACACTGATACTCTTCATCCTTCCTTGGACTTTCACAAGATGCCCCAACCAACAGAGCACCATACAAAGAGTGCAAGCTTCAGTCCAAGATAACTTCTCAAAAACTGCAATGAAAGCATGACCTTCAGATTTAACTGAACTCTTTGAGTGGACTCAGAGTTGGTTCCTGGCCTGAGTAACATTCAGCACTATAAATACACTGTCATTTAAAAAAAAAAAAAAAGAAAGAAAATGGGATCCCGAACATCCAAGGGCCAAACAACCTCCACCACACCTAGTTCCTTCACACAGAAACCTTCAGGTTTTCTCTTGCATACTGGCACCAATCTAATGTCTGCTCCAGTATGCCTTGTGGCCAGCAGGAGAGTGGGGTTGGCCATTCAGACTAGAGTGTGGCTTGTAACCATAACTCAGAAACCTGCAAAAAGCGCCACTTCCAAGGAATATTTGTGCCCACACATTTGAAAGAGTTTCTCCCGTAAGATATTCAGGATTCACCATTCCATGAGACTAAATGCTGCTGTCAGTTGACGTAGCATGAGGTTTTATGTCAGAGAAAGAGGATCACCACCCCCAGATGAACAAAATTCCTCCTGACAGGCCATTACCTGTGAAGAAGCTTTGTGATTTCTCCTGATTCAGAAGTTCATGATTAAATGGTTCTAACATTGACATTGAAGCTACATACAAGCTTCCTAACTCCCTTCTTGACTTGCTTTCCCATCAGACAGCTGGAAACCAGACCATGTAACTCCTACTTAAAACCGTCAATAGCTCAATATTCCATTAGGAGAAAATCTAAACCCTTCTCATGAGGCAGCCACTCCAGCATGGGCCATCTCCTCTGGTGTCCCTCCCTCCACTTCAACATTGCTCCAGAATCTCCAGAACTGTGTGCCATCACAAAACATTCAGGTAGACTCCTACTTCCAAGTCTCCATACTTGCTATTCCCTCTGCCTGAAATGCTCTTCCTGCAGTAACTGCACAGTTTCTATTTTAACCCTAGTCAGATCTTTATGGAGATATCATCTTTCCAGTTGAAGGCTTCCCTCATCATCCTTTCAAAATATCAGCCAAGAGCACACACCTACACACACATTTGGCTCTCTTTACATGATTTTCCTTTATGGTACTTACTATTGCCTATTGCACTCATATATCTTGTTTACAAATCTCCTTTGTTTGTTGCTGGACATGGTTGAACACATCTGTAATCTAGCATTTAAGACCATGAGTTTGAGGCCAGCCTGTACTACATAGAGAGACCTGTCTATGTGATCTCAAAAAATCTTTTTGTTATGTTCAGTATTGCATATGACTTACCACAATACTTAGCATATAATCATTACCCAACAGATGTTGAGCTCTGTCCCTCTTGTTCCCAATTCTACCTTTTACACCTAGAATACTTCTGGGTATGTTAGAATGCTCAATAAATATATTATACATGAGTGGGCAAAATAAAAAAGGACTGAGTGGAAATACAGTGGCCTTCTGCCTGAAGTTGTTCAATCTTAACCAAGAGAGGGACAGCAAATCGACCAGACATACTCCACTTAATAGCAAATTTACAAATTAGAACATTGAAGATTCTATTGATGGGTTCCATTTTCCTAATAAGCAAATTGAAGTAATCAGACTAGATACAGCATGACAGGACCCTTCTAGTTTAAATCAAAACTAAAAGCCCTGTGGAGGGAAGGGGGAGAATGATGAAAGAAGTGATATCAATTAAGATGCATTTGTACTTACAAACTGATTTGTTGAATGGTAATTCCTCTGTATAACTACTTAAAGATAATTTTTAAAAAATATAATCTCTTTTAAAGCCCTGGTGAATCATATATTCTGTCAAAGGAGGTAAATAATAAGCAAATACTTAGAAATGTACTGAATGCTGTAAAAAGCTTATAAGCACACACATAAAACAGGTGCCCAGCCTAGGTGTCAAGGGTGAATAAGGGTTACTGCCCTTTGAAAGAAGTATTTAAAATATTTGTGCCAAGAGCTAAAGGCATAAGGAAAAGGGTTCAGGAAAGAGAACTAGGGAGAAGCTATTCCCAGCCTTATTGTGGGAAAGAATCCACCATGTTAGATCCAGAGAGTAGCAGAGGCAGCAGATAAGTGGGTGAGGCTAGATCATGCAAGGCCCTGTTCAGATGGCAGTTATTTGGGGTATTATCCCGAAGAGCACTAAGAAGTCTCCAAAAGGGTTCAAATAAGGGAGTGTCATTAAAAGTGCACCTCTATCAGCAAGAAGAAAGAAAATGGATGGGAACAGGCCAACACTGTTCAGCAGGGAAGTTAGAAAGTTAAGGTGATAATCCAGGAGCAGGGAAACCCTGGGATAAGGTCATGACATGGACAGAATAGGGAATTCAAGAGAATTGTAGTTTAAAGAATGCATAGAGCATGGTGATTGGCAGGTTATAGTACCTAAAAGAAACAACTAAGGATAACCTTTTTTTTTTTCCTGTGCAACAACAGTGGATGTTGTAATTTACAGAGACCAGATACTAGGATTGATTTGAAGGAACATATGGTAAATTCTATTTGGCCCAGGTTTGTAAAGCATCCAAGTAGAAAAGATAGACAGTTAGATAAATAAAGCTAGAGCTCAAAATAAAGGTCTTGCCTTTGTTGCTTCCTAGGTGATAAGATGAATATATTCCAGGAGATTCTAAGAGCTAGTATTAACCCAACAGTCAGCAATGTGACTTTTGAGTTAAGGTGAGAGATGTCAAAAGCAAAGACACTTAAGGGCAGCAACAGGCCATCCCACATGCCTAATGTCAACCAGTGGCCTAACCTAGGTTCTCTAACGGTACAAAATGCTTTATTAAACCTAATGCCCAAAGTTCATTAGAGAAGTGGAATGTGATAATCCCCCCTATCTACAGTCTCACTTTCTGTTTTCAGTTGCCAGTTGTCAACTGTGGTCTGAAAATGTTAAATGGAAAATTCTGAAATAAACAATTCATAGCACCCTAAGAGCATGTCAAAGTCTCCCATAATCCCACTCGTTCCTTCACTATGTGAATACTTATCTATCTAGTGTGTCCACATGATACACACTACCTGAGTACAATGCTATCTCACTTAGTAGACACAGTCTTACAGTATCACAGTGCTTGTGTTCAAGTGACTTTATTTCATTTAGGTATGGCAAGATTTTAATTATCCCATTATCACAAGAATAGTGAAGCTGTTGATTTAAATATAGCAAAGAGAAGCTACAAATTGTTCCCTTTAAGTGACAAGGTGAAAGGTATCAATTAGAGAAGCAAGAAAATTGTGCACTGGGGTTCTAAAATCTGTGGTAAGAACAAATATAGCCATGAAATTATGAAGAAGGAAAATGAAATCCTTTCTTTTTTGTTTGGTTGCCATATCTCAAACTACAAAAGATACAGCCAGAGCACATGATAAGTGATTAGTTAGGATTGGAAAAGGCACTAAGTGTGTGTGTGTGTGTGTGTGTGTGTGTGTGTGTGTGTGTGTGTTTGTGTGTGTGTGTGTGTGTAGCTCTGTGAATACAGGGGAAAACAATATATGTAGGCCTCAATATTAGTATTTTCTATGGTTTTACAATTTGCTGGGGATCTTACAATGTATCACCAATGGATAAGTCAGAACTAATCTACAGCAGCTTTTATTGATTTAATAATAATGCATGGCATACCCTACACATGTTTCCTCATCTATAATATGGAGATAATCATTGTAAATGGTTGTTGATAAAGCTCTCAGTTCAAATTACCTCCCTTTGTTATGAATGACCTCGCTCAACCCATGAAGCAGGCATGATGACCACCATCTTATTTTAACAAGTCTCAGCAAGGTGAGGGACTGTCCCAGATCACTTGACAAGGGAGTGTGGTGATGCAAACCCAGACCTGGCTGACTCCAAAGCCCAACTCCTGGAATCTCCAGGCAACCAGTTTCCAACAAGTTTGCACAACAGATGGGCTTTTTCTTTCCCTGTGGTTTAGGAAACAAGTTCCAAGGCAAAACAACTAATTGTTCTGGTAAGTCTCCAATTGTTCTGCCAGTTCTGTCATCTCATACTAAGAAATGGGATCTGAAGAGATGTTATTAGCAGGGGGAAAAAAGTCTACTTTACCACAGTTATAGGAAGTGGGGTTGCCAAAAATCAAATTTCTCCAGCCCTCTAGATCATATGGTCCTATAAAGTCTAAATCCAAAAATAAATCCATATGGCTTATTTTTCTAATTTACCCACACCTGGGAGCACTGTAGGCAAACAGATTACATCCTCAGCACCACAGTGCAAGAGCAGAAGATTGTCACTTTTTTGGTATGTGACCTTGGACAAATGACTTAATTTAAACTTTCATTTTTTTCACGGGTTTTGTGGGACTAATATTGCTCTCATAATTGCCAGCCATCAAATAGGACTTAGCAAAGACCTGGCATAGCTCTGTATATGTTACAGATATAAATTCATTTCCTCCTATCCACAACTCCAGGGAATGGGCTGAAAATTACCTATTACTATCATTTACAGCTGAGTAAATAAGAAACATGATTGAATGACTTGCCCAAGGTTAGACAGCTAGTAATGACAGAGCTAAGATTCAAACCCAACTAATCTAAAACTGACCCAAACTGACCCACCACACCAAACTACATGCATGCTGGGAAAACTGAATGAGATGAAGTAGGAAAATCCTTTTAGAACACCCAGTAAGTGTCTGGTTAATATCACACCGTTGTTTTATTGTAACTATTATGATTTAAATACTGAAGGTGGCATTTAATCCCAAAGCATAACAGTGCAATTCCAAAAAAGTTGATTTCCAACCCTTTTAGTACTGTCTTACAATAAAAGGAAATGTTATTTATTTACAAGATAGGATCTTCAAACCCATCCTATAGGCACTGTGTGTGTGTTTGTGTGTGTGTGTGTGTGTGTGTGTGTGTGTGCGCGTGCGTGCGTGTACACGCGCACATGTGCGTGCACACGTGTGTACTGGTCCTAGGGCTTGACTCAGGACCTGGATGCTGTTTCTGAGCTTTGGGGCTTAAAGCTAGTGCTCTACCACTTGAGCCACAACTCCATTTCCAGCTTTTCACTGGTTAGTTGGAGATAAGAGTGTCACAGACTTTCCTGTCTCAGCTGGCTTCAAACTTCAATCTTTAGATCTCAGCCTCCTGAGTAATTTAGGATTACAGATGTAAGTCACAGGCACCCAACCTTGTTTATGTTGTTTTTGTTTGGTTTGGTTTGATTTCAGTTGGTTTTGGTTTTGGTGAGGGGGCAGGAAAATGAAGAAAAATATGAAACAACTTATAAAATATTTTATGATGAACAACAAGACTGGGAATAACCCAAATGAGGCTCTGAGCCAACCACAAGAGGGACAGCTGTGCAGCTAAATGGAAGGACCAGTGTTAGAAGACCCATTTTTGTTGTTTTTTTAATAAGTTTTTTATTGTGAAAATACTGTGCAGAAGGGTTACAATTACATGAGCAAGGTAATGAGTACATTTCCTATCAAGCATTGTTGCCTCCTCCTTTGTTTTTCCCCTCCCATCCTTTCCCTCCCATCTCAACTACACTCCCCCCCTCTAAGTTGTAAAGTTCCTTTTTCGCCATAGCATCTTGTACATCTCATTGTTGCAGTGGGTCAACCTATAGCCCTATTTAAACATTTTGTTTTTTCCTTTCTGCTCCCCAAATTATACCAACATCAAATACAGTGAAAACAGGGGTTATACTGTGGGGGAGGGACAAAGAAAGCAACAAAGAAATCACGTGGTACCTTATAAATACGTTAGAAACAATAGCAAGAAAGAAAAAAAACACTTGTGTCCTTATCTTGGGGTTCATTTCGCTTAACATCATCTTATCTGATCTTTTCTTCTTGATTCAGACATCTACTAGTTATTGCAAATAAGGGAAACCATGGGACCTATGTTTCTTTGGGCCTGGCTTACTTCACTTAATATAATTTTTTCCAACTCTTCCACATATAGTGGCATTAGGCAGGAAGCACAACTTCTCCAGGTCTTAGTAACTAATGGATAAAATGAAACATTTAAGCCATATGAATTAGAATGTCTCCTAATAGGCTAAAAGACTTTCTCTACAGATGAGTTCTAGCCCATGGTTGGTTTTCCATTCTATTCTAACAAATCCCTATTGCTACCGTGTCAGGTTGGGCACATTTCCCTCAGTTTAAAGCTTTGGCAACTGAGGCTGATACTCAACCACTTGAACCATGACTCCACTTCCAGCTTTTGATAGTTACTTGAAGAGTTTCAGGGGCTTTTCCATCTGGGTTGCCTTTGAACCTTGATCCTCAGATCTCAGCCTCATGAGTAACTAGGATTGTAGGCATAAGCCACCAGCACCCAACTCTATAGGCAACTTTTAAGCATCCCATTTATTTTAGCAGTTCAGGTAAATGCCAAGGGAGTTCTTAGTACTGAACACTGCCTGCTGAGGGAACTTTCCAGAAAACCCCTCAAACCATTTGGACACTGTCTTTGAGGGATCAATATTATACTCATCTTATACCTCTGTCCCTTTAGCAGATAACCTGACAACTGCCACATTCTTTTGTGAAAGAGAAGAAAATCAAACTAATTGGAGAAGCCTCACACTGTCATACGAAACTCAGAAGAGGTGAGCTGTGAATGGAGTTTTTGATACCCATCCTAGCATGGTTTGCCTCAGATATGGTGACACCACCTCAGATGGACTGATCAACCACTTATAGCAGGACCCCCAGCATCCCAACACAATCCAGCTGTCTGGTGTCATTAACTTGTTTCTTGTCTATCACCAGCACACTGTGGAAAAGCAAGTGTCTTCAAACTTATTGTTAAAATACTGCATCACAAACTATGCAAACTATAAGCCACTGACATTTATTTCTCACCATGCTGGAAGAGTATAAGATCAAGGCACTGCCAAATGCCTGGCGGGGAGTGGCCCACTTGTAACTGTGTCACACAGAATGGAAGGAACATAGGCATTCCCCACGTCATTTGTAAGGATACTGATCCTGCCCAAAGGCCCTCCCGCCTAAGACTATCTCTTTGGGTAGATTTGGATTTCCACCTATGAATTATGGGGGCACAAACAGTCTGGAGCAGAAGGGTTCTGACTCACCAACATTCCTATCACCTAGATGTTCATTCAATAGTAACCAGATAAAGACGTTCTAATCACTATTCACACCTCTGAAAAAATATGTAGACATAACCCAAGGTACAAACCATGACAATCTCAACAAAATATCCATTTCTCCTACTCTCATACAGTACCAGACACCATACAATTTTAAATTTTTCACATTTTAAAATGCAAAACTGTAAACCAAATAGATTTTAACCCTGCTCTTTTGAAACTGTGATGTCTAAAATATCAGCATAGAATGTATAATTAAAAGTGATTGATAGTTTTCTTGTTTTATTGTATTTAGTCTTTGAAAATTTATAAAACAGTGTATATTTTCTTCCTACTGCACGTCCTGGGTAGACTGGCTACATCTCAGAGGCTCCATATAGTCAGGGTGGATGGCGGCTGCCATATTGAATCACATAGCTCTAACTCCTCAAACTTCCAAAAGCCTCTTTCCCCTTTTTTTTCCTTTTTTTTTTGGGGGGGGGGGTCCAGTCGTGGGGCCTGAACTCTGGGCCTAGGCGCTGTCCCTCAGCTCTTCAGCTCAAGGCTAGCGCTCTACCACTTGAGCCACAGCGCCACTTCTGGCTTTTTTCTTTTTGCTTATGTGGTGCTGAGGAATGGAACCCAGGGCCTCAGGCATGCAAGGCAAGCACTCTACCACTGAGCCACCATCCCAGCCCCAAAGCCTCTTTTTCTTATCTCACAAAAGTTCTCTCTCTGAACCTGCTGTTCTCTCTACCTAAACTTCTTCTCCTTCCCTAAGAGGCACTTTTTCTCATTGTAGGACATTATGACCTAGCAATAGCTTTCATGTTGTTCCTCTTCATTAGAATAGAACCCCCATAAGGCAGGAACCTCAGAGTCTAGCACACTGCCTGCCATGTAGTGAGCCTCAATGTAAATAAATGAATGAAGTTCATCAGGCACCTGCCTTTCCAGAGGACCCAGTCCAATGGAGAATTCAAATCACCATGGACCCCACTGCTTTCCTGCAAGTTTTAATCATTCTTGGTCCATGAACCTTGATAGCAGATTGCAGAGTGTGTGGAACCCTTCTCAAAATAATGTTCTGAATATATAAAATAAAATCCACAGAATTACAAATGAAACTGAATAATGGAAGGCAATTACAATTGTCTTTTTTTTTTCTTAAAATTGTGGCATGGTAATATAGTATGTTTGATCGATGCATTCAGTACCAATCTAGCACTGGGTCTAATAATTTCCCTAATAACTTTACCTTGCAGCAATGGTGAGGGCACATGTTGTTTGCGATATGTCACACTACAATGATATGCAAACATTTGTAACGCTTATGGACAGCAAAGTCACATGTGCTACTGGTTTACTCTCATCACTGATGATGCTACAGGTCGGTTAGAAAACATCCTCCCTAGCCAAACTCAGTGTGCCTCTCCTAGTCCTGCCTCCCTCCCTCCTCTTTCTAATGACAGTTCCACACTCAGAAAGTCCCGCCCCCAGACTAAAGTCCCCAGAGTTGTCTAACTAACCACACCTGCCATCTTGGCTCTTCGCTCAGGCAGACTCCTTCCTTGGCTCCAGTCAGCCCTCAGGCTCAGGGGGAAAGGGACTGGAGTTTTACAGACCTCAATCTGTGTCCTAGATGTGTAAAGACAGACAATGCTAGCCAGGTTGTCTTCCTCAGCACCTTCCTTCACCTTAGCACCAATGGAATAGGCTTCTCACACAATTACGATTCCAATTATTAGGCAAGCAGGCTTGTGCTGCTGGCAAGAGAAGAGGGGACTCAAATTTCCATGAAGGGACACCCCCATGAGCAATGCACCCTCCCAAGACTATCCTGGTACCTAGGGATGGGTGTGAGGGAGGTGTGGGTGTGTGATAGTTTCCATGCTGATGGGGAGAGATAGAAGCTGATTCAATGACCAATAATCTCAATACTGTTAAACATCCTCCATCCCAGAACCACCACCTCATATCCTTAATCCCTCCAGCCCTGAAGTACTGGATGGAGACAATGTACTCTGGAACAGGTATGGGCATAGATTCAACAGAGTTATGTTTATGTTCCAGCTCTGTCACTTAACCTCTGATATACTTCACCAAATGAATTTTTCTGAGTTTCTATTGTCCCCATATTCTATAATAGAGAAAATACAACTGTTATGGAGGAATTACAAAGACTAGAAATTGTGCCACTAGCACAAAAGCCTTCAGTGAACGAATATTACCAAAAGACAACCCACCAGGGTTGGCAGGAGGAAGAGAGTGCCTGAAAAGCAAGGAGGTGAGAAACCTTAAGGCACAAAGAAGAAAAGCAACAAGTCAAAACCTGAGTGCCAGAGGAATTTCAGTCCTGCTGACAATATGGAATGACAATATGGAGGTGATTAAGGGCAATTTTAGATAATCTAAAAGTGATGCAGCTGTTAGAGCAGCACATTGTGGGAAATGAGAAGTGGTGTTTCTAGGAAGATGGGAAGCTCTAGACAACCCTCCACACAGGTCCAGTCCCACAACAGGCCTGCCCAGGCCCTGATGCATGTCCTTGCCCACCCAGAGTCTTGTGAGGGAAACTCCTGCCTTGCAGAACAATAGCAACAATGAAAATATGTGGGAAAGTGATGAAATTATAACTGGATCTTTGGTAATCAGGTTATTTTTACTTTTCAATTTCTATTGAGCTTTGAGATATGTGTGTGCATGAGTGTGTGTATGGATATGTATGTGTACGCACATGCATACACCTCTGTGTGTGTGTGTGTGTGTGTGCATATATATATTGGGGCCTGACTCAGGTCCTAGGCACTGGTTCCTTAGCATTTTTGTCCAAGATTGGTGCTCAAGGTTGAGCCATACTTTTACTCCCAGCTTTTTGCTGGTCATTTGGAGATAAGAGTCTCACTGATTTTTTTTCTTTCCTGCCCAGAGTTGGCTTTTAATCATGATCCTCAGATCTCCACCTCCTGAGTAGCTAAGATTATAGGTGTGAGCCACCAGCACCCAGGCCAGCCTCAGGATCTTTTTAACTTATAATTGCCTGAAGTCCTAAGCACACTCAAAACCTGCTACGTGGTTATAATTTCACTCCAAATTCTCTTTTCCTTTGGAGATATTTATAGGAGGTTATCAATGCCAAAATAGCCGAGAGGAGGCTTGTTTTGCTGGTACACTTCAACCAGAGCCCCAGAAAGTAAAATTAATAGTGATAATTAGAAATATTCCTCTTCCTTCCCTTTTTGCCTACCCCTTGTATCCTCCAAATCTCTCCAGCTCCACCTTGGTCCTCCTCACAGGACATCTGTGCTGCCTATAAGTGTGGAAAACCAAGTTAGGGGCCACTGTAACAAGACATAGAAGATAAAGAAGAAGGAATCAACTCCTGGGACATGCTGTGTGTCTATCCAGATCTTGGGAGTACTAATGGTTCCCAGATGCTTACAGTTCTTTATTCCACACAAGGCCAAATGTTCCTGGTGAACCAGTACACAAAGCCCCCCAAAATCTGCCCCAACCTTCACTTTCAACCTTAGCTCTCACCCCTTTGGCAGACCACAATCTGGGATGAACTCACATGCTGTTCCTTGAAGTGAAGTCATGCTATTCTGTATCTGAAAACATGGGGCAAAACCCAGCTTGAATCCAGCACTGCCTCCAACAAGATGTTGGACTTGGGGAAGTTTCCTGACTTCTCTGGGCTTCACATTCCACATTAGCACAATGTCAATGATACTTTCATCCAAGCACATGCCTATAATCCTAACTACTCAGGAGACTGGGATCTGAAGATGCCAGTTTGAAGCCAGCTAAGCAGACAAATATAAGAGACTCTTAAGTCAATTAACCAGAAAAAAAATAGAAGTGGAGGTATAGCTCAGGTGGAAGAGTATCAACCTTAATCAGAAAACCCAAGCAAGAGTGGTAGGTCCTAAGTTTAAGTTGCAGTAGTAGCAGCAGGTGGAGGGAGGGAGAGGAGTGAGGTGGAGGAGAAGAAGAAGAAGAAGGAGGAGGAGGAGGAGGAGGGAGGAGGAGGAAGAAGAGGAGGAGGAGGAGGAGGAGGGGAGAAGTGGAGGAGGGGGAGGAGAGGGAAGGAGGAAGAGGAGAGAGGAGGAAGAGGAGAGGAGGAGGAAGAGGAGGAGGAGGAAGACTTTCATAGGATTACCTGAAGGTGAAATGAAATGGCATGTCCAGTGCTATCACGTGACCACCCTTGCCCACTAGGCTAGATGTGGAAGAAAGGAGGATCCTCCTTGCTCTGAAACATTGTTCTCCCACATTGATACACTAATTAGAGATTCACTTGTGTCAATAATATCTTATTATAAATGCAAATCACCCCTGTGTTCAGCTTATCAGTCCCCATCTTTGTATAAATTATTTAAACCGGTGCCTTCTGCGTGTTGGATTTCAGTGCTGTGATTTGGGCACAGAGGAGCAAGGTTATTTGAAAACCATTTTTAGGAAGGTAGCAGATGACCAGAAGGAACTCTGGGCAGTTCAAGCTGAGTAGCTTGATGGCTGGAAGTCAGCACCAGGCTGGAAAACAGAGAATGGAGGAAGGACAGGAACCAAGCAGTGAGCCGAAGGCCACTACACACAATCTTGTCCCCTTTTGTCATCGTGCTTTCGGCTCTAGAGGCAGCTGAATGGCACTGCCAATCACCAGCCTTTGGTACACAAGCCGTGGAATGAGACATCAAGACCCAGGTGCCAGGCTGTCTTGTCAATCATACCTTAGGCCCTTTCTTAGCCACATGGACACCTCCCACAGTAAACCCTTTCCTGTCCCCTACTGATGTGGCATAAAAGGATGGAAAAGGAAGTGGGGGGGGAGGATGGAGCAATGAGCACACATCAGAGGAGGCCGGACTGCTTCTCCCCACTCTCCTCCCACATCCCCTGCACCACCAGTGCCGAAGCCAGCAGGAATTCGCTCCTCTGCTGCTGTAGTTGGATATGACATGGACGCTTTCAACTCATTTGATCTGAAATTACAGATATGTGAGCAAAAGGTAGGGCTGGCCTCATGTACTGCAATGAGGAAACTATGGTTCAAAATGGTTGGCTTTCCCCAAATTTCAACTGCTAGCTATGATTCAGGCTATTTTAGGAACGCATTTCTGGACGGTGTTCCAAGATGGAGAGTTAGGACTCATATCTTTTTGTCATTGTTGATCCTTCATTCTTTTTCTTTTGTTTTTGGAAATAAGAATCTAGTTATAAAGCCCAGACTAGCCTCAGACTACAATACTCCTGCCTCAGCCTCTTGAGTACTTGAATTACAGGCACGAGCCACCACACCTGAATGTACTCAAATCTTACAGGAAGCCTTTTGTTATTGTTGTTGTTGTTGTTGGTGGTGGTGGTGGTGGTGGTCGTGGGGCCTGAACTTTGGGCCTGGGCGCTGTCCCTCAGCTCTTCAGCTCAAGGCTAACACTCTACCACTTGAGCCACAGCACCATTTCTGGCTTTTTCGGTTTATGTGGTGCTGAGGAATCAAACCCAGGGCCTCATGCATGCTAGACAAGCATTCTACCACTGATCCACCTTCCCAGGCCCAGGGAGCCTTTAATCTCGAAGGAATCTGTGAGACTGTGTACAGGAACAAAGGATTGTACTTTCTTACGTCTCTCTGTCTCTGTCTCTCATCTCTGTCTCTGTCTGTCTCTCTCTCTCTGTCTCTGTCTCTCTCTCATCTTACTTGTTCACAGTTCTTGCTCTTTCACCTGAGTGACTTTTGCTGGTTCATTTTGGTGGTAACTATCTCCTGAACTTTTCTGCCTAGGCTGGTTTCGAACCTCAATCCTCCAGGTCTTACTGTCCTGAGAAACAAAGATTACAATCATGAGCCATCAACCTGGCTAAAGAACTGCCACTTTCCACCCTGCTTCTGTCAGTGACTCCTTAGGACTTTTTAAGACCCTCCTCTCTGTGTCCCTTTCTCTGTCAAATGAGATAGGTGTTGTGAACCATCTTCTGATTCTAAAGCAAGTGTATGAGACAGAGGAGGACCCATGGAAAGAAAAAAGCAGAAGTGCCTCCTCCTCATCTCACCCATCCTCTCCACTAGCCCAGCATGTGGTATAAGACTACAAGACTAGGGGCTGGGAAGGTGGCTCGGTGGTAGAGTGCTTGCCTTGCATGCATGAGGCCCTGGGTTCGATTCCTCAGCACCACATAAGCAGGAAAAAAAAAAAAGCTGGAAGTGGCACTATGGCTCAAGTGGTAGCGCGCTAACCTTGAGCTGAAGAGCTGAGGGACAGCGCCCAGGCCCAGAGTTCAGGCCCCATGACCGGACCCCCCCCCAAAAAAAAGACTACAAGACTAGAAATAACTTCAACTATGAGCCGCACTCAGGAAACTTGGACAGAGTGTTGCTGACTGCAACCCAAGGCAGTGCAATGGGATACCAGAGTCAAAGAAAAATGGAAAAACACAGAGACATAGGCGAGAGATACGGGGGAAACCAACCCCTGGGCCCCAAGATCCCACAAGTAAGCATATTTATTTGAGTTCACACAGGGAAGGACATATGCAAAACATAAAGCATTTATATTAATATTATAATCAGAACCAAAACAGACTTTGGGAGAGACACTGGTTCCCTTCGCCTTTTGAGATAGCAAACTACAGCCCGGACATGAAGTCCACCTTATCTAGTCTTCAAGGCACCCAAGGTCCGGCTCCCAGCACTAAGGAAGGGGGGCAGCACTTCAGTCTCTTCACCCTCTCCAGATCTATCTGTTTTAACCCTTCCCTGGCCAGCTCTCAGCATTCTTATTGTGTTTCTAGGTGTCACAGCTCAGCTTCGGAGTTCCCAACAACGTAGGTTCATCCCCTCCTCTTACTAGTCCAGAATCGTGCAGTGGCTAACCCTGAAGAGCAAGCAGTCACCCTCCGCCCTCCAGGCAAGCGGGCTCAGGCCCCCAGTGGCAGGAATTTGGAGTCTTATATACCACAACAAGGTCCAGCAGCGGGCCATGCTGTAGGAAGGCACATCCACTCAACACAACACTCAGAGATGAGAGCCAGGGCCGGGCAACGGGAGCACAGGCCCAGGGTGACTCTCAGAATTCAGGTCCAAGGCCCATTGCAACAATGAGATGTACAAAAAACGAACTTTACAACTTTGGGGGGGGGGGACCGGGTCGGGGAAGGGGGGAGTATGGGAAGGGATGGGAAGGGGAGACAACGAGGAAGCAACAATGCTTGATAAGAAATGTACTCGTTATCTTGCCCATGTAATTGTAACTCCTCTGTATGGTATTCTCACAATAAAAAAAAAAAAAAAAAAAAAGAATTCAGGTCCAAGGGCAGATTTACCCTTGACCATTGGTTTCCCTCCAACTACAAGTATCTGCTCCCATTCTTGGTGGTGGCATGGCTCATTCCTTAAGATTTTTTTCTATCCAATGCAGGTGAAATCATTATGCTAAGTAAAAGAAGCCACACACAAAATATCATTTCTTTGAGGCACCCAAGCATAGGGTAAGTCCAGAGCCAAGTTCAAAGCCAAAGTTCGGAGGCAGAAAGTATAGTGTGGTTACCAGGCATTCAGGGAAGGAAGAATGGAGAATTTGTTTAATGGGTACAGTTTCTGCTGTGGTAATGCTCAAACAATTGTGTAAATATACCTACTGTAACTGAGTGGATATGTAAAATGGATAGATTGGTAAATTATATGTCTTGTACATTTTGCCATAGGATGCAGCACACAACCACCACAGATTTTTCTGGGGGTGGAATGATAAAAAGAAATGAGGCCAGGTGCCAGTGACGCACACCTGAATCCTAGATACTCAGGAGGCTAAGTTCTGAGAAACCAAAGCCAGCACAGGCAGGAAAGCCCATGAGATTCTTATCTCCAAGGTAAGGAGCAAAAAGCCAGATTTGCAGGGTAGCTCAAGTGGTAGAGTGTCAGCCCTGAGCGGAAAAAGCTAAGTAACAGTGTAACAGCTCAGAGGTCAAGGCCAAGTACCAGCAAACACATAAAGAAAGGAAAGAAGAGGGGAGGAGAGAAGGAAGAGAAAGGGAGGAAAGGGGAGAGGAGACGGAAAGGAGGGAAAGAAGGAGTGGGAGAGAGGGAAGGAGAGAAATGATAGATTGAGGGGCTGGGAAGGTGGCTCAGTGGTAGAGCGCTTGCCTTGCATGCCTGAGGCCCTGGGTTCGATTCCTCAGCACCACATAAGCAAAAAGAAAAAAAAAAGCCAGAAGTGGCGCTGTGGCTCAAGTGGTAGAGCGCTAGCCTTGAGCTGAAGAGCTGAGGGACAGCACCCAGGCCCAGAGTTCAGGCCCCACGACCAAACCCAAAAAAAAAAAAAGAAAAGAAAAGAAAAGAAATGATAGATTGAAATGAAATTTCCAAACACAGTGACACTTTCTAAAAGACGGGCTGCCTCACTGAGGGAAGTTAGCTAATGTCTCAGCATCACAGGGTCACAACTACTCCCTTCCTTCCTCACCTGTACACAGAAGACCATGGTGTGTGTGTGTGTGTATGTGTGTGTGTGTGTGTGTGTGTGTGTGTGTGTGGCTTAACCTGTAATGACAGCAGAACATCACAAGAACTGGAGCTAGTTTGCTAACAGTAGTCTGATACTTTTTGGCCATTCTCCCATTAAAATGAGTGATGACATAGATACATTGCTATCTTTCTGTCCAGCAATACCTTTGCTTTCTTTTTTTTACCATTTACATTATTTTTGTTTACTTTTTAAATGTTCGTTGCTATCTTTCAGCAGTTGTACAAAGGAGTTTCACTTCAACATGTCAGTTTATAAGTACCATGCACCGTGACCCATGTCACCATTTCCATTGTCCTCTCCCATCTCCCCCACCACACCCATCCCCACAATTCACCTGCTTCCATTGCCCTTCTGTATGTTGAATATTATGGCTGTATTTGCCCTACCCTTCCTCTCTCCTTTTGTCTGCTCCTCTCCCTTTGACCTCACCCCTGTCCCAGACAACACATGTTCCAGCTTCCTGGTAATCATTTTTGTTAACCAATATGTTCATTGTTTAAAGGAGTTACACTCCTGAAGTTCTCCCCTGTAATATCCCACACTTTAGTTAATATTGTGCATAAATGTAGATGAATCTGTATGTGTATATATATATATATATATATATATATATATATATATATATATATATAATTTAGGTCTAACTTCCACACACAAAAGGAAATATACGTCCATAGACTCTCTCAACATGAGTTACTTCACTTAACCTATTTTTTCCAGGTCCATCTATTTTCATGGAAATGACAATATAATTCATCCTGATGGGTAAGTACAATCCCAATATCTATCTATCTATCTATGTAACTATCTATCTATCTAAACCACAAAATCCAGGACATTTTTCCTCCTTTTCTGTCTGGCACCACCACACCTCAAATGGAAGACAAACAGCAAATTAAGAACCACCCCAAGCTGGTACCTCATGCCTGTAATCCTAGCAACTCAGGAGGCTGAGATCTGATAATCATAGTTCAAAGCCAGCCCAGGCAGGAAAAGTTCATTGGATTCTTATCTCCAGTTAACCACCAGAAAACCAGAAGTGGTGCTATGGCTCAAAGTAGCCAAGCACTAGCCTTGGGCAGAAAAGCGCAGGAACAGTGTCCAAGTCCTGAGTTCAAGCCCCATGACCAGAAAAATAAAATAAAATAAAACAAGGTCAGTGCTAAAGTCAACATATTTTCTGAGTCAGTCTTGGACTACTAAACCTCTTCATGTGGTCTGGGAAGGTGGCTCAGAGAAGGTGGCTTCATGTGAACCAGCATTAAAATTGGCCGTAGTGTCTAGGTTCTTTTCTAATTTTCAGAATTTATGGCTTTTAAAATTAAATGAACCTGTTGCACCCATACTCATTCTCCATAGGTATGGAATATTCCACTCTCTGCAGGAAATATGACACAATACAGATGTGAGCTATGATCTTTTTGTTGCTTTAAAATGGCTGAACGTTTTAAACTAGGTCTTAACAGCTACAATGGGAAATAGGACTGTCATCTAATTAACTCTTACTTCAATTACCTAGGGAGCTGTCTGAATTCTGATATTCCTTTGTCCGTGGGAATATGACATGGCTGCAGAGTTAGATACGGCAAGAATGAGCTCAAAACTTTTCATCAGACTGCCCAATTCCCTTGCCATGAGCACCCAAAGTTCAACGTCTTACACTTGCTCTTCAGCATGTGGTCCACAAAGCAGCGTCATCTGGGAGCACTCTGGGAGGCAGGCCACAGCATCAAGGTAGCTACCCAGACTCACTATGTAAAGATCTCGAGGAAGTTTAAGTATATACCTCCTCTGGCTACTGTCTGTAACAGACCACCATAAGATTCAGTTTCTGAAGGCAAGCTAAAATCTGAATCACTATGCCAAAACCAAGACATTGGCAGAGCCACGCTCACTCCCCTGGCTTGAGGGAGAACTGTTCCCTGTCTCTTCCCACGTCTAATGGCCAGTCTCTGTCCTCATCCTCACCTCAGCTCCTGGCCCTCCGCTCAGATGGCTGCTCCTGAGTCACATAAGGGCCTGCATGATGGCATTTAGGGGCCACTTAGTGAAACAAAACCCATCTCCTCATCACAAGAGCTTTACCGTAAGTCCTGTGTGCAAAAGATCCTTTTGCAAACACAGTAACATTTCCAGTGCAGCCATTAGGATGGAGCTGTCTTCCCAGAGTCACAGTCAGGCCTATCACAGCTTCCGATTGCTTTCACACATGCATCAGGATAGAACACAAACTATATTAGTGATTTATATAAACATTTCATAAAAAGACTGTCCTTCAAAACCTATTTTCAGCAAAGGAGCATTAACTTTCACAGACGGCTCCACTTTATCCTATTAGTGGCTCATAAACAGCCCTTTTCCCATGGAGTGCCTGCTGAACGCTGATTTCTCTGCCCCATCTCCCACCTGCCAATCCAAGTCACCAAGAAGAGCACATGCCAGTGCTTCTAACCGTCACCCACATTTCAGAAGCACTGCTTAGATCAATAGTCCTCCTCTCTCACTGGACACTGCTACCATTTGGGGATTCATTTTCTAATTTATGGAGGCTCATATCTCTCCACACTAATGCAATCCGACTCTCTTAAGGAGGATAGGTTCCAAAGTTCCCCCAAATGAGTCTACTATTCAATCAGGCTTGAGAGCCACTGGTTTTACCTCTCTGACCAGTTAAATGAGTTAGAGGGGATTGAACAGAACCCAAGTAAGCCACTCACTAAATTGAGGCCATCCAGGCTCTTGCCCTGTTGAAAATATATGTTGAAGGGCCCTTGTTCAGAGGCTGGGCCAGGATGTGAAACACAGGACAATGAGGAAAGTACTCTAGAAAATCAGCCCTGAGGCGTTCCCAACACAGCAGCATTCTTCCACCCACCCCAAGCCTCATTCCAGGTCTTTCTTTCTTTCCTTCCTTCCTTCCTTCCCTCCTTCCTTCCTTCCTTCCTTTCTTTCTTTAGTGTTTGTGTGTTTCAGTACTGGGGTTTGAACTCAGGGCCTCACACTCTAACATGGCTTTTTTCACTCAAAGTTAGTGCCACCAACACCCAGCCCCCATCTGGGTTTCTGAAGAGAAACATTTCTCTTCTCCACTTCCCTCCCCAATCTCCACCAGCACCCACATAATTTGTTTCTTCTGGCTCCTAATTCCAAAGGGAAAAAAGTTAAAGGAAAAAACTCTAATGTGCTACTTAAATGTTCATTGTTCCCATGACTTACAATATTGAAAGGTTAGCCAGGTGCCATTGGCTCACTCCTGTAATCCTAACTACTCAGGAGATCTGAGACTAACAGTTCAAAGACAGCCTGTGCAGGAAAGTTCTTGAGCAGAGTATCTCCAATAAGCTACCAAAATAGCCGGAAGTGGAGCTGTGGTTCAAGCAGTAGAGTGTTACCGTTGAACACAAAAACTCAGAGCAGCACCCAGGCCCTGAGTTCAAGCTTCAGGACTGGCACAAATTACACACACACACACACATACACACACACACACACACACACACACACTCACACACAGAAATGTTTACATGATTGGCATTTCCCATGAAGATTCGTTATTTAGCTCAGGAGCCCAGGGAGAACAGGTAAAATCAAGTTCTGCAGGGAACTAGCAGAGCAAGGGCATGTCAGGGCCCTGACTGGACAGAGGAGCTCTTCTTACTATCTTAACAGCCATCACTCACTCTTTTGCTCTGGCTGATTCTGAGATCACAGAGGCTATTCTTCAGCTCAGTATATTGTGGCTCATAGCAATCCCAAACACGCCTTGTCACAGACAGGCAAATCTTATCCAGTCAGGAGGCAAATTCATTTCCTCCTCACTCGAAAAACATTTGGTCTTCATTTGCATGGCCACATTCTTTCCTTTGTTCCACGTAAATGTATGCTTTTTAACATTCTTATTTGACTCAGTTATGATACAATAATAATATCTCCAATGCACATTCTCATGTTTGCAGCTGTAGGAGGATTGTGATTACCCTTCCCCATAAATTATCTCTCCACTTTGCTCATGGCATGAGGCAGGACCAGACCTACGCTGAATGCATGCGGTCAGGAGAGCTTCCTCTCTGTAGTGACGCCCCCACTTCGTTCCAGGCACCAAAGCTTGTCTTTTCTTGGTTCCCCCATGTCTAGCTAAAGGAGCAATTTACCATCTAAGATGCTAAACTGTGCTGCATGTAGTGAAGCTGAAAGCAGGGTAACATGTTCTTCTCCTAGCCTTTGAGAAGAAATCTTGTGTTTGATTCGAGATTTGGATTTCTGACACATCTCACTCTATAGCCCAGATAGGCCTGGTCTCACTGTGTAACTCAGGCTGGTCTTAAACTCTTAAGTCTACCTTTCTCAGCCTCGTACCTGCTGGGATTACAGGCTCCACCACACCCAGCTTGACAAGAAATCTTTTTTTATTTTAATTTTTTTTTAAATTTTATTTGTGAACATACTGTACAGAGGAGTTACAATTACATGGGCAGGATAATGCGTACATTTCTTACCAAGCATTACAGCCTCCTCCTTTTGTTTACCCTTCACATCCCTTCCCAGCCTCCCCCCTCCCCCCAATCCCAATCCTTCTCCTTCCCCCCCTTCCCCCCCCCCCGCCTCCCCCCGCACCGACGTTGTAAAGCTCATTTTGGACATGACAACTTGTACTTCTCATTGTTGCATCAGGTCCACCTGTATCCTTAAACAACTGGTTTTTCCCCATCTCCTCCTCAAGTTATACTGACATCAAATATAGTGAAAGCAGGGGTTATACTGTGGGGGAGGGACATACAAAGCAACAAAGAGATAATCTTATAAATGCATTAGAAACACATGCATGAAAGAAAAAAACATTAAAATACATATCTAAGGGTTCATTTTCCTGACATCACATTATCTGACCTTTTCCGCTTGACTCATACATATACTAGATATTGCAAATAAGGGAAACCATGGGACCTATGTTTCTTTGGGCCTGGCTTACTTCACTTAATATAATTTTTTCCAAGTTTTTCCATTTCCTAACAAATGGGGCAATGTCATTCTTTCTGATGGAGGCATAGAATTCCATTGTGTATATATACCACATTTTCTTGATCCATTCATCTACTGAGGGGCATCTGGGTTGGTTCCATATCTTAGCTATGGTAAATAATGCTGCAATAAACATTGTTGTGCTGGTAGCTTTAGTGTGGTCTTGTTTGTAGACATTTGGGTAAATGCCCAAAAGTGGGATTGCTGGGTCATAGGGGAGCTCTATGTGAAGTCTTTTGAGGAACCTCCATACTGCTTTCCAAAGTGGTTGAACAAGTTTACATTCCCACCAACAATGAAGTAAGGTTCCTTTCTGTCCACATCCCCTCCAGCATCTGTTATTGTTAGAGTTCTTGATTTTTGCCGTTCTAACTGGGGTGAGGTGATATCTCAATGTTGTTTTGCTTTTCATTTCTTTTATGGCTAGGGATGTTGAACATTTCTTCATGTTGACAAGAAATCTTGACTGCCCAAATCAGCTTTCTTCCCCCAAGGGATTATGGAGCTATTTACAAGTACCTGCTATAACCCAGAATCTTTTAAAAGTGAACAGGGGGGCTGGGAAGGTGGCTCAGTGGTAGAGCGCTTGCCTTGCATGCCTGAGGCCCTGGGTTCGATTCCTCAGCACCACATAAGCAAAAAGAAAAAAGCCGGAAGTGGCGCTGTGGCTCAAGTGGTAGAGCGCTAGCCTTGAGCTGAAGAGCTGAAGGACAGCGCCCAGGCCCAGAGTTCAGGCCCCACGACCGGACCCCCCCCAAAAAAAAAAGTGAACAAGGAATTGCTGGTGAAGGTAATGTGAAACAATGGGAAGTTTCCCCCAATGCAAGGAAAATTGCTAATCGCTCAACATCCCCTATGTAAATCATGATAGCAAAAGTGTGGTTCTCCCGGGCACTGGTGGCTCAAGCCTGTCATCCTTCGCTACTTAGGAGGCTGAGATCTGAGGATCATGGGCTCAAAGCCAGCCCTAGCAGTAGACTCCATGAGACTATTATCTCCAATTAAACACCAAAAAACTGGAAGTGGAGCTGTGGCTCACAGAGATAAAGCACTTGGCTCACAGTGGTAAAGCACTTGCCTTGAGCAAAATACGGACAGACAGTACCCAGGCCCTGAGTGCAAGCCCCAGGACCAACAACAAAAAGAAAAAAAGCGTGTTTCTATTTATCTTGGAAGCATCAACATTGCAAAGATTTTATCAAGATGGGAAATGTTAAGCCAAACAGTCTGTGGGCAGTGCACAGTACTTTGGTTATAATAGTCAGACAGTTGCTTTGACCTCTGTTCTCCCAGTCCTGTGAAGTTAGTCTATGGCCTTCACCCCATAGTTCCTTACACACAGCCTCCTACCCAGGGACTGGGAAGGTGGCTCAGTGGTTGAGTGCTTGCCTTGCATTCATGAGGCCCTGGGTTTGATTCCTCAGCACCACCTAAAGCTGAAAAGGCCAGTGTGGCGCTGTGGCTCATGTGGTAGAGCACTAGCCTTGAGCTGAAGAGCTGAAGGACAGCGCCCAGGCCCAGAGTTCAGGCCCCACGACTGACAAAAAAAAAAAGAGTCTAGCTTTAATCACTTTCTCTAGCTGGTAAAAGAAGCCCACAATACTTTGCTTCATCTAAGCTTCTCCCTTCTGCCTGTCCATGGTCTCCTTTCTTCCTGTCTTCTCTCCCCTCCTTCTCCAGCCTTGATTCCATTATCATTTTAAATGGCATCATTTTTAATATTCTATGCTCCCAGCCCTTCTAGCTTTACATTCACTTGTCTGGGAGAATCCATAACAAACGTGAACCAACTATAGCACGGCCTCTGAGATGACATCTGAGGGCCACCCCCTCTCCCCACTCCCGCACCATGCCTGCTGAGCTTATCGACCTGTTATTGATTCAGAACCAGCTTCCACCCAGTCCTCAACCGGACTGTACAACCATAGCTCCAGACAAACCCTCCTACTCACACCTGTCTCCAGAGCTTCCTCTTTTCCTCTCACATCTGACTCTAATAAACCCTTCCCTGGCTCTCAGAAAACAATCCGGTGTCTGAGGAGCAGACATCTTCCATGCAAATGTCCTCAAGCTCTGCTACCACACACTTACCCTCTCCACAGCTCTGCATGTCCACAGCTGCGGCCGCTGTGGGAAAAGCCACACACACACACACACACACACACACACTCTCTCTCTCTCTCTCTCTCTCTCTCTCTCTCTCTCTCTCTCTCTCTCTGCCTGGCTCCAGCCTCCATCCCTTCCAATCTACTGGGTCTTTCTCCATATGTTTCTAAAGTGCTTCCCTAAAAATAGAAACAATCTGGGCACAGGTGGCTCATACAGGCAATTCTAGCCATTCAGGAGGCTGAGGTCTGAGGATCAAGATTCAAAGCCAGCCCAGGCAAACAAATGGGAGACTCATATCACAAATTAACTAGCAAAAAGCCAAAAGTGGAGGCATGGATCAAGTAATTGAGTGTCAGTCTTGAGAAGAAAAAAAAGCTGAGGGAGAGCTCAAGACCCTGAATTCAATCTCTAGTACCAGAACAAAAAAAAAAATTAGAAGTTTATCTCTATCTTCCATCAATGCAACTGATTTTCCCCAGTATTCATGAACTCCCTTTCCAGATACTGCCCTTTCCTCCTCTTTACAGCAAAGCCTTAAATGTTCATCTCACCCAACCTTCTCTTCCCTGTCCACTCTGCCCACCTGTGACTCAAGATAATCTATATACCAATGATCCCTAATTTAGACCTGCGGCCCACACCCCCATCAATGCTTGAATCTCAGCCCCACACTTTTTTCCTTTGTTTTAATTTATATCCCTGTATCTATCTATAAGATAGATGGAAGAAATATCATTTGTATTCTAGAAATATAGAAAGAGAATAATATGGAATGGAAATGAAAGGGTAGAAGAGAAATAGAAGAATGAAAGAATAGAATGGAGATACGAACAAGATAAGAATAGACAGAGTCTTTGGGCCTGGATTCAAGCCCAGGTTCCAACCGTGACTATCAACAAACTCCTAACTCTGTAACAACCATTTTCTACAGCCTTAGCTGGAGAGGACTGCTCTGCCCACCTGTCAAGGTCGCGACAAGCCTCAAGTGTGTGGAAGAGCATGTGGAAAGCAGTGGGCTCTTTAGAGGTGAGCAGGGCTATTGCTGCCTATAAGGCTTCCTGTGTGCAGTGCTATTACCACTTCCAGAGCATGCCTTGACACTGGTGAGCTGCCTGCAGGATATATGTGAAGGATATGTAGCTTCAAAAGAATAGCTTTGTAAGAGGTTACTTAGGGGGTTGTTTGCTTACTTTTACCTCAGACTGGCCTCTGACTCACAATC
The DNA here is from genome assembly GCF_024711535.1 of Dipodomys merriami. Lineage (NCBI taxonomy): Eukaryota > Metazoa > Chordata > Mammalia > Rodentia > Heteromyidae > Dipodomys > Dipodomys merriami. The sequence goes on from NW_027206068.1 coordinate 12,403,674, forward strand.
CTCCTATCTCAGCATACCAACTGCTGGGATTATAGGCATGCACTCCATGCTTGGCTATTTTTCCTTTTCATTTTTTGATTCATTCATTCCAGAAGCAATTCGTGTCTTGCAGAGATGAAACCCTTCAGAGTTAAGAAGGCACAGGTATCATCTTAACAGGACAATCTGACTATAACTTCTAAGATTTTTCGTCTGAGTTAGATGACATCAGAAGCTAAGCCCTGGTTAAAAAAAAAATCCAAGGAAGAACCAGGCACAGGTGGCTCATTCCTGTAATCCTAGCTGTTCAGGAGGCTGAGATCTGCAAACCAAATTTAAAGCCAGGCTAGGCAGGGTGAGACTTCTTTATCTCCAATTAACCACCAAAAAGCCAGAAGTGGAGCTGTGGCTCAAGAGATAGAGCACTATCCTTAAGCTAAGAGACAGTACCCAAGCCCTGAGTTCAAAATAAAATGAAGAAGAAAGAAGAAATGAAGAAAGAAGAAATGAAGAAAGAAGGAAGAAGAAGAAGAAGGAGGAGGAGGAGGAGCAGGAGCAGGAGCAGGAGAAGGAGGAGCAGGAGCAGGAGAAGGAGAAGGAGCAGGAGCAGGAGGAGGAGGGGAGAGGGAGGAGGAGGGGGAAAAGAGGAGTGGGGGAAGAAGAGGAGGGAGAGGAGGGGAGGAGGAGCAGGAGAGTGTTCAGTTTCTTCCATTTTCATTCTGTGATATGAAATGAATTACAGGGGAAAATGAGAAGGCAGAGAAACGTTTAGGAGACTACTAAAATCACCCAGAGAGGCAAGTAACTGGTAGGTTGTATTAGGGCAGTGAAGAGAAACAGCATCTGGAATAGGGGATTATTTTAGAAGCAGAACTGACCACACTTAATGATGGGCCAAATGGACTGGCAGGCAGGATTTGGGCACAGCTCTCATGGTCTTTGAACAACTGGACGGATAGAGTTGGCATTTGTTGATGAACAGAGGGAGCATGGTTGGCATCCACAACATTTTCTCAAGTATTGAGAGAGGTTTTGGGGGTTTTTCCAACTTTCCAATAGCAGCTAAGTGTCTTACAATTCAATTCAGCTCTGACACTAACGACCTAGACTCACAGACTCCAAAGATTTAAGGGCTTGTTCCCAGGGGACTGCTTTCACTTCAGATGCCAGGCTCGATCGAGTATCAGGTCACTGGTGCTCCTGACAAATTGGCCATAGATCAGGGGCTCCCATGCCCTGTGCCCTCCAGATTCAATAATTTGTTAGAAAGGCTCAGAGTACTCTGGAAGCCACTGTACTTACCTTGCTGCTTACTATAAAGAATATAAATGGTCATGAACTAGTGGCTCATGCCTGTAACCCTAGCTACTCAGGAAGCTGAGATCTCAGGATCATGGTTCAAAGCCAGCCTAGAGAGAAAAGTCTGGGAGATTCTTATGTCCGATTAGCCACCAGAAAACTAGAAGTAGTGCTGTGGCTCCAAGTGGTAGAGAGCTTGCCTTGAGCAAAATTGCTCGGGGACAGCACCCAGGCCCTGAGTTCAAGCCCCATGGCCAACAACAACAACAAAAAAAGACTATAAATGAGCAGCCAGGTGGAGTGCAGAGGGTCTTCTGGTCCTGCAGAGTTGGAGTGTGGGCTCCCTCTTCCAACAGGAATGTTTTCATCCAATCACAAGCTCTCTGAATCCTGTCCTTTAGTGTGTGTGTGGAGGGGGGAGGGAGGTTAAGGGAGACTTGATTGATTAAACCATCAGCCCTTGGTAACCGGCCTATACCCTTCTTCCTTTTCTGGAAGTCAGAAGCATGGGAAGATGTTCTAGGTTTCTTGTTGGTACCCAGCACCCATCCTGAAACTAGTTAGGAACTTGCCAAGAGTCACCACATTAGAATAGAAGATATTCTAACCCAGTCCCTCAGGAAATCCCAAGGGGCTGGGCAGCTCTGGGATAGGAACCAGAGGCAATGACCAAATGTCTTTGTAGACTATCAGAAGTGTGGCAGTGTAAGAGGTTTGTCCCCACCATCCCACCAAGCAGATTGTCACATAGAAACCTAGTGCTTAGGGTGAAATCAAGATCCTGTCTCTGCCAGCATTTATCACTACAGACAGGCACTTGACCTCTCCTTGTCTTAGTAGGTCCACTTCTAAAATACAAATACAAATCAGCTTCTAGGACTCTGTACAAATGAGATCTGGGTATTGTGGCTCAGGTCTGTAATCCTGGCTGCTCTGGAGATGGAGATGGGGAAGATTGCAGTTCAAGGCCAGCCCAGGCAAAAAGTTCACAAGAACTCTTTTTCCACCAGTGCAGTGTTATACACCTACCATCCCAGCTGCAGAAGGAGAATAAATAGGAATATCAAGGTCCAGGCCAGCTTTGGCAAAATGTGAGAGCCTATTTGTTAAATAACAAAAGCAGAAAGAACTGTATGGTTCAAAAGGTAGAGTTCATGCCTGGCAAGAGCACACCCCTGAATTCCAGCTCCAGTACCAAATACATAAATAAGAGTATGCAATGCTCCCATTTGTTCAACAAATATCTACTGAGCTCCTGCTATGTGCCAGGAACTATTCTAGGGACAATAGCATGGGACAAAAGAAACAAAATGTCAGCCTTTATGAATCAGCCTACCACTGGGAATGGCAGACAATAAACAAGTAAATGAGAAAATACAAGCCCTGCAGCTGCCAGGAAAAGCTGTAGAAAACTTCACTGGGGATGGAGAGGGAGGAGTTTGTCATCTTAAATAGAACTCAGAGAAAGCCTCAATGCACCCCAGACATGCAAGTGGGGACTTTGTGGCAACCTCTACCCCCAGCCCACAAGAGTGGAAGCAAACAACCCAGGGTGAAAGTGTCCTGATTTGTGTTGGATGCCAGATACAACTAGGGAGCCAGTGTGGCCAGTGGTAATCCTCTGAGAACAGAGAAGGGGCATCTTGGCTGCATCCCAAGGCTCCTGGTATTTTTTTTTAAGATGGCCATTGTTTCCATTTCACACCTTCATGTAATTACTTTCCTGCTCAGTCAATTTATGAAGAGCAAAAAGCTAGAATACTTTTGTACTACTAATGCTTTTTCCCCTCCTCCCCCAAGACACAGGACAGAATATGTCACCTAGAAGCTAATCACACACACACACACACACACACACACACACACACACACACACACACACACACACACACACACACACACACACAATCTTAAATCATTTTTCCTTGATTTCCACCAATGAGTATTGGTGCCATGGCTCCTCAAAGCCTGGCTGTTTAGAGATGTGATCAGCAAGGGTGCTACATATATTTGCTGCATCACCAACTTCCCTAACCAAGAAAAAGCGAAGGACCACCTGAACACATTAACATGTTTCCTCTGCTGCACAGAAACGTTTGCTGTCCCCAAGATCATAATTAGAGAAGCTAGCTTCTAGAGCCTAGAGATGCAAGTGGAGAGAGACACTTTTTAAAAATCACTTTTCATGATTGTTTTATAAGCAAAACACAGGCCCACAGGTGACAATCATCACTGCATTTACCCAGTGCCGGCTGTCAGCCATGAGCTGCACCAAATGCTTAAGTAAGGAAGTCCTCACGTTAACCTGCACCATAGATATTTGCCCCATGTTACCACTGAGGAACAGTATCTGAGAAAAGGCAAGTCACTGACCCACCCTCACTCTGCTTCTGATAGGGGGAGCTGGGATGTTAGGTTTGTTTAATTGCTAGTGGGAAACAACATCCAATTTATGTGTAACAAAGATCCAATAAGAGCTCTCATTCTAAACTGGGTGCCTGTGGTTCACACCTGTGATCCTAGCATCTCGAAAGCCTGAGATCTAAGGAATGTGGTTGAAAACCAGCCTGGGCAAAAAGAAAATCTGCTGCTTAATCTCCAGGTAAGCAGCAAAAAAGCCTGAAATGGAGGACTGGTTCTAGTGATAGAGTATCAGCCTTGAGTGAAAGAGCCAAGCAAAAGTGTGAGGCCCTCAGACTCATCAAAGAAAGAGAACTATAGACCCATATCTTTGATGAACATTGATGCAAAACTTCTCAACAAAATTTTGGCCAATCGACTTCAACAATTAATCCACAAAATCATACACCACGATCAAACAGGATTCATTGCAGGGATGCAAAGCTGGTTCAATATATGCAAATCAATTAACATAATTCATCACATCAACAAGAGCAAGGATAGGAAACACATGGTTATCTCAATAGGCGCAGAAAAAGCATTTGACAAGATCCAACACCCCTTTATGATGAAGGTTTTGGAAAAATTAGGAATCCATGGAACATTCCTCATTACAATAAAGGCTGTATATGACAAACCTATAGCCAGTGTTATACTTAATGGTAAAAAACTAAAGCCATTTCCTCTTCACTCAGGAATGAGACAAGGAAGTCCACTCTCTCCACTTCTCTTCAATCTAGTATTAGAAAGCCTAGCTACAGCAATAAGACAAGATGCAAACTTAAGGGGATCCAAGTAGGAAAAGATGAAGTAAAACTCTCCCTCTTTGCAGATGACATGGTCTTGTATTTAAAGAATCCCATGGACTCCACTCCCAAATTACTCAAGCTGATTCAAAACTTTGGCAAAGTATAAAATTAACCCTCAAAAATCAATGGCTTTTCTGTATACCAACAATGAGAAAAGCGTGGCTGAAATTAGGAAAGCAACTCCATTCATAATAGCCCCACAAAAAATAAAATACCTAGGAATTAACTTAACCAAAGTAGTGAAGGACCTCTATGAGGAAAACTTTAAAAACCTGAAAAAGGAAATCAAAACAGAACTTAGAAAGTGGCAAAACCTCCCATGTTCCTGGATTGGAAGGATCAACATCGTAAAAATGGCAATACTTCCCAAGGCTATCTACAAATTCAATGTGATACCTATCAATATTCCAACTTCATTCTTCAAAGAAATAGAAGAGGCAATCCAAAAATTCATATGGAACAATAAAAGACCCCGAATAGCAAAAACGATCCTTAACAGAAAGAACAGTGCTGGAGGAATATCAATACCAAATTTCAAACTCTACTACAAAGCCATAGTAATCAAAACAGCTTGGTACTGGCACAAGAACAGACCTCAGAACCAATGAAATAGAATTGAAAACCCAGAAATTAACCTACAGACCAATAGCCATCTAATCTTCAATAAGGGAGCTACAAAAATAGAATGGAAGAAAGACAGCCTCTTCAGTAAATGGTGCTGGCAAAATTGGTTAACTACTTGTAGAAAACTAAAGCTAGATCCTTATATATCACCCTGCACCAGAATCAACTCCAAATGGATCAAAGACCTCAGAGTCAAAGCAGACACTCTGAAAACATTACACGATGGAATAGGAGAAACCCTAGGTCTCCTTGGCACAGGCCGAAGTTTTCTTAATAGAGACCGAGAAACACAACAAATCAAAGAAAGGTTGGACAAATGGGATTGCATGAAATTGCAGAGCTTCTGCATGGCAAAGGACATAGCTAGCAACATCAATAGAAAGCCCATGGATTGGGAGAAGATCTTCACTAGCCATACAACAGACCAGGGTCTCATATCTAAAATATATATACCTGGAACTCAAACAATTAAATCCCCCAACAACAAATCCTCAAAGAAACAACTGCCCAATAAATAAGTGGGCTAAAGACTTAAAGAGAAACTTCTCTGAAGAGGAAAGAAGGATGGCCAGTAGACAACTGAAGAAATACTCAACCTCTCTAGCCATAAAAGAAATGCAAACCAAAACAACATTGAGATACCACCTCACCCCAGTTAGAATGGCTATAATCAAGAACTCTAATAACAACAGATGCTGGAGGGGATGTGGACAGAAGAGAACCCTACTGTACCGTTGGTGGGAGTATAAACTTGTTCAACCAGTCTGGAAAGCAGTATGGAGGTTCCTCAAAAGACTGCACATAGAGCTCCCCAGTGACCCAGCAATCCTACTTTGGGGCATTTACCCAAATGATCACAAACAAGACCATACTGAAGCTACCAGTACAACTATGTTTATTGCAGCCTTATTTACCATAGCTAAGATATGGAACCAACCCAGATGGATCAAGAAAATGTGGTATATATACACAATGGAATTCTATGCCTCCATCAGAAAGAATGACATTACCACATTTGTTAGGAAATGGAAAGACTTGGAAAAAATTATATTAAGTGAAGTAAGCCAGGCCCAAAGAAACATAGGTCCCATGGTTTCCCTTATTTGTAATAATTAGTCTATGTCTGAGACAAGCAGAAAAGTTCAGATAAGTTGATGTTAGGTGAAATGAACCCCAAGATAAGTATTCAAATGTTTTTGCTTTCATGCAATTGTTTCTAACATATTTATAAGATGATTTCTATGTTGCTTTGTATGTCTCTTCCCCACAGTATAATCCCTGCTTTCACTGTATTTGATGTTGGTATAATTTGTGGAGGAGAAGGGAAAAAACAAATTGTTAAAATAGGGATACAGGTGGACCCATTGCAACAATGAAATGTAAAAATCGTTATGTCGAAAAATGAACTTTGGTGTGGGGGGGGATGGAGGGGGGAGACAGGAAAGGATGGTAAGGGGAAACAAAGGAGGAGGCAACAAATCTTGATAAGAAATGTACTCATTATCTTGCCCATGTAATTGTAAACCCTCAGTATGGTATTTTCACAATAAAAAAAAATGTGAGGCCCTCAGTTCAAGTCCCAACATTGGTATACACACACACACACACACACACACACACACACACACACACACACACACACACACACACACTCAGCCTGGCATCAGTGGCTCAGCCTGTAATCCTAGCTATTCAGGAGGCTCAGATATGAGGATTGCAATTGGTCACCAAAAGGCTAGAAGAAGAACTATGCCTCAAGTAGTAGAGCACCAGCCTTGAGCAAAAATGCTAAGCAAAAGCACCCAAGCCATGAGTTCAAGATCCAGTACACACACACACACACACACACACACACACACACACACACACACACACACACACGAACAAAGAGATAGAGTGAGCTGAGACTCACACATGTGCCTTTTGAAAAAAATGAGAAGCTTGTTTTCACTAATAGATATGAAAAGCTAGAGCTGAAGATCTTTCCCCATTGTGACCACTCCCCAGGTGAGAAGCAGAGGCCTGTGAAGAGTCTGGACCCCTCCGCAAGAGTACCCTAACAGACAAGGAGGACATCAGGCACCAATACTGTGATCTCTGTCCCCATGAATTAGCCACAAGCCTGATGCTGATGACAGCAATTACAGCGCTCACAGCAGACAGGAGCATATGGCACCAGCCTACATGAATCAGTGTGTCACAGCAACAAGAGCCTCGGGTAAGATTTGGGAAATGTTGCCAAACAATGATTTCAGTATTACCAGGAGAATAGGGCTGGAAAGGAGCATCATTAAGTCTATCGTTTGTAATACATGTTTAATCCTTATCCACTGGCCAGTTTATAGATGAAGAAATGAAGGTACAAATAGTTTTCCTAGGTTACAGCATTGTCAGTTACAGAAGAGTGTGGAGTTTGGAGAGGACCTAAGAAAGAAATTTGTCTTGAACTGATTGAGAAGTAAGAGAGCTAGGTGCTCGTGCCTCAAACCTGCCATCCTAGCTAATCCAAAGGTTGGGATCATGGCTCAAAGCCAGCCAGGGCAAACGACTTGAAGCAAAGGAAAACTACTCACTGTCCTGGGCTAAGTAAGCAGCAAGGAGAAATGGCCTCTTCTTAAGACCCTCCCAACTGAAAACAAAATTTACTAAAGGCATTTACATCCGACAGAAGCCATTTAGTTTTGGTTGGCATTCAACCTTTCTCCTCTCTCCAGAAGAGTTTCTGGCCCTTAGGCTTACATGAGCAGAAGGCCTACTGAAGCTGTCGGTGCCATTGTAAAAGGGACAATCTGTCCATAAAAGGCAAGCCAGACTCTGTCTCTGCAGAAACCGACAAAAGTGCTGGCAATTATAAATAGCTATTGTCCACCTTCATCCTGGCCTGTGCTTCTAGCCCTCAAGGTTTCAAAAAATAGTAGGGGTTTCATCTAGTTCCCCTGCAAAAGTATTTCTCCACTCTCAAACTCTACCATTTCTTCTGCCTCAATACAAGGGAAATAATAGATTATGCCAGTGTCAGCACCATGGACTCTACTTGAGATTCTTATTTCAGAGAATATATCAAGTCTGGACTTCACAAACTTTACAGAGACATGGAAGTATGGGGCTTTGAAATGGTAAATATACCTTGTCATAGTCCATCCAAGATGCTGTAATTACCCATTAGACTAGGTAATTTATAAACAACAGCATGTTATTACTCACAGCCCAGGAGGCTAGAAATTCTAAAGACCAAGGAACCAACAGATTCTATGTGGGTAAGGTCACATTCCTTATAAATAGCACTTCACAGTGATACCTCACAAGGTAGAAGGTGTGAACAAGCTCCCTTGGACCTCTTTAATAAAGACACTAGTCCCTAATCACCCCTAACCCTGGTGTCTCTAAGTACCCTCTAAGTACTATCATAATGGACATTTGGCTTCAAGATAAAAATTGGTGGGAACATAAATATTCAAAGCATAGCACCCCTCAGCTTTCAACCTGCCACATAGAGGAATATATTCTCTGGAGACTCTAATGCACCTACTTTTTTCCTTACTATTCAATTCAGCTGCATTTATTTGTTTGTAACTTCACCATGCCTACAGACGTCCTTGCATTGCGTCAGTATCTGCTTTCCTTTTCCTTATTCCCGCTCCAAGTTGTTATTATCTATCTTTGGAGAGGGCCCATGCAGAGAAGCCTAACACTCATTTCATTAGAACTGAGTTTTACATTTGTAAAGAGCAAAATCACTTCCTGGAGCCCAAGTAGTGATCTATAATTCCTTCTGCTTCTCCTTAGCTTTCTGCTCACATCTGAGGATAACCTTACAGTATAAAGCAAGCTATAACATGAGTGAAATCCTTCCCCAACAACTTGCTAATCCTCTATCCCATCCATAGATTTAGTTACATATTCATGTCTACCCCAATGTGTAGAATAACTGAATAACTGTACATAGATCGTTGCTAGCTGTTATGGGGCTACTTAATGCAACAAAGCTCACTTTTCCAGATTTCATTAGAAAAAAAACTGAAGGGTCACTTTTCAGAATAAACCTTTGTTAAGCATCTAGCGTGGTGACATAGGTATTTCCGGTAACAAAAGTCCCCACCCTGATGTTCAGTCTCTCCTAGAGAAAACAGCTCCGGCAAGCCACAGGTAGAAAGATCAGCACTTCCAGGGCTTGCAGTCCGATTCCCTTCTGACAGCCTTGATAGACACGCATTCTAGGGGAAACTGTATATAGAGGAAATAAATTGCCATTTGGCACTTTTCATGCCTGGCACCCACAAGGAGAAAAAGAACCCAATCCTTATTCTGCACACGGCACTTCCTGCTGCTTTGTTCTTTATTTAGTGCTTTTTAAAGTTCAGCAGCATTCTAATTCTTTCTCAAATTCTCCAAAACTCTAAACCCCTCCACCCTACGTGACAGAATTTTGAATGAATCCTCCAATTCTCAAAATATAAAGAAAGTCCCAAGCTGTGGGTGAAAGCAGCAGTTCTTTCAGGTACTTGCTCCTCTCCTCTGGTCATCATCCTGCCGTCCATTACCACCATTCTCCTCCCCACTAAGCACAGCCACCTGCTTCTTCCACCCAGGAAGGGCCTCCACCCATGGGTGGACTCACATCCAGCGGGGGTCTCCCACCCAACAGGGGCCACCAAGCTTCCTGTTGGGTCTGTAGTAGTGCTTCTCTGCTCCTCCAAGGCACGTTACTCTCCTCCCCCTTTCCATGCTCATAGCAGAATCCTGCTATTTCCTCCACATAGCCATTCCTCTTCCTCCAAACAGTCCTGTGTGTCAGGAAAGCTATTCTCCTCCTCAGCATTTGCTAAGGGGAGCATCTGCTAAGCCTGAGTAGTAAATCAGCACATAGCACTATCATGGCTCACTCAGGCTGAAAGGAAAGGCTGGCAGCACCTGGGTGGGAACGAACCTCTCCATCTCTCTCTCTCCTCCTCCCCCTCCTCTTCCTCCTGAGTAAGGAAGCATGAGGCCCCAGTTGCCAACGACAGCCACTTTGTGCCCATAAAGAGATAATTCTTAGTGTCAGATTGACTTGGGAATGTCTGGAATGGATTCTTGGTGTCTCCTTTGAGCCACTAATCATTGAGCCACCTCTTGTGAACTTCCTTCTGATAAGATTTCATAGAAGTTTTCATATTCTAAAAGACACTGTGACTATCCACAAAAGGGTTGTGGGGTGCTATCTTTCACAGATCTATTTGATCATGCAGCCCTGTCTCTCTCAAAAACTATGGTGACATGGAATCTACCTTGGGGAGCACTGACCCATAACCCAGAATATAAACCTTTCAATACAAGATGCTTGAGATGTGCACTGTGGGCTAGTAATTTGGACAAAAGCATACAATAATTTCTCTTTTTTCCAAGTGCACACTCATTGATTACAATATATATTATATCATCCACAAGAAGTTACAATGCCAAGGACAACAAGAGTTATTCAATGCCACCCAATCCATGTGCTCCTTCCCCAGCCTGTCTGCACCTGGGCTCCACCACTCCCACCCTGGGTCTTGGGCTTAGCTCCAGCCCAGAAGCCTCAGCCTTCTGTTCCTTTTCACATCTGTAATCTCAAACTAATTTTAAGTATATGTTTAGTTGCATTGACAAGGCATTTATTGCCAGGCTCCAGTGACTCAGGCCTGTAATCCTAGCTACTCAGGAGGCTGAGATCTGAGGATCATGGTTCAAAGCCAGCCCAGGCAAGAAAGTCCAGGAGACTTATCTCCAATAAACCACTCAGAAAACTGGAAGTGGTGCTGTGGCTCAAGTGTTAGAGTGCTAGCCTTGAGCTAAAGAGCTAAGGGATAGCTCCCAGGCCCAGAGTTCAAGCACCACGACCGACAAAAAAAAAAAGAGACATTTATGTATACTCATAAAAACAAACACTAGGTGAACATCTCTTCTGGAAGTGACATTTCTGGGTCTCCTTCTTCCCCTACAGAAGTAACAATTACTATCAACTTTATGTCGAGCCTTCCAGACATTTTCTTGACCATCTGGATACACTCATGCATGCACACACAAGTGTGTGTGTGTGTGTGTGTGTGTGTGTGTGTGTGTGTGTTTGTACGCGCATGCGCATGCGCATGTGAACCCCTAGATCACAGAACACCATAACTACATTCTGTTCTCTATCCTTACCCAGGATACTGATAGCTTGGAAACCAAGAGAGCTATTAGCTCCCAGGAAATGGAAACAAGGAAAGGAGAAGTACAATTTAGCCTTTTAAAGAATAGTTAATGGCACACAGCATCTACTATTTCACTCACATTCTCAGAAAGGCAAATTCTAGACAGCAGACCCATCTCACAAGCACAGAGGAAAAGTGTAACGTATTAGAAGCCACCAGGTTGTCAGACATCCCAAGAGAGCCTCACAAAGACCATCAGGCACCACGCAGAAGCAGTGATTTGAGTTAGCAATACTCCAGTCCTCTCATGCATATCACATAGTCCTGCTCTTCAATGGAATCCTCTTCTCAGAGCTGGGAGACCCAACCCACACTCTGCCCAGAGCCCCCTCTGCTTCCGGGAAGTGGAAGGCTGCCATTTTGGATTTCCACAGCTACTTCCTAAAAGTTCAAGCTAAGGGAGGAGCGGCAGGTAAGAAAGGGGAGTCTACTCATTTTGAAGTGGATTTGTCTGTTCCTAGCCCACCTTTCACCAGGACAACCAAGCTTGCTCTCTTAGGAGTTCAATAGAAACTACATAGGGAAAGAATATCCATGGCTGAAGGTTTTGCTGAGGGCAAATTCCACTGGAGCCTGAGGATCAGGTCACACATAACATTGCCCCCTGGGAATGGCAGCGCCAGGGCAGAGGGTGCTGAAAGGAAGTCAGGTACAATCAGAAGACTCCATCTATGGAAAAGACTCCAGTCGTGCATTTGTGCTTTAGTTTCCATTCCTTTCATGTACTCTTCTCTGCTTTCCACCCCTATCCTGAGCCTTGAGATTCTCCACATAGTAAATCCATCCTGTCCTGTAAGTAAGCATCTCCTTCTTCAGAAAGAAGAGTACCAGTCATCTCTTCTTCACTCCAGCCATGTTATACATTCTTTATCAACCCCTCATGCTTGGCATATAATTCTAGCTATGTAGGAGGCTAAGATTTAAGAATCAAGATTCAAAGCCAGCCCAAGCAATTAAGTCTGTGAGATTCTTCTCTGAAATTAACCAACAAAGAGCTGGAAGTGCAGGTGTAGCTCAAGAGGTAGAACACCAACCTTGATCAAAAAAGCCAAGCCAGAGCATGAAGCCCTGAGTTCAAGCTCCAGTACCAACACACACACACACACACACACACACACACACACACACACACACACACACACACACACACACACACACCACATTTATCCTACTCTTCTTGTTATGTGTCTATCCACTTCCGTTTACTCCCCTAGATACTGAGGTCATGAATAGTGGCCATGTTAACTTCTGTGTATCTGTTGTACCCACTCACAAGTGAGTAAACAGTAAATGGCTGCTGAATGAATAGAAAACAGCCAAATGGTTTTGAAAGGAGGGAAAATAGGAAAGGGGGAGAGAGGCAGATGACATAACAAACATTTCATCTAAATCAGATGTAGAAAAAAATCTGAATGAGAAACATTCCCTCAAAGCCAAGGAGCTGTTGGGTAAGGCAACGCAGGCCTGTAAGTCCAGCACTCCAGGCTTGGAGGCATGAAGTTCACACGTCCAAGGCCAGCTTTGGCTACACATTGACACAGTCTCAAGAGATGGCCATAGAAAGACATAGGGTCTGACATGGTTGTGCAGAGAAGTCCAAGCATGAGGGGGCTCTGGTAGCAAAGGGTGAGGTAGCCAGAGGCCCCTCCTTCCCCGACAAAGAGCAAGTCCCATCACCTGCTCATCACCATGGAAATCAGGCACTGAGCCTATGACTGGCATAGGCCTGCCTCCTGTGCTGACTGCTGGGTAAGCCCAAGAACCTTCTAGATCACATGATTTCCATAGCCTCCTTCCCCCCACAGGGAGATGAAGTGCTGAGCAGGCTCCCTAAGCTCTGAGACTGGCAGGCAGAGTGGTTGAACCCCTCTGATCTACACTGCCAGTGCGGAGCCCAGCACTCTGCTGCTGTCCGACTCTGATGTACTCTTCAGCTCGGATGCTGGCTGCCCCTGGAGATACCAGCTGTGTCTCTTGTGGAGCAGGAGGAAACCTGCCCAGCCCACATGAGGTAAAGTCCTGGTCGCCAACAGCAGCTCCCAAGACACAATGAACGGGAGCGTCTAGTGAACACAGACCAGAAACAGATGGCTGACACTTCAATAAGAGACTCCAGCTTGTTTTCCTAGATCTGAGCAGTGCTGGGGATACGGTCTAGTGCCATGGGCATGGGAGTGAGCATGGCGACTGAGCCATACGCTTCAGTCCCCACAAACCACACACACACCTGCAAATCAGAAACCTACATCTTCCCTCTGCCTTCCCAAGGCCTGCAAGCAACCTGGGTCAGCAGAGCTTCGTGTGCACCGAGGATGTGTGCCACCCGCACTCACGAGGCGGGTGTCTCTGAGGACACAAAGCTGAATGTACTCTTTTCCCCACCCTGGAGAAACTCACAGGCAAGAGAGGGCTCCACAGACCAACTTCAAATGGGTGTATCAGGTGGTAAGCACATTCACAAAGCCACGTGGTTCTACAGGAGCCGAGATAGAGAAGGGACTCCTTGCTCCTCAAGGGAAGGTGGTGAGGGAGGTTCTGACAGATGCAGTAACACTGGGCTCCAAGTGTTTGCAAGTGATCTTCCTGGGTGGAATCTAGATGTGCTCTGGGCATTGCTCTGTCCAGCTGGTTCCTTCCTCACTCTCCCAGCTTTCCCCAGCCCCAAGTGTTCCTGTTGCTGGTGCCCCACTCACAAGCCAAAGGCACTTTGCTGATTTTTCTGTTCTGTTATCATTGCAGTTCACATTGGGTGAACATCTCCCTGTGAGAGGCTGCCTGATTTTACCAAGAGACATGTTATTGCTCCTGCTTCATGCACTGAAGTCCAAAGAGGGTAAATCACTAGCCCACGCCATAGCCAAGACTTGGTTATGCTGGGTTTCAAATCCACAGCAGCCTGAGTCTACACTCTGTCCACTACATCCACTCCCCAACCTTGGTTATAAAGCCCCCCTCCTCGTGCCTTATTTATTGTGTGAAATGTCTGTATCTAAGCCAGACGCCAGTGGCTCACACCTGTAATCCTAGCTATTCATGAAGCTGCGATCCAAGGATTATGGTTCTAAGCCAGCCTGGGCAGGAAAGTCTATGAGACTCATTTCCAATTTACCAGAAAACCAGAGCCATGGCTACTAAGCTGTGCCTCAAAATGGTAGAGTGCTAGCCTTGAGCAAAAAGAGCTCAGGGACAGTGCCCAGGCCCTGAGTTCAAGCCCCATGACCAACAAAAAGAAAAGAAAGAGAGAGAGAGAGAGACAAGAAAGAAAGAAAGAAAGAAAGAAAGAAAGAAAGAAAGAAAGAAAGAAAGAAAGAAAGAAAGGAAGAAAGAAAGAAAGAAAGAAAGAAGGAAAGAAGGAAAGAAGGAAAGAAAGAAAGAAAGAAAGAAAGAAAGAAAGAAAGAAAGAAAGAAAGAAAGAAAGAAAGAAAGAAAGAAAGAAAGAGAAAGAAAGAGGAAGGAAGGAAGGAAGGAAGGAAGAAAGAAAGAAAGAAAGAAAGAAAGAAAGAAAGAAAGAAAGAAAGAAAGAAAGAAAAAGAAAGAAAGAAAGAGGAAGGAGGGGAGGGAGGGAGGTCTACATCTAATGTTTGGTAAAGAATTAGAAAATAAGAAAAGGAGAAGGTCATTTCTGGATGATGGAATTTTCACACATTCTTCTTACCACTTCTTTATGTTTCAAAAAAAAGATCTTAGTCTGAGCATGTATTATTTATAGCCTGGAAATTGTGCATTATTATTTATTTATTTCTAGTGAATGAAACAGTGCTATACAGGAGAAAGACAATAGAAAAATTCAAATTAGAAGATGGTTGGGGAATCCAAGGTAGAATAAAGAAGAAGGGGTCAGCAGCCAGAGATCAGAAGTATGTGCAGCTTGGAGGAGCAGGTCACACACGCCAATCTCAGCGCTCTTTTCTGAAAGAAGAAAGCAAGGAAGGAAGGAAGGAAGGAAGGAAGGAAGGAAGGAAGGAAGGAAGGGGAAAAATACTGACCTAACACTGGGAGGCACCTGACTGTAAACTGGACCTGGAAAATATCCAAGAAGCAAGGCACTCAGTATCTCTCCAAACAAGCTCTAGGTGGGCTTTGAGGGTAGCCAGCAGGAGCTCTGCTCTGCAGGCAGATGTAGACAAGGAACTTCACTGAGAGTTCCCCCCTGCACAGGGTTGAAGCTGTTAATCCACCGCACCACTGCCCAGCCCCAGGTGAGACAAGCCCTGCCCGCAGAGCTGGAGTGTGTGCTCAGACCTCAGTGCGGTGCCAGGTGCCAGTGAGCCAGGACAGCAGACACAAAAACACTCTTCCTTTGTTGAATGTCTGCCCAAGGTTGGCTAGACGCAGCACTGCCAGACCCTTGGTCATTTCTCAGGGAGAAATTCCTCCTCTCCCTACACTAAGCTGCAAGCAGCCATCTTAGGTGTAGAGACCCCCCAGCAGGAAGCTAACTATGACATTTTCAACTCCTCTCTGACTTTTTTATTCTTTTTTATTTTTGTGAGAATATCGTACAGAGGGGTTACAATTACATGGGCAAGATAATGAGTACATTTCTTATCAATCATTGTTGCCTCCTCTTTGTTTCCCCTTCCCATCCCTTCCCATACTCCCCCCCTCCCCCAACCCGATCCTCCCCCCCCACCACCACCACCAAAGTTGTAAAGGTCATTTTTCAACATAACGACCTGTACATCTCATTGTTGCAATGGGTCCACCTGTGTCCCTATTTAAATGATTTGTGGGCTGGGAAGGTAGCTCAGTGGTAGAGCACTTGCCTTGCAAGCATGAGGCCCTGGGTTCGATTCCTCAGCACCACATAAACAGAAAAAGCCAGAAGTGGCGCTGTGGCTCCAGTGGTAGAGTGCTAGCCTTGAGCTGAAGAGCTGAGGGACAGCGCCCAGACCCAGAGTTCAGGCCCCATGACTGGCAAAAAAAAAAAAAAAAAAAAAAGATTTGTTTTTCCCTTCCTCTCCACAAATTATACCAACATCAAATACAGTGAAAGCAAGGTTATACAGTGGGGGAGGGACATACAAAACAACATAGAAATCATCTTATAAATATGTTAGAAACAATTGCATGAAAGGAAAGAAAAATAAAAAACATTTGAATACTTATCTTGGGGTTCATTCCCCTAACATCAACTTATCTGACCTTTTCTGCTTGACTCAGACATATACTAAGGGAAACCATAGGACCTGTTTCTTTGGGTCTGGCTTATTCCTCTCTGACTTCTAATCTATTTCTGTGTGCTCCTTTTCAAAATCTGTGTGGGTTCCTTAAATTCTCGTAGACTTATTAAAAGTTGAATAGGAAAAAAAAAAATCAATGTGACCAGTCCACATCATTCCTATCTTCTCTAACTGCTACATCAAAGAGCGGGAAATGTGGTCTTCAATGCCCTGTCCCCCAGAGCTGCTTATCACAGAGGGAAAAAAGATTTTATTGAAGAATTAAAAATAAATAAATAAATAAAAGTCAGTAAATAGACCAATTTATGTTTCTAGGAAGCAGCAGATGCCAGGGGCTGGGTGCAGATAAGATTATCTGAAACTAAAAGTGCAGCCGGATAGCCTGTCTTCCAGGATTTTTCTAATATTCTTTCTGAGGATAAAGACTTGGCAGTTAAAGCAGACTTCACCTTGGGCATTAGTCAGATCCAAGTTCAAGTAAGTGGGGATCAGTGACATTCCAGGAAGCCAGCTGAGAGGAAAAAGGTTGTAGACACAAAATGTGCCACTAGAGGGCACCAGACAGAGCTCGGAGACGATACCACGCCTATTAAAGTGATAGGGTGTCCTGAGCCAGTTCCCGTGTGAACACCTAGCTAGGGAAGGAGCCAAAGCCCAGTGCAGAATGCTCCTGACACCAGAAGGAGGCCCTCTAGACAGGTCGGCCCCTATCCTCCCCTCAGGTAGCAGTTACAGAAGCAAGTTGTCATATATTTCTATACCTCTGCGAGAAGAGCCCTGGGAGAATGAGCCTGAGCTGTCGGGTCTACTCATAAACCAGCACTCCCAGGCCATCTGTGTGCGGCCGCTCTGCCTGTGACCACACAAGCTGGCGTCTCCCCCTTCCTGTGAGTCTGCCCGGGAGGGTCATGACTGCGCCTCAGAGACAATCACTTGAATTCTCTTCTCATTTTCTGTATCTGTCTAGTTCACTTTCTCACCTGTCACACTGGAAACACTGCCAGAAAGTGACAATGTGAGCAAACCTCACCACAATACCGCAAAGCAAGGCAGAGGAAGGGCCACCTTGACCCCAAACAGTAGGCTAACAAGGTTCATAAGCTATGATTGGGGTGCGAACTCAAGGGTCACCTCAGAGTCTGAAACCTGCCATTAATGATGATTTCTCCAGTGTAACATAGGTGAATGCACTCTTACAAAATAAAATTCCACAAATAAAGATCATTTAAAGCCATTATTGTAGTGAGGCAATTTATTCTCTCAGCTACACTGAAATGACTGTGTGGGACTCTGGCAGAGGGGAAAACAAGAAAATACTAAATTTCTCCTGCCACTTTAGAAATCCATGGTCCTGCCCAGCTTCTCCTAGCTGGTCTGGCCTAATGCTCAGAAACCCCCGAGAAAAAGCTGAAAGCATCCTTATAGGCAACATCAAGTCAGCTCAGTACAATATCCAACTCTCTTTGGCCTTTTGTGGCCATTGTTACTGTTTCTGGCCTTCAGTTTCTACTTTTTTCCCATCTAGAAGCAGTGGTACCCTTCCTAGAAATCTCATTTTCTTTCCAGTTACTCCTTGACAAGTACTCTCCTCCTCTTTCTCCCCTGCATCTCTTTCTCTCCCTCTTTCCTCTTTGCTTCCCCCTTTATCCTTCCCTCTTTCCCTCTCTCCTTCCTTCCAACTCTTCATCCTGCCCTTCCCTCCCTCCCCTCTCCTATTACCCTCTTCCCAAATTTCTCTGTACTTGGTAAAATGAGATCTGCTACCCCTGTCGAGCTTATTAAATGAAGCATCATCTCAAATAGATTTTCAGTGAGTTAAGAAGAAATTGTAAATGACATTTCCTGTAAATTCCACTGAGACCATTAAAGTCTAGATTTTTAAGTTTAGAAAACATGACAGAGAGCCAGACTGTAAGAATTTACAGTAAGATCACGCTTACAAATAAGGGCACAGAGTGGAAAGAGTGGGAGCTTTAAAAGCTACTGGTCTCTGCTCCAAGCCCTTAATAGCTGTACACCTTAGGACAATTTCTTCAGTCTTACTGAGGCTCAGATTTCACATCACTAAAATGGGGACCATAAAAACTCTTTTGGGATTGTATTGAGTGAAGCAATAAATGTAAAGGAATACAAGAAATGGAATAAACTTTTAAAAAGACCCAATCTCTTCTCCCTGATCCAAGTATAGGTGGTTTCTTTTTGATTTTTGAGAGAAAACTTTCCAGTTCTACTTCAAGGATCCCAGGACTTTGCCAGACATGGGAATGCACACTTACAGTCCCAGCTTTCAAGAGGTAGAGGCAGGAGGATGTTGAGTCAAGGTATCTGGGATACATAGCTATCCTGTCTTAAAAAAACAAGGGCTGGAGATATAACTCAGTGGTAGAACACTTGCCTAGCATGTGCAAGGCCCTGGGTTCAGTCTCCAACTATGAAAAAATAAAGCTGAAAAGGTGAATTATTGCATGGCCACTAGTTTCCAAGGCTTGAATGAAATTATGTTAAGTAAAAGGCCTACTGTCAGATGAAAATTCCCACGTAGGTCTTGTGCCACACTTCTCTATATAACTCCAAAAAACATTCACTTGAGTGATTAAAACCTGCTGAAAATGACTTTCTCTTTGAATCCATGTATGACCCTTTCTCTCCATTGATGTATTCATTCAAAAATAATAACTGCCCAGGTACTGGTGGCTCATACTTATAATCGTACCTACTCAGGAGGCTGAGATCTGAGGATTATAGCTTGAAGTCAGCCAGGCAGAAGTGTCTGTGAAACTCTTATTTCCCATTAGCCAGCAAAAAGCAAGAAGTGGAGGTGTGGCTTGAGTGATAAAGCACCAGCCTTGAGTAAAAAAGCCAAGTGAGAGCCAGGCTCCAGTGGCTCACACCTATAATCCTAGCTACACAGGAGGCTGAGATCTGAGGATCACGGTTCAAAGCTAACAAGGGCAGGAAAGTCCCTGGGAGGCTCTTATCTCCAATTAACCAAAGAAAACCGGAAGTGGCACTGTGCCTCAAATGGTAGAACTCTAGCCTTGAGCCAAAGAGCATACCAACAGCAACCAAGCCCAGAGTTCAAGCTTTACAATCGACCAAAAACAAAAACAAAAAAGCAAGCCAAGGGAAAGCTTGTTGGCACAAAATACTAATACTAATCTTAATAATAAAGTGTATTGCTATACTGCTTTACATTTTAAAGGAAATGATGAGGAAAACAGGTGTGAGCTCTGCCTTTCAGAAATTCTCTTCCACTAGGCATCAAAGTTACAGTCAGGTATTGCTCATTGCCACATATATGTTCACATTTTTTTTAAAAAAATCAATATATGAACAATTGGTTGGTTTCAATATTTTATTAAAAATATTCTTTTCTAAAAATTGGGTTTAGGGTAACTGTAATATTTTTTACCTTTAAAAACTAGCACATTTATTCATTCCTAACACATCTCTAGTTGACTGACCACTGTCCAAGTTCGGCTGACATTTAAAAAATAGCAGAGACTGGATAGCTTAGACTATAGGAATTTATTTCTCACAGTTCTGGAGACTGAAAAATCAAAACCCAAAGTGCCTGCAGATGTGAAATCCCAATGAACTTTTCTTCCTGGTTTGTAGCTAAGTGCCTTCTGAGTGTGTCCTTTCAGGGGCGGGGAGAGGGGGAAGCGTGGGCTCTGGGCTCTCCTGCTTTTCTTTTCTTTCTCTTTCTTTCTTTCTTTCTTTCTTTCTTTTTTTTTTTTTTTTTTGTCAGTAGTGAGGCATGGACGCTGACCCTCAGCTCTTCAGTTCAAGGTAAGTGCTCTACCACTGGAGCCACAATGCCATTTCTGATTTTCTGGTAGTTTATTGGAGATAAGAGTCTCACAGACTTTCCTGCCTGGTCTGGCTTTGAACTGCAATCCTCAGATCTCAGCCTCCTGAGTAGCTAGGATTACAGGCATGAGCCACTGGTGCCCAGCTCATCCTGCTTTTCTTACAAAGACATAAAGTCTGTCATTAACATCCACTACTCATCCATGTACCCCATCTAAACTGAATTACTTTCCAGAAGCCCAACATCCAAATCATCACTTTGTGGATTCATACTTCCATGTGGGAATTGTAGGCCTCTCAGCATCCATCTTCAAGTACTCAGACACTTGAACTCAAATAAATAAGAAAAGAAAGGGTCTCAGAGGCAAAAATCGTGTTTCTTAGAGCAATCAGTTAAGCATAGTGGATACTAAGCCAATGCTGCAACAAACTATGCTGGACTTTGGGCCAAGTTACTTTACCTCCCAATTCTTATAGGGAAGGGTCTGAACTGAGTGGTCATCCGGTCCTGCCCAGCTCCAGGGCATTCAGACATTCTTCTGCTAATAGCTGTGGGAAACAAGAGTGTTTAACTTGAGGTTCTCTATTGTTATCTCTGCTGATCAATCTGTGATGCAGATTGAACGGAATCCCTGAAGCAATGACTGCATCCATTCCTGGCTTCACAGTCCTCCATGGAACCAATTGTCCTCCATTTCCCTCACTTCCCTCCCTTCCCTGTTTTTTCCAGGTCTCTGATTAAAGCACCAGGATGCTACTGCAGGTAGTTAGTATGCATTCACCTTATTCAGTGAAAAGACAACATCGGAGAACACATTGCAACTCTATCCCAGAGCACTTTGAATTTGGGATACAGGATCTAATTCCACTAACACTGGAGACACTCCTTAAGTATTTGCCCACACATATTTAAGCCCAGTACACAAGAAAGAAATCTCAGAACCAAAGTGTTAATGTCTCAACTTTAAAATAGATTGGGACTATGTAGTGTTGCTGTTCATATGCTCTGTATCTTCTGTTTGAAAATCTGCAGCTGTGTGATTGCGGTTGAGAGATGTATCCACCAAATCCTCAAAGAGCAGAAAGCCTACTAAGAAACTACTCTATAGAAGCTTCATGCTGCCAATGCAGGTTTCTTCTCTGTGTTTTTCATAGATAGCCTTAATCTCAATTGGGATTTCAATAAAAGTAGACTGGCAATTAAAAATGAAAAAGACTCCTCTCTTTCCTCCTGCTGTTTTCTATTAGCAGAGTATGTTAGGTTGTATTATTTTTCCAATGCTTACTTAAAAGAGCTCCCAAATATTAGCTGGTAGCCTAAGCTGGAAAGACTGTTGACCACAAAATAATGAGAAGGTGAAGACTGAACATCTGAACAGATCAAGGTTGCATAAGCTATGTAGGCATGTAGTAGCCCAGCCCCTCAATGCAGAGCATAGCAATCGCATGGAAAAGAAAAGCTATTCATCTTTATACACAGTGAAAAGGCACATAGGTTAGCAACTTCCCAAAGGTCACTCAGATGGTAAACAATAGAAACTCAGTGCTGGTTATGATGCCTTTTAGGGGTTTGGGCTTGTTCCTCCATCAGGTAAAGAATGAAGAAGCAGGGGGCTGGGAAGGTGGCTCAGTGCTTGCTTCGCAGGCATAAGGCCCTGCGTTTGATTCCTCAGCACCATATAAACAGAAAAAGCTGGAAGCAGCACTGTGGCTCAAGTGGTAGAGTGCTAGCTGAAGAGCTGAACGACAGCACCCAGACCCAGAGTTCAAGACCCACAACCAAGAACAACAACAACAAAAAAAAAGAAGTGGTGAAATAAAGCAGCAAGTTTATTGAAAGTGAAAGTACAACACATACTCTCCATGGAGAGGGGTCCTAGAGCTGGGCGACCAATGAAGTCCCCCAGGCCCTTATACTTTACTAATTCTCCCCCTATACAATTGGTCATGAGGGCCATCAGTGGACTTGGATCTTTCATTGGTCACTGTCACAGCACCAGCATGGAAGTAAATCTGATTGGTCATGCCTGGTACTGCACAAGTACAGGAGTGGATTTGATGGGTTATTGTCCCGACCCACAGGACTTCAACGAGGGCAATGAACCTAAGCGAGAAGGAATGAAGGGACAAGAGACACGAAGAATGACAGCAAGACAAGGATTCTGATCAAGCTGCCAATTTTTCTTTTTCACACAGGGGTATTTATATGCTTAGAATAAGGAAGCTTTTTCATTGGGCGTAGCAGCTTCAGGATGTTTGCTTAGGGCAGTGTGAAAAGGTGGTCCTTAGCAGCTACCTGGTCTTTGTTTGGGGCAGGATGAAAGGACGGGAGTCAGTAAACAGCCTCGAGATGTTCCAGCGAGATAGTCAAGCTTATCATGCAGAGAGACTCCCTTTAGGGCTCCCGACAGTTATGTCCAATCCTGCACTAGGCATTACCTCACGACTGACAAGTTTAGCTGGAGCCCAGGGCCTTATGGGAACCAGATGTACCATTTTAGGCAGAGCCTGAAGCACTATGGGAACAAAAAGTGCCATGATCGACCATGTGATGTCTGCCACATGCTATATCTATCACTTTCTACCTATACCTAATCCCCTCCTTTCTTTCCCTCAGTTGGGTCTGGAACTCATGATTATTCCTCTACATTATGAATAAGGATCACACATGCCAGTATAGACACTGAGAGGTAAGAGGAGGTCTTTTGCTATGAATCTGATTTTGTTATGTATTTCTTAAGAAAATACATGTAAAATATACATAATATAATAACATACATATATAAATAACATATATATATATAAGGATAAATAGCTATATGCTCAAAAATCTTGTTACACAAATATTGCTATACAATAAGTGCTCTTCTGTATCTTGGTTTTAATATAAATTAGCAAGAATATAATATCAATAGGTAAAGAGTGGTCTTATTTTTTCAGGTGTCTATAGCTTTCCATCATCAATCTATCATCATCATTATTTACCCAGTCTCTTTTGCCAATTAAGTTGTCTGGAGGATTTTCTATTACAAACAAAACTTCAGTGAATAGTCTTGCTCAGGTAGCATTTCATACATGTAATACAGGCACTTCTCAATTTTTGCCCACTACACACACATGACACTGTGTATCATAAAAATTTGCCCTTAGGCCTCCAAAATCAATCCTACTGGCAAATAATTCACCCCATGTGCCCAGTTTCTCATCAGCCCATTATTTTTCTCCTTTGTTTTCATCACCCTTGGGATTAGTTACCTGTTTCAATAGCAATGTCAACACGCCGTTCTGTAGTCAGGAAACATGACAAGGTTTACCATGTTCACAGACCATTTCGAAACCAGGCCAAACATTCAGCTAACATGTTGAAGGCTGATCAGCAGTAGTGACTACACATACCAGCATCATCAGTTTCCTGAGGGAAGGCAGACCCACCCTGGCTCTGGAGTATGGCAGTAAAGATGTGGGTGAAAGTGCTTCTGCAACAATAACAAAGAACCACCCTCTTCCTGGAGAGGCCTGTGTCCTCAGAGCCTGTCTGCAATTGGTTTATAGGTAGCTCTAAAGAGTAACACACTCTATATGCCTCCTCTCCCCTAGAAGATATGAATAGCATAGAATAAAGTTAGAATAAGATGCCTAGATATGATGGTTCACAGTGAAGGTGAAGCACCTAAATGATAAAACACACACACACACACACACACACACACACACACACACACACACACACACACGAAAAGCTCTAACACCAGAAGCAATGGTCCTATACAAGCAAAATGCTCCTTAGGGCAGCATTCACCATATTACAGCCCAGGTAGCTGATGAACCCAGTCACCAGGATGCTACATTCAACTTACTCTGTTCTCTGCCAGAAGACAAAACAGCAACAAAAGGAATGTTTTGTTTTAGTTTGTGGCAGCATCTCACTTCACAGCCCAAGCTAGCCATGAATCAAGAGCCTCCTGCCTCAGCTTCCCAAGTGCTTGGACTACAGATACATACCACCATTCCTAGCCAAAACTATTTTGCCTGTTTTTGACTATTTTAAATGAGGTATATCTTGAGAAGAACTTTATAGTCCATCACTTCATTTTACCACCCGCTAGTTTGGAAAACACTATCATCCTCATGGCACAGAGGAGTTTCAACACACTTCTGAAATTTTCCCAGGGTAATGCAACTACCCTACATTGGCTGAAATGAGTCCCAAATCCCAACTCACTCTAGAGCACACATTGTCCCTTTAGCCATGTTCACTGCCACACTCTGGTCTCAAGTGCCAAGAGCCAAACCAGGAACTTAATTCTTCTTGATAACATCATTTCTGTGGGAAGAATGAGTGACCTGCTTCAAAAACCTTAATCAGGAATTTTAAAAGCAATGTTATTATTTTTTTTTAACTCCATTTCTTGTTTGTTTTCCTGTGAAACATTTGCCAGTCTTCAAGGTCTATTGAGCACCATGCTAGTTAAGAGGAAAGTGCTCTATAATATCTGCTTGGTTTTGAGCCAATTTCCTGTCTTTATTTTCTTATGATACTGGGGTTTTAACTCAGGGCCTCACACTTGCTAAGGGCCAGCACTCTATTACTTGAGTCATTCCTACAGCCCTTTTTTGTTTTATTTTTCAGCTACGGTCTCAATCTATTTGCTCAAGGCCAGCCTCAGAGCATGATCTTCCTACCTATTCCTCCCATGCAGCCAAGACTCCAAGAGTGTACCACCATGCTTAGTCCCAGTTTCCCATATTTTAATAATACTCATTTTACTGCCTTATTACCATCCACGCAGAATTTTTGTTTGCCAGTTGTGAGGCTTGAACTCAAAGCCTAGGCACTCCCCGAGCCTCTTTGTGCTCCAGGTTAGTGCTCTACCACAGCACCACTTTGGGTTTTTGAGTGGTTCACTGGAGATGAGTCTCACAGGGACTTTTCTGCCTCAACTGGCTTCAAACCACAGTCCTCAGATCTCAGCCTCCTGAGTAGCTAGGATTACAAGCATGAGCCACTGCTGCCTGACTCATCCATGAAGACTTTTATTCAAGTTAGGCCCTGATGATTTTCTCTTATTGGAAGAAATTGTTCTATTTTTTTTAATTTAATTTAATTTTATTTGTGAACATACTGTACAGAGGAGTTACAATTACATGGGCAGGATAATGCGTACATTTCTTACCAAGCATTGCAGCCTCCTCCTTTGTTTACCCTTCACATCCCTTCCCAGCCTCCCCCCTCCCCCCATCCCAATCCTTCTCCTCCCCCCTTTTCCCCCCCGCCCCGCACCGACGTTGTAAAGCTCGTTTTGGACAACTTGTACTTCTCATTGTTGCAACAGGTCCACCTGTATCCTTAAACAACTGGTTTTTCC
This sequence comes from Dipodomys merriami, assembly GCF_024711535.1. Classification (NCBI taxonomy): domain Eukaryota; kingdom Metazoa; phylum Chordata; class Mammalia; order Rodentia; family Heteromyidae; genus Dipodomys; species Dipodomys merriami. The sequence continues at coordinate 12,429,359 of NW_027206068.1, forward strand.
CCATCTCCTCCACAAGTTATACTGACATCAAATATAGTGAAAGCAGGGGTTATACTGTGGGGGAGGAACATACAAAGCAACAAAGAGATAATCTTATAAATGCATTAGAAACACATGCATGAAAGAAAAAAACATTAAAATACATATCTAAGGGTTCATTTTCCTGACATCACATTATCTGACCTTTTCCGCTTGACTCATATACTAGATATTACAAATAAGGGAAACCATGGGACCTATGTTTCTTTGGGCCTGGCTTACTTCACTTAATATAATTTTTTCCAAGTTTTTCCATTTCCTAACAAATGGGGCAATGTCATTCTTTCTGATGGAGGCATAGAATTCCATTGTGTATATATACCACATTTTCTTGATCCATTCATCTACTGAGGGGCATCTGGGTTGGTTCCATATCTTAGCTATGGTAAATAATGCTGCAATAAACATAGTTGTGCTGGTAGCTTTAGTGTGGTCTTGTTTGTAAACATTTGGGTAAATGCCCAAAAAGAAATTGTTCTATTTTATAGAAACTAGATATCTTTCTCAATTACATATTATCTACAATGGACAAAAGCATCCATTCTGCATTCTATTGGCAGAATTTCTAAAATGGTACCAGACACACAGTAAGGGCTTCAAAAGTTACCAGTGGATAAATGCATAAATCAATGAATGTAGGATGTACCTTACAAAAGACAATTCCACTTGACAAAATCTTTCGCCTAGGGGATCAGAAGAATGTGGAAGTAGGCCAGTTTAAAAAAAAAATCAATTGACTCAATGTGCCATTTCCCACTGTTTTGGCAAAACTGAAACAAATGGGTGGACGGAGCATTTGATAAATTAATCAACTCAATAAGTTGAAACCAGTTAAGTAAATTAATCTCTTGAAAAGTCAGTCATTGTTTTGAAAGCATCCCTTGAACAACTAGTGAGGCTTTGCATGTTCAATACAGGAGCTAGCTAGTCTGCCTCTGTGGTAGTGTCTCTCAGATCAAGTATATGTCAAGGTCATCCATTTAAGATCTCCTCTTCCACATCTAGGTGACCCTTCTCTTCTCTTGTTGGTGTCCCCTCCCATCTCTAGCCACTGCCTCTTGTCAAGATAAATAGATCTTTCTCTGATTGTTGGTGTATGTCTCCATCTCCAGGTCTACAGCTATATGCACAAAACACTGAATAGTTATTCCCTTCTGCTAGCACACTTTCTCACCCAGCTCTTCCCTCACCCAATACATAAGACAAACAATTGTGAAAACAATAACAATGCATGGTTCAATATAAAACTACTCACACCTCTAGAGGCTAGTAGCTCAGGCCTGTAATCCTAGCTATTCAGGAGACTGACATCTGAGGATCACAGTTCGAAGCCAGCCCAGGAAGGTAAATGTGTGAGACTCTTATCTCCAATTAACCACTAAAAAAGCCAAAAGTGGAGGTGTGGCTCAATTGGGAAACTGCTATCTTTGAGTAAAAAAGCTAAAGGAGAGCACAATGGTCCTAAATTCAAGCCCTATTCTTGGCACACACACACACACACACACACACACACACACACACATAAAACCCCATACATAGTCCAAAGAATAATACCAGGTCATGTGACTCTAGCCTTTCCTCACTGAGTACTGTCAACACACAGCATACTTAGTGCCATGCCACAGTATCCAGATTTCTACTGACAAGATCTCGAACTTTTCTGCCTGGATAGCCTCAAACTGTGATCTCCTAATCATAGCCTCCCAAGTAGCTGAGATTACAGGCATGCGTCATTGATACTCCATGCATCTTAATCAGCTCTTCACCACTTCTTGCAATATTTTTCCACTCTCATAATTCTAATCCAACTTCTGAGATAGTAGTTTGAGTATGAAAGCTTTTAAACTTAAGTTTCACCTCCAATCCTGCCAGTTTGTACCTGGGTAGTTTCCAGTATACAGGTTCTATATATATTTTCCTAAACTTATTCTAATTATTTTACCAGTATCATTTTCATTCAATTTAATTTTCTATTGTCAATAATATATGGAAAAATCTTTGTTTTCTATATTTATCTTGTATCCTGAAACCTTAATAAACTAAATTATCAGTTCTAGTAGTCTTATGGAAGTGCCACCAGATTGAATACACAATCATATTCTAATTATACACTTTTTTACTTCTTTTTTTCTAGTGTTTATCCCTTCCAAGCATTCTTCCTGATGGATTGGACTGTTAGAATGTTCAGTGGAATGTACAGTAGAGGTCCTGTCAGTTGACATCTTTGACTTGTTCCCAATCTTAGGGTCACATTGTTTTGCTCCATGTCTTTCACAAATGCCCTTAATCTAGTTGAAGAAGTTCCTTTCTTTTCCTAGGATGTAGAAAGTTGTTATCATGAATGGATGCTAATTTTTCCAATGAGGGTTGGCAGTATGTTGTTCTCTTTTTAGTTAATATGATGGATAAACATTCAAATATATTAAACCACCTTTGAATTCCTATAATAATCTCCACTTCATCACATGATATTATTCTTCTATGTATTCCTAGATTTGGTTTGTGAATACCCTAAAGATTTTTAAATCTATGCTCAGGAGAGTTGTTCATCTGTATTTTTATTTTCTTATATTATCCTTTTCTAATTTTGGCACTCAGATAATTCTAGGCTCATTAAATGAGCTAGGAAGAGCTGAATATTCTTCTTTATTCCTAAACATCTTTGTGTAGAATTATTTCCTCCACAGTAAATATTTGATAGAATCCCTCTGTGAAATCATCTGGACTGGGTTTTCTTTATGAAAATGTTTTGAATCCTGACTCAATTTGTTTAATTGTTTAATGAAACCTATTCTAGCATTCTATTCATTCCCAAGAGAGTTTTGGTATCATGTATCTATCAAGGAATTTTTCCATTTCACCACAACATCTATGTGGTTTGATTTAGACTTACTGGCATAAAGTTGCTCATAATATAACTTTTGAAATCTTTTAGTTTGGTTAGAATTTGCAGTGTAGTTCTTTATGTCTTGAACATATTTGAAATCGTTTTGAGAGTACTTTTATTGTCTTTACATAGTGGATAACTTAGTTTTCTCATCACTATGACAACAGAAACAACTTGAGGAAGAATTGATTTTGGCTCACAGTTTCACAGGGTTCATTCAGTGGTTGCTTGCTCCTATGTACTTGGGCAGAAAACATCATGATACCAAACTGGGGCCGAGGAGAGTGCTCACATCTTAATAGGCAGGACGCAGAAAGAGGACAGAGAGAAACCCAAGACAAGATACTGCCCCCAAGGACACATCATCTGACACACTCCTCCTCCTCCTAAGCCCCACCTCCCAAAGTTTCCACTACCTCCCAATATAGTGCCACCACCTGGAGACCAAGCATTCAAGATATTTCCTATTCAAACCAAGCCATTGTCCTCTAGGCTCCAAAGGCTCAGGGTCTTCTCATAGTGTAAGTTAACTTTAGCCCAGCTCCAAGAATCCCTAATGTCTTAACCATTTCAACAGTGTTCAAAAAGCTAAGTTGAGTTTCTATTACAAATCAAGACAATTTGTAAGCTATAAGCCTTGTAAAATCAAACAGAAAGTTACATACTTCCAATGAGCAATTGCACAGATTTCACATTTCCATTCCAAAGGGGAAAAAAGGAGGACAAGACCAAAACCTAGGAGGGCAAACATTAACTCCCAGAGCTCCTTGTCAGGCATCTGGGGCTTATGAATTCAAACAGACTTAAACAGCCGCCTCCATCCTTATGACCTTGTTACCTGGTGCCCAGATGGCCTCTTTCCTGGGCTGACTCTGCTCATTGCCTGGAACTTTCCTTGGTAGACATTCTGCATTCCTAGCATGTCTCTATTATAGCTTGTGCTTTACCATCACAGGTTCACACATTGTGTTCTCCAGGGCTACACGCAGGGATGTGTGTACCCCAGCACACTGACTGAACTACCAGGCCTTCCTTTGAAATCTGGATGGAAGCTTCCATGACCCCACACCTCTTGGATTTTGCATTCCTGCATCATGGCTTGTAGTCCAATTGCCAATTGTCCTTAATCCCATCTGAAACTTTAGGAGCTTGGCCTACACTGTCCACATTACCATGACCATCATAATCACTCACTCAGCCACATTTCAGCATTTTCAGCTTTTCCAAGCCTGCTTCTTCAGTGTCTTCCAAATTTGTCCCACAAAGCAGTTCCAAAGTCTTCTGAACCGCATTGTCAGCCATAGCAACAACCTCAATTCTCTGCTCTCAATTTTGTGTGATAATTACTTTTCTCACCTCTATGACAAAACACCTGAAAGAGCAGAGGTTCATTTTGGTTCACAGTCTCGACAAGTTCAGTCTAGGACCACTTGGCCCCATGCACTTGAGCAGAGAGAGCATCACAATGGCAGAGGAAGCCGCTCGTATCATAGCAGACAGAAAACAGAAAGAGGGGGGAGGGGAAGAGGGAGAGGGAGAAAAAGACACCGAGGACAAAGGACACAGACATACCCTCAGCGGCCCATTTTCTTCAGCTAGGTTCCCACATCCTACCACCAGCAGCTTGGAAATAACTATCAACAAATGAACCTGTGGGGGACAGTTTACACTCAACTCCTATATGTGCATAAAACTAGCATTCCAGTTTCAAAAAAATTTTACTTCAAAAATATTTTTGCAGGGCTGGGAAGGTGGCTTAGTGGTGGAGTGCTTGCCTAGCATCCATGAAGCCCTGGGTTCGATTCCGTAGTACCCATTAACAAAAAAAGGCCGGAAGTAGTGCTGTGGCTCAAGTGGTAGAGTATTAGCCTTGAGCAAAAAGAAGCTTAGGAACAGTGCCCAGGCCCTGAGTTCAAGCCCCAGGACTGGCAAAAAAAAAGCTTTTAAAAATATTTTAAGCTGGGTGCTGGTGGCTCATGCCTGTAATCCTAACAACTCAGGAGGCTGAGATCTGATTGTGGTTCCTAACAACTCAGGAGGCTGAGATCTGATTGTGGTTCAAAGCCAGCCCACAAGAAAGCCAGAAGTGGCACTGTGGCTCAAGTGGTAAAGTGCTTGCCGAACTCAGGGATAGCGCCCAGGCCCAGAGTTCAAGTCCCAAGACTGACCAAAAAAAATTTTTTATAGATAGTAAACCTTAAAAATATTGTATTACATAAGATATTTATTCAGTAGCTCACATATTATCCCAACTACTGCGGAGGCAGATCTGGAGGACCATAGTTCCAGACAAAAAAAAAGTTAGCAAAACCCTGTCTCAACCAGTAAGTTCAGCACTGTGATACACACTTGTCATCTCAGATATGAGGAAGTATGTAAGAGGATCAAAGGCAGATCAACCTGGGTAGAAGGCATGAGACCCTATTTGAAAATAACTAAAACAAAGAGATCTGGAGGCATGGATAAAATAGTAAATGGCATATGCAGAACCCTAAATTCAACAAAAGATACCAATTACTCCAGCACTGCTTCAACATTGCTGTTAACACATCTAAGGTCAATTTGACTTTTGCTAATTTGTACATGATTTGTTTTCCTTCTTCTGAAGTTTTAAATTTTTTCTTTAATCTTGAGTTTCTTAAATATTCTATAACACAGTTAAATGTGAGCTTTTCCTTCTCCTGATTGCTCTATGAGCATTTTTTATCTAAGACCAACAGGTTTTCTTATTTAAATTCCAAAAAATGTTTCCATCTACCAATTCTTCTATTCCCTCCTCCTCTCCTTTTTTCTCTTTCTGAAATGATCCAAATCTTTTATATCTCTGTTTTTCCACTAAGGGTATGTCTCAGGCTAACCTTAATGGGTTTCTGATTTATCTTTCTTTTACCATTCATCTGTTGTGCTGGCTCAGCAGCTATACTTTCATCCCTTTATCTGCTCTTCCAGAGTGATTTTAGAATAACGCAGCATTGACAAATCAGTTTTTCCTTGATCAGAGTGTTTCTTTAACTTTCACTTTTATACTTGTTAATGTTTCCAAAACGTAGAAGAATTTTCTTTTGCTTCTCTACCATTTAAATTTTCCCTAATAGCTTTTATTCATGTAGTATTTTACCAAGCACTTTCAAAATTATTATCATAATACTGCCATAATCTTGAAAATCAGATACTGCTTTATCTTAGTCTTTCAGGTAAAGAAGTAAAAACCAGACAGAATAAAATAACTTGTGTAGTAATGGGGTAGTTTGGCCTCAAATTCAAATTCTGTAATCCCATATCCAGTGCTCATTATGAGCCACATATTTTACTTACTATCTGTTATGCCTGTTACTGGTGGCTCATGCCTGAAATCCTAGCTGCACAGGAGGCTAAGATTTGATGATCACGGTTCAAAGCCAGACAGGGCAGGAAAAAGTCTGAGAGACTCTTATCTCTGAAAATGCTAGAAGTGAAGCTGTGGCTCAAGTGGTAGAGTACCAGTCTTGAGCAAAAAAAGTTCAGGGACAGCGCCCCAGACCTGAGTTCAAGCCCCAGGATGGGCACAAAATAAAATAAAAAATAAATTCTACTATGAAATTATTAGTTTGGAATTCATTATTACTGAATTATTTAAATTATTTTAACACTTTTTAAATTATTTTAGTTATAAGGATAAATATGACATTACAGAAATTTTGGAAACTTAAGTAAAAGAAAAATTACTATTAAATTCAGCATTCTAATATGAAGTTACAATTTTGTATACAATGCTGCACCATAACATGAAGAATTAGAGCTAATGTCTTCAGCAAACTCCGCTCCTATGCTCTGACTAGTGATGTGCCAGCTCTCTCTGCTGTTGAGTTCCTAGTCTTTGTACTTTAATCATTAAGCCTTTCATTTATGATTCTTATCCTTCATCTGTAAACCGAATACTTTACATCCCTGGGCTAAGATAACAGGACACCTGAGCTCATGGAAAAGAATTCAATGTTCTACTAGGAATCTGCCATGGAGCAGGACAATAGCATCAGAGTTTGGGGATCTTAAAGTTGCTTCTAAGTTGTTAAATTCTAAATATTCTAAAAACATTTTTAAAGGCTGTGCACAGAGGGAAATGGAACAGGAAGTATTGGAATGTGAAAAGTTATGTGAAAGAAATGTATACAAAGAACAAATACATAAAAAGTGAATTGAACAACATGCTCCTAAATAACCAATGAGTCATTGAGGAAATTAAAATGAAGTCAAAAGCAAAATCTAGAAAGAATGAAACCCTGACATCATGCATCAGACTCTGTGAAACCACAAAAGGGACATTTATAGCAATGAATGCATATGCCCTAAACATATAATGATCTCAAATAAATAACCTAGGAATGCTTCCCAACAATTTAGAAAACTAAGAACAAACAGAATCCAAAATAAGTAGAAGGAAAGAAATAACAAAGATCACAGCAGTAATCAATAAAAATTTCAAAAGATTTTTTGAAAGAATAAACTAAATTGACATGCTCCTAGCTAGACTAGCCAAGAGAAAAAGGGAGAAGACCCAGATGAATAAAATCAGAGCTGTGACCCATTTGAGAAGATCACAGTTTGAAGCCAGCTTGAACAAAAAGTTAGCAAGGCCCTATTATAGTTAGTAGTTCACACCTGTGACTCCACCTAGACGAGGCAGAGGTAGGAGGATTGTAGTCAAAAGCCAGCTTCTAGGCAAAAAATATACAAGAATAAACAAATAATCAGAATAATAAATAATCAAATAAAAAAGAGAACAGTAGAAGTAATACTACAGAAATACAAAGCATCACAAGAAACTACTGTGAACAATTATATGCTTTTAGAAAACTGGGAAAACTAGAGGGAAAGGATGAAATCCTGATCACAAACAGCCTGCAAAAATCCAATCAGAAGAACTCAAAAACAAACAAATCAGCAGGGAACAGAGTCACTAGGAACCTGGAAGGGCAGCAGGGAATGAGAACAGAAAGTTCAGGGGCTCAACAATAGGTAGAATTCACTTTAGCTTTTAGTAGCATAGAAGGGTAACTATTGTTTTAAAATTATCTATAATGTATCTCAAAAATCACTAGAAGCTGAGTGTCTGTGACTCATGCCTATAATCCTAGCTACTCAGGCAGCTGAGATCTGAGGATCAAGGTTCAAAGCCAGACCAGACTAGAAAGTCCTTGAGACTCTTATCTACAATAAACTACGTTGAAAAAAGCCTGAAGTGGCACTGTGAGTGCTAGCTTTGAGACCAGGAAGGCTCAGGGACAGAGCCAAGGCTCTGAGCACAAGCCCCAGGACTGGCAAAAACAAAAACAAAAAACAAAAAAACTAGTAAAGAATGAATTTCCAACATATCAAATGATTAATGTTTAAAAGATAAAAATAAATATTATTCTATTTGATTATTACATATCTATCTGGGTATCAAATACCATATCAAATATCAAATTATCCTAATATAGCCACTGAGGTCATACAAATATTATACATCTATTTTTTTTATTTTATTTGTGAACATACTGTACAGAGGGGTTACAATTACATGGGCAGGATAATGCGTACATTTCTTACCAAGCATTGCACCCTCCTCCTTTGGTACATCTATTTTTAAATCTTTTGTAGAAAAAAAAAAGCAAAGATTAGCAAGTATCAGTGGTTCATGCCTGTAATCCTATCTATTGAAGAGGCTGAGACCCGAGCCCCCCCCCCAAAGGATTACAGTTTAAATCCAGCTCAGTGAATGTCCATGGCCCTCTATCTCCAAAGTAAGCAGCAAAAGTCAGGCTGTGGGAGTAACTCAAGTGGTAGAGCATCAATTGAGCAAGGAAGTTGTGGAGAAACTCCAGGCCCTGAGTTCCAACCCCAATACCAGGGGAAAAAAGTCAAAGTACATTAAAGTGATACTTTATTTTGTTTTGTGGTACTAGGATTGAACCCAGGACCTCACACATACTAGGTAAGGAGCTTACAGCTGAACTATACTTGTCAGCCCCCAAAATGTAGTTTTAAAAATCAACTGTTATTATCAAGTTGAGGGGTTTATTAGTTATATTAAAGTTATCTACTGCTGCCCAGGCTAAAATTACTCATTCTAATGTCCTAACAAACTACATCCCACTGGATGCTGGTGGCTTACCCCTATAATCCTTGCTGTTCAAGAGGCTTAGAACTGAAAATCAAGGCTCAAAGCTAGCCAGGACAGCAAAGTCTGTGAGACTTTTACCTCCAATTAACCAGCAAAAGCCAGAAGGGGAACTGTGGCTCAAGTAGCAAAGCATTAAACTTGAGCAGAAAAGCTAAAGGATAACACCCAGGCCCTGAGTTCAAGCCCCAGGACCAGCATAAAAGAAAAAAACCTGCATCTATTCCCAAGTTAAATTTCAATGAAAGAATTTTCCCTAAGTCAAGCTCTGATGGCTCATGACTATAATTCTAACTACTCAGGAGGCTGAAATCTGAGATAGTAGTTTGAAGCCAGATAGATGGATAGAAAGCCCTTAAGACTCTTGTCTCCAAGTAAGGATCAAAAAACCAGAAGTGAGCTGTGGCTCAAGCGGTAGTGTTAGACTTGAGCATAAAAGCTCAAGGACATGTGGGAGCTGGGGGAGGGAAGGGATAGTGGGACAATAACAAGGAAGGGAAGGGGTAACTGATCAACAAGGAATGTACTCATTGCCTTACTCATGTAACTGTAACCCCTCCGTACAACATCATAACAATAAAATCAAAATTAAAAAAGCTCAAGGAAGAGCTCAGGCCCTGAATGCAAGCCCCAGGACTCACACACACACACACACACACACACACACACACACACACACACACACACACACACACACAAAGCTTATCACTTAGTGACCAATTTTGTAACCTCTCATCATTATTACTTTAACCATACTGTTCAACAAGCCAAGGCATGATTACTCCATAGGCCAAAGATTGTTATTGGCTTTAAAGAAAAAGAAAAGACTTTTGGAAATTCTGACAGTAACTCACAAGAATTTGTCTAGGTTTTCTACTAAAACAAAGTGTCATCACATATTTGTCTGCTATAGCTGATGCCGTGTGGGACTGAAATGGATGTCGTGAAAATAAAATCCTGTGATTCATAGATCTGATTGGAGAAGATGTTGCAAGCCATGACTCAGGCAAGTACAGTCATCGTGATCAAAATAGGCTGCACGTTCATAAGCAGTTTGTCACAGCAATTGTAATTTGCACTTGCCAGTTGATTGCTGTAAGTGGAACTGATATCAGATAAAAAAGAACCACAATGCTCATGTAAAAGCAAATTTATGTCAAAACATGAATCTTTATAATGAAACATGGTGGCAATAATCTAAGTTTATACCCCAGTATGAACTAGCAATATCATTTTTTCAGCAGTAACTACTTTTCTTTAACTAATAATGGGAAGAGGAGGGAAGGAAGAAAAAGAGGTAGAAGGGAAGAGGAAAAGAAGGAAAAAGAAGGTATGCAAGATAGGCATGCTCTATTCATTTGTTACCTTAGAAGGAAATGAAGAACAGAGGACAGAAAAGACCTTCAAGTTTGAAATAGTTCTTCCTGTATAAAATCAGAATAAAACAAAATGGCTTGTCAAAAACTTAATTGTTAACCTAAGTCAAGTTTGTGATCTTAATCCTCTGGAATTTCCTCTTCCTGTAAAATAGGAGTACTTCTAAAACAGTGGCTATGTTTTTGTCTCCTTTTTCTTTTTTCTTTTTTTCTTTTTGCCTGCCTTGTGTTTGAACTCTGGGCTTCTGCATTGTCCCTGAGCTGCTTTTACTCAAGGCAAGCACTCTACCACAGCACCATTTCTGGCTTTTTGAGTAGTTTACTGGAGATAAGAGTCTCACAGAGTTTCCTTCCTGAGCTGGCTTTGAACCCCAGTCCTCAGATCTCAGCCTCCTGAGTAGCTAGGATTACAGGCATGGGGCATCAATGCCTGGCTTTTGTCTTCCCTCTTAATGATGAGATATTTAAAGGCATGACACTAAGTGGCTTGAGAAAAGAGCCTTCTTAATTTACATTAAATTCTCCCAAGAACTTTGACAGTAAACAGTTTCATTTAAAAAACTTTTCATATCATTTATCAGATATTTTCTCATGAAAAAAATTAAGGGCTGGGAAGGGGGCTCAGTGGTAAAGCGCTTGCCTTGCATGCATGAGGCCCTGGGTTCGATTCCTCAGCACCACATAAGCAAAAAAGGAAGTGGTGCTGTGGCTCAAGTGGTAGAGCGCTAGCCTTGAGCTGAAGAGCTGAGGGACAGCGCCCAGACCCAGAGTTCAGGCCCCATGACCGGACACCCCCCCCACACACCAAAAAAAAAAAAAGAAAAAAATTAAGCCAGACTTGATGGCTTATGCCTGTAATCCTAGCTATTCAGAAGGATGAGCTCCAAAGATCATGTTTCTAGGCTAAAATGGGCAGAAAATGTTCACAATAAAAGTTGGGTACAGTAATATGTTCTATACAAAAATCACAAATAGGACTGCCATTCAGACTAGTCTGGGCAAAAAAATATTTATTCAAAAAATAAAAGCACAAATGACTGCGGCAAGAGCAGGCTCTGTCTTCAAACCTCAGTAAGAAAAATATTTTGATTGGAAAATCTTCCCTGGTTATTCCAGTATACAGTAGAGGGGAGGAATGGGACCATAATAGAAAGGAACTCGTTCAAAGAACACTGTACGTATCTATGAAATTACCAAAATGAAACACCTTGGGGCTGGGAAGGTGGCTCAGTGGCAGAGCACTTGCCTTGCATGCATGAGGCCCTGGGTTCGATTCCTCAGTACCACATAAGCAAAAAGAAAAAAAGCCAGAAGTGGCGCTGTGGCTCAAGTGGTAGAGCGCTAGCCTTGAGCTGAAGAGCTGAGGGACAGCGCCCAGGCCCAGAGTTCAGGCCCTACAACCGGACCCCCCCCCCAAAAAATGAAACACCTATTTATTAATATACATAATTTTTAAGACAGCCAGGTAACAACTGCCCCCTTCCTACCTAAGAGTTCCTAAAATCGTATCAAATAGCTACTAGCGCAAATACTTCTACAGAACTCAACACTGCAGGCTATGAGTAAGGAAGTCCTGTTCCAGGCAGGAGAAACAGTGAAGACTTCAAACAATTAACTATATAATCTCTATAAATTAAACCCTTGAAATTCTTCAAGGAAGCAGTTTCAGGTTCTGTATCAGGGATACTTTAATCTCCTTACATCTTAGTGAAGGATAGATTTATTGATCTGATTGCATTTCAAGGTTGCCTTTCAAATCCTCCCTTGCTGGAACAGGATGCTAAAGGATCCAGAGTGACACCTTGTGGCCATATACAAACTTACACTAAACTGTTCAAACCCCTTTAAGGGGCCCCTGTGACCCAAAATTATTTTAAGACAACAGCACATTGTTAGCTGGGGACATTTTTAAAATTTTCCTCTACAAAAACAAATATTAACCCATTAAGGTAGATACTGGTGATAAATATAACACCATGTGGATAAAATTTGTGGTGGGCACATGGGTAGGCAGTCTAAATTTCCTATAACTTTGCTAAATCTTGGGGAATGTTCATTATAAAATAATACATATTTAATGATTGTTCAAAATTTGACAAGATTTCTTTTTTTTGGTCCGGTCGTGGGGCCTGAACTCTGGGCTATCCCTCAGCTCTTCAGCTCAAGGCTAGCGCTCTAACACTTGAGCCACAGTGCCACTTCCGGCTTTTTTCTTTTTGCTTATGTGGGGCTGAGGAATCAAACCCAAGGCCTCATGCATGCAAGGCAAGCGCTCTACCACTGAGCCACCTTCCCAGCCCAAAAATTTGACAAGATTTTTGACTGACCTTTTTAACCACAAATACCTTCTCTGATGCATCACTTATGGATGAGAAAGATAATATGTCTTCATAGTTCTTATTTTTGTAATGGTTTGTTATAGTGATATACAATGCTTTCATGCAACAATTCATTTGTTCAGGAAGCAATTTTTGATTAGATATTTATGTATGTATATTTTGTTTTCTGTTAAACCATGTTCTCAGAGCAGCTATTTAAGACTCATCATTGAGATCCGAGTAGATTGCCATTTTTGTGGTTCATGAGATATATGAGTAAGTTCCTTATTGCCATCTAACATGTTCTTGCTACTATCAAAACAGAAAATCAGCCAGGCACTGGTGGCTTCCTTCTATAATTCTAACTTCTCTGGAGGCTGAGATCTGGGGTTCAAAGCCAACCAAGACAGAAAAGTCAGAGACACTCCATCTCCTAAGTGACTGCCAATAAGAAGACCTGGAGACAGAGAGTCCAGGACGAAGGAGCCAGACGCAGCGGGCGAGCGGATTCTACTCAACACCAGCAAGAACCGACAAGGAGCGGACATCTTCATCCTGCAGTGTGCAGACCAGAGACGACCCAGGATCCAAGACTCGACGTGAGTAGAAGCCCGATGTCCTCACTCCTTCTCAGGGAGCAGAGGAGGGAAGGCCACCCCTCCCCCCCAGCACCGGTGATCTCCATCTTGGATACCGACAAAGCTCGGAGGAACTGCCAGCTCCAACCCAGGCCTTGGAATAAAATGAGTTATTTAGCAGGTCACAAGAACTTAACGGCGGCGAAGTGACCTGCCAGACTTGATCCATACAGGGAAAAGTCACCCAGCTCACGCACCAGCCATTGGAGTGGCTTTCCTCACTGGGTAACAGAGCCAGAGGCTGCCCCTCCCTCTAGCAGCCTCAACAATCAATTGAAAAACAGAAACCCTGAGAACGGCTCCAGGCTGGGCTCTGTGAGTTTTTTTTTTTTTTTTTTTTCACAAAATAGCCCCAGGAAAAAGCTACTGATTGTTGAAAGGCCTCAACTCTACCCAGAACCTAGCCTCACCACTGCATCCCCCTCTTTTGTGATTCTCCGAGCAGATCACTCTCCCAGTAAACTAATCTGGGAGGGGGATCTCAAAATCTTGGGTAAAGCAGAGCATTTTTCTGCCTGTTCGAACAAACTGACTTAAGAAACCAATCAAGCCACAGGACCTCAAGCTGACCAGAGACTCCAACAAGAGGCTGTTTACAGACAAAAGGGAGATACAGTATTCTTCCCACCCCTCCCAAAAAAATCCAAAAATAAAATCAAAGAACTTTTTTTTTCTTCCTCTTCTTTTCTTTTTTTTTTCTTTTTTTTCTTTTTTTTTTTTGGTACCTTATATATATATAATTTTTTTTCCTTTTCTAAAAATTTTATTAATCTTTAATTTTTGCCTTTTTTGAAAAAATAATTGTTTTCCAGTAACTTTTTTTTCCTCTTATAATTTTTATTTTAGGAATACATGAATGTGCATTTTCCTTTCTTTTCTTGTCTTCTTTCTCTTTTTCTTTCTTTCTTAACTATCTTTTTGTTTTTTTGTCTAGCTCTATTGAACTTCTGATCTTTTTTTCTCCCTTTCTAATCCTTTTCACCTTTTCCTCTCTTTTGATCTTCTTTATGTGACTTAACTCTTGTCCTGCACATCCTAAGATAAACCCGTAGTTAACTAGTAGACCCTATCCCCCATTGTGTACACACTTAATCCACAAATTTATTACTCAATTCAAAAGCTCTGAGACTTAAATTCCTTAATAGCAGTACTACCTCTTTATACCTATATAATATTTTAAGCATTTTCTTAAGTTTTTCACTTCTCCTCTATGTCCCTACCCTTCTATTAATATACTCACATTCCTCTCTAAATAGATGGTCTTTTAATCTCCATAATAATATTAATTTTTACGTTTCTATTTTTTTCTGGTCTCTTTTCATTTCCCTTTCCCTTTCTTCTTTTTTTTCTCTCTCTACTTGCATCTTACCCAACCTATTTCCTGCATTGAGATTAGGACATAGTTAACTCTCCCTGTGCCTCCCACACCAATCTATTCTTATTTTTTACCCACATCTCTCCCTAACCCTAAAAATTTCTGGTTTTCCAAATTCTTCTCTGCGGTTCAAAGCCCATTAACATATAGTTGTTTGATGTTGAATAGATGTATCTGTTGAACTAGATTGTATCTGTAGACTATTGACTGTATAAATACAAACGTTGGTTGATGGTTGCCTTAAGATAGTGTTCTAGCACAAAACTGGTGCTATTTTCATCTCAAATGGGCAGAGTAAGCCGGAAAAACACAAGAAAAATGGCAAATCCGGGTATCTCAATTCCCAATCTTGATAATCAGGGGTCAGATCAGATAATGAAAAATCCAGAGGAGAGTTCCCAAATAGCTCTACAAACACTGGTGGCAAACATGATAAATGAGAAGTTTGACAACTTACAAAGGACTCTGTATGAGCGTGATAGGGAGAGAGAGAGGAGGCATCCCAAAAGTTTATACAGGAATATCATAAGCATGAGGAAGCTACTCAAAAACTGATACAGGATTTGCGTGAACAACTTGAGAATACTCAAAGAGAAAGGGAGGAATGGTGAGAGCAGGCTGAGAACACTCAAAGAGAACTGCAGGAATCCCACGAACGGGAAGAAAGAGAACTGCAGGAATCCCACAAACGGGAGGAAGCTAATCAAAGAGTAATTCAGGAATTGAGAGACCAGGTAGAGAATACACAAAGATCACTAAAGGCATTCATGGAATCCATTAACAAAGAGCGGAAGGAAGTCAGGGAGACCACAAAGGGAATGCTGAATGGAACCCAACAGAAGGAATGGGAGTCCAAAGAAACCATAACCAATCAACTAAGTGATTTGAGAACAAACACTGAACACCAAATTAAGGAAGTAAAGAAATTAATACAAGACCTAAAACAGAGCTTCAACAAAGAACTTGAAGCCATCAAAGCTGACCAATTAGAAGGAAAAGAGATAAAAAACAAAGTAGAGAGTCTTGACAGCAGGTTAGACCATGCAGAAGATCGAATCTCAGGGATTGAAGACAGCCTAGATATTATAGAGAAAGAACATACAACCATCCAAGACAGGTCCAAGAAATATGATAGATCTATCCAACACCTGGAAGACACCATCAGAAGGCCTAATCTAAGGATAATGGGTGTAGAGGAGCACCTAGAAACAGAAGTTAATGGTCTAGGAAATTTGTTTAACAGGATCCTAGCAGAGAACTTCCCAAACATACAAAAAGATAGGCCTATTCAGATACAAGAAGCTTTTAGAACCCCAAATAGACCAGACCAGAATAGGACATCCCACCGTCACATTATAATCCACACAGGATCAACTCAGACCAAGGAAAAGATCCTTAAAGCTGTCAAGGAGAAAAGGTTAATCACCTATAAAGGGAAACCAATTAGAATCACCTCAGATTTTTCAGCAGAGACAATCAAAGCAAGAAGAGCCTGGAATGATGTATGCCATGCCCTAAAAACAAACAACTATCAACCAAGAATACTGTACCCAGCTAAACTCTCCTTCATAACTGAAGGCCAAATAAAAACCTTCCATAGCAAAGAAAAATTGAAACAATACATCTCCACCAAACCAGCCCTACAAAAGATTCTTAAAGATGTCCTACACATAGAAAACCAACAAGACCACAACAAAGGCCAAGAAACTGCACCCAAACTGAGAATCCAAGAACCATAGGAAGAACCCAGTTTTCGCATCCCCCAAGAAGGTGGATAACATGGCAGGAACTCCCAAATACCTCTCAGTCCTATCTCTTAATGTTAATGGACTGAACTCTCCAATTAAGCGACATAGACTGTCTAGTTGGATTAAAAAAACAAGACCCTTCTATCTGCTGCCTGCAGGAGTCACATCTTGCCCGTAAAAACAAACACATTTTCAATGTTAAAGGCTGGAACAAAATCTACCAAGCAAACGGCCCCCATAAACAGGCGGGAGTTGCAATCCTAATATCAGATAAAATAGACTTCAAATTAAAATTCATGAGAAGAGATAAAGAAGGTCGCTACATACTAATTAAAGGATCTCTCCTTCAGGAGGATATTACAATTCTAAATATCTATTCGCCAAACAATGGAGCACCCAAATTTATCAAAGAAACACTACTTTCCCTCAAATCCCATATAGATCCAAAGACATTAATTGTTGGGGATTTTAACACACCACTCTCCCCACTAGATAGATCAACTCGGCAAAAACTCAACAGAGAAACCGCAGATCTAAACAGCTGCATAGATCAACTAGACTTAACAGACATCTACCGAACATTTCACCCAGCAGCATCAGAATACACGTTTTTCTCAGCAGCACATGGAATGTTTTCTAAAATAGACCACATTTTAGGCCACAAAGCAAACTTGTCTAAATTCAGAAACATTGAAGTTATACCTTGCATTCTCTCTGACCACAAGGGAATAAAATTAGAACTCAACACCAAAAGCCACCAAAGAAAGTCCAGTATCACATGGAGGCTGAACAACACACTGCTGAATCAAGAGTGGGTCATGGAAGAGATTAGAAAGGAAATTCAAATGTTCATGCTATTCAACAAAAATGAACACACAAATTACCAGCTCCTCTGGGACACAGCAAAGGCAGTACTCAGAGGCAAGTTTATAGCTCTGAGCTCCTACATCAACAAATGGGAGAGATCGGAAACTAACAATTTAATGACACACCTAAACCTCCTTGAAAAAGAGCAGCAAGATAAACCCCAATCCAGTAGACGGAAAGAAATAATCCAAATTAAAGCAGAATTAAATGAATTAGAATCCAAAAAAACTATAGAAAGAATCAACAAAACAAAGAGTTGGTTCTTCGAAAAACTTAACAAAATTGACAGACCCTTAGCAAACCTTATCAGAAAAAGGAGAGAACACACCCAAGTTAATAAACTCAGAGATGAGAATGGAAACATCACCACGGAAACAACCAAGATTCAGAACATTATAAGGGAATACTTCTCAAAACTTTATGCTAATAAGTTTGAGAACTTGACAGAAATGGACCTTTTCCTAGCAAATATTGACATGCCAAAACTAAACCAAGATGAGTTAAACCAGCTTAACAGGCCCATATCAAGCATTGAAATAGAAACAGCAATAAGAGACCTCCCAGCTAAGAAAAGTCCAGGACCAGATGGTTTTACAGCGGAATTTTACAAGGCCTTCAAAGCAGAGCTCACACCAATACTCCTCCAACTCTTCAATGAAATTGAAAGAGAAAGCTCACTACCGAACACATTCTATGAAGCCATCATAACCCTCATCCCAAAACCAGGCAGGGACTCATCAAAGAAAGAGAACTATAGACCCATTTCTTTGATGAACATTGATGCAAAACTTCTCAACAAAATTTTGGCCAATCGACTTCAACAATTCATCCAAAAAATCATACACCATGATCAAACAGGATTCATTTCAGGGATGCAAAGCTGGTTCAATATACGCAAATCAATTAATATTATTCATCACATCAACAGGAGCAAGAATAAGAACCACATGGTTATCTCAATAGATGCAGAAAAAGCATTCGACAAGATCCAACACCCCTTTATGATGAAGGTTCTGGAAAAATTAGGAATCCATGGAACATTCCTCAATACAATAAAGGCTGTATATGACAAACCTACAGCCAGCATTATACTCAATGGTGAAAAACTAAAGCCATTTCCTCTTAACTCAGGAACAAGACAAGGATGCCCACTCTCTCCACTTCTCTTCAATATAGTATTAGAATGCCTAGCTACAGCAATAAGACAAGATGCAGACATAAAGGGGATCCAAATAGGGAAAGAAGAAATAAAACTCGCCCTCTTTGCAGATGACATGATCTTGTATTTAAAGAATCCCATAGACCCCCTCCCAAATTACTCAAGCTGATTCAAAACTTTGGCAAAGTAGCAGGTTATAAAATTAACCCTCAAAAATCAATGGCTTTTCTGTATGCCAACAATGAGAAGAGTGTGGCTGAAATTAGGAAAGCAACTCCATTTGTAATAGCCCCACAAAAAAATAAAATACCTAGGAATTAACTTAACTAAAGAAGTGAAGGACCTCTATGATGAAAACTTTAAAATCTTAAAAAAGGAAATCAACACAGAACTTAAAAAATGGCAAAACCTCCCATGCTCCTGGATTGGAAAGATTAACATCGTGAAAATGGCAATTCTTCCCAAGGCTATCTACAAATTCAACGCAATACCTATCAAAATTCCAACCTCATTCTTCAAGGAAATAGAAGAGGCAATCCAAAAATTCATATGAAACAATAAAAGACCCCGAATAGCAAAAACGCTCCTCAACGGAAAGAACACTGCTGGAGGAATATTAATACCAAACTTCAAACTCTACTATAAAGCCATAGTAATCAAAACAGCTTGGTATTGGCATAAGAACAGACCTCAGGACCAATGGAATAGAATTGAAAACCCAGAAATGAACCTACAGACCTATAGCCACCTAATCTTTGATAAGGGAGCTAAAACAATAGAATGGAAGAAAGACAACCTCTTCAGTAAATGGTGCTGGCAAAATTGGTTATCTACATGTAGAAAACTTAAGCTAGATCCTTATATATCACCCTGCACCAGAATCAACTCCAAATGGATCAAAGACCTTGAACTCAAAGCACACTCTCTGAAAACATTACAGGATGGAATAGGAGAAACCCTAGGTCTCCTTGGCTCAGGCCGAAATTTTCTGAATAGAGACCCGGAAACACAACAAATCAAAGAAAGGTTGGACAAATGGGATTGCATAAAGTTGCAGAGCTTCTGCAGGGCAAATGACATAGCTAGCAAGATCAATAGAAAACCCACGGATTGGGAGAAGATCTTTACTAGCCATACAACGGACAAGGGTCTCATATCTAAAATATACTTGGAACTCAAAAAATTAAACCACCCAACAACAAATCCTCAAAGAAACAACTGCCCAATAAATAAGTGGGTGAAAGACTTAAAGAGAAACTTCTCTGAAGAAGAAAGAAGGATGGCCAATAGACACATGAAGAAATGCTCAACATCCCTAGCCATAAAAGAAATGCAAATCAAAACAACATTGAGATATCACCTCACTCCAGCTAGAACAGCAAAAATCAAGAACTCTAACAACAGATGCTCGAGGGGATGTGGACAGAAAGGAACTTTACTTCATTGTTGGTGGGAATATAAACTTGTTCAACCACTTTGGAAAGCAGTATGGAGGTTCCTCAAAAGACTTCACATAGATCTCCCCTGTGACCCAGCAATCCCACTTTTGGGCATTTACCCAAATGTTTACAAACAAGACCACACTAAAGCTACCAGCACAACTATGTTTATTGCAGCATTATTTACCATAGCTAAGATATGGAACCAACCCAGATGCCCCTCAGTAGATGAATGGATCAAGAAAATGTGGTATATATACACAATGGAATTCTATGCCTCCATCAGAAAGAATGACATTGCCCCATTTGTTAGGAAATGGAAAAACTTGGAAAAAATTTTATTAAGTGAAGTAAGCCAGGCCCAAAGAAACATAAGTCCCATGGTTTCCCTTATTTGTAATATCTAGTAGATGTATGAGTCAAGCAGAAAAGGTCAGATAATGTGATGTCAGGAAAATGAACCCTTAGATGTGTATTTTAATGTTTTTTTCTTTCATGCATGTGTTTCTAATGCATTTATAAGATTATCTCTTTGTTGCTTTGTATGTCCCTCCCCCACAGTATAACCCCTGCTTTCACTATATTTGATGTCAGTATAACTTGATGAGGAAATGGGGAAAAAACCAGTTGTTTAAGGATACAGGTGGACCTGTTGTA